>NW_022631001.1:4345535-4932428 GCF_010015895.1 Lontra canadensis
CAGCATCACCTTGATCCCAAAACCAGACAAGGATCCCATCAAAAAAGAGAACTACAGACCAATATCCTTGATGAACACAGATGCAAAAATTCTCACCAAAATACTAGCCAATAGGATTCAGCAGTACATTAAAAGGATTATTCACCACGACCAAGTGGGATTTATTCCAGGGCTGCAAGGTTGGTTCAACATCCGCAAATCAATCAATGTGATACAACACATTAATAAAAGAAAGAACAAGAACCATATGATATTCTCCATAGATGCTGAAAAAGCATTTGACAAAGTACAGCATCCCTTCCTGATCAAAACTCTTCAAAGTGTAGGGATAGAGGGCACATACCTCAATATTATCAAAGCCATCTATGAAAAACCCATCGCAAATATCATTCTCAATGGAGAAAAACTGAAAGCTTTTCCGCTAAGGTCAGGAACACGGCAGGGATGTCCGTTATCACCACTGCTATTCAACATAGTACTAGAAGTCCTAGCCTCAGCAATCAGACAACAAAAAGAAATTAAAGGCATCCAAATCGGCAAAGAAGAAGTCAAACTATCACTCTTCGCAGATGATATGATACTATATGTGGAAAACCCAAAAGACTCCACTCCAAAACTGCTAGAACTGGTACAGGAATTCAGTAACGTGTCAGGATATAAAATCAATGCACAGAAATCAGTCGCATTTCTCTACACCAACAACAAGACAGAAGAAAGAGAAATTAAGGAGTCCATCCCATTTACAATTGCACCCAAAACTATAAGATACCTAGGAATAAACCTAACCAAAGAGACTAAGAATCTATACACAGAAAACTATAAAGTACTCATGAAAGAAATTGAGGAAGACACAAAGAAATGGAAAAATGTTCCATGCTCCTGGATTGGAAGAATAAATATTGTGAAAATGTCTATGCTACCTAAAGCAATCTACACATTTAATGCAATTCCTATCAAAGTACCATCCATTTTTTTCAAAGAAATGGAACAAATAATCCTAAAATTTATATGGAACCAGAAAAGACCGCAAATAGCCAAAGGAATATTGAAAAAGAAAGCCAGAGTTGGTGGCATCACAATTCCGGACTTCAAGCTCTATTACAAAGCTGTCATCATCAAGACAGCATGGTACTGGCACAAAAACAGACACATAGATCAATGGAACAGAATAGAGAGCCCAGAAATAGACCCTCAACTCTATGGTCAACTAATCTTCGACAAAGCAGGAAAGAATGTCCGATGGAAAAAAGACAGCCTCTTCAATAAATGGTGTTGGGAAAATTGGACAGCCACATGCAGAAAAATGAAATTGGATCATTTCCTTACACCACACACGAAAATAGACTCAAAATGGATGAAGGACCTCAATGTGAGAAAGGAATCCATCAACATCCTTGAGGAGAACACAGGCAGCAACCTCTTCGACCTCAGCCGCAGCAACATCTTCCTAGGAACATCGCCAAAGGCAAGGGAAGCAAGGGCAAAAATGAACTATTGGGATTTTATCAAGATCAAAAGCTTTTGCACAGCAAAGGAAACAGTTCACAAAACCAAAAGACAACTGACAGAATGGGAGAAGATATTTGCAAACGACATATCAGATAAAGGGCTAGTGTCCAGAATCTATAAAGAACTTAGCAAACTCAACACCCAAAGAACAAATAATCCAATCAAGAAATGGGCAGAAGACATGAACAGATATTTCTGCAAAGAAGACATCCAGATGGCCAACAGACACATGAAAAAGTGCTCCATATCACTCGGCATCAGGGAAATACAAATCAAAACCACAATGAGATACCACCTCACACCAGTCAGAATGGCTAAAATTAACAAGTCCGGAAATGACAGATGCTGGCGAGGATGCGGAGAAAGGGGAACCCTCCTACACTGTTGGTGGGAATGCAAGCTGGTGCAACCACTCTGGAAAACAGCATGGAGGTTCCTCAAAATGTTGAAAATAGAACTACCCTATGACCCAGCAATTGCACTGCTGGGTATATTTACCCTAAAGATACAAACGTAGTGATCCGAAGGGGCACGTGCACCCGAATGTTTATAGCAGCAATGTCTACAATAGCCAAACTATGGAAAGAACCTAGATGTCCATCAACAGACGAATGGATAAAGAAGATGTGGTATATATATACAATGGGATACTATGCAGCCATCAAAAGAAATGAAATCTTGCCATTTGCGACAACGTGGATGAAACTAGAGGGTATCATGCTTAGCGAAATAAGTCAAGCGGAGAAAGACAACTATCATATGATCTCCCTGATATGAGGGAGAGGAGATGCAACATGGGGGGTTAATGGAGTAGGAGAAGAGTAAATGAAACAAGTTGGGATTGGGAGGGAGACAAACCATAAGTGACTCTTAATCTCACAAAACAAACTGAGGGTTGCTGGGCAGAGGGGGGTTGGGAGAGGGGGGTGGTTATGGACATTGGGTAGGGTATGTGCTATGGTGAGTGCTGTGAAGTGTGTAAACGTGGAGATTCACAGACCTGTACCCCTGGGGGAAAAAATATATATATATATATGTTTATAAAAAATAAAATTATAAAGAAAAAAAGAACATAAAAAAAATCAAAATCAAAAACAATAACAATAATAAGAAATAGCAAATCTGTAGGAAGTGGGAGAATCTAATTTCCACAATAATTCTATCATTTAATTCAAATGCCCAGTTTTCAACAACAAAAATCACAAAGCATACAAAGAAACAGGAAAGTTTGGACAACTGAAAGGGGAAAAAAATAAACTATTGCTGAAAAAGATTGGTAGAAGTTATACTAGACAAAGACTTTAAAACAACTGACTTAGGGGTGCCTGGGTGGCTCAGTTGGGTAAGCATCTGACTCTTAATTTCAGCTCAGCTTATGATATTGGGGTCTGGGTTTGGAGTGCCACATCAGGCTCTGCACACAGCAGGGAGTCTGCTTGAGGATTCTCTCTCTCTGTCACTCCTTCCCACCTCAATAAATAAATCTTTAAAAGTATTTTTAAAAACCTGACTTGAAGATATTCAAAACTAAAGGAAGATATGGAGTCAAAATGATGCATGAACAAAGTGAAAATATATTAAAAAAAAAGAAAAAAGAATGAAAACCCAAAATGAAACCAAAAAGAAATTCCAGGTCCAAAAAACATAAAAACTAAAATGAAAGATCAGAGGGATGTAAAGACAGAATGGAACAGGAAAAAGAAAAAAGATAATTAATGTGAAGATAGTGCAATATAAATTACTGAGACTGAAGAAAGAAAGAAAAAAGATTGAAGGACAATGAACACAGTCTAAGGGACCTGTGGAATACCACCAAGAAGATCAACATAGGTATTTTAGGAGTCCTATAAAGACAGAAAGAAACAAAGAGAATATTTGAAGAAATAATGTCCCAAAACTTCTAAAATTTGATGAAATACATGAATATAGACAACCAAAAACTCAACAGACTCCAAATAAGATGAACTCAAAGACCCACACTGAGACACATCATACTGAAACTTTTGAAATACAAAGACTTTTTTTTTTCCTAAAGCAATAGGAGAGAAATAACTTTTCACACATAAAGCGTCCTCAATAAAATTATCAACAGATTTTTTCATTAGAAAGTTTAGAGGCCAGAAGGCAGTGTGCTAATAAAGTCAAAGTACTAAAGGAAAAATACTGTCAACCAAGAATCTTGCATCCAGAAAAACCATTCTTCAAAAATAAAAAAGAAGTTATTTCTTGTTAAGTAAAAACAGAAAGCTCATAGACCTGCCCTGTAAGAAATGCTCAAGAAATTCCTGCAAGTTGAAATGAAAGAACACTAGATATTGATTCCAAGCCATATGAAGCTAGACATTGATTCCAAGTCATATGAAGCCATAAATATCTCAATAATGGTGAATGCATGGGCATTATTGTAACAATAGTGTGTAAATTTTAGTTTTCTACATGATTAAGGGACTACTACTTTTTAAAGATTTTTCATGGAGGTTTTTTTTATTTACTTATTTTTTAATGAAGTATAATTGACATACAGCATTATATTAGTTTCAGGTGCACAATATAAAGATTCAACAATTTTACAAATTTCTATACTTACCTCGTTTACCAAGATAAGTATACTCTTAATCCTCTATTTAAAAAAATTAGATACATTTTAAAAAAATTAGTCTAAAAGCAAGTACTTTTTAAACTTTAGTTAATAACTCAACATTTTGTTTTCTACCTGACCTGAAGGCAGACACTTAACTGACTGAGCCACTCAGGCACCCCCCAGAGACTTGCTTTTAGATCCATGATGCAAATAGATTGAAACTGAAGGGATAATAAAATATATTCCATTAGATCATAACCAAAAGACAGCAAGAGTGGCTATACTAATATCAGACAAAATTGACTTTAAGTCAGAATAGGTTACAATAGACAAAGACATATTTATAAAAAGTTTAACATAGCAAGAATATGTTATAGCCACAAACATCTATACACATTACAATAGAACATAAAAACATGAAATAGGTGCCTGGCTGGCTCAGCTGGTAGAGCATGCAACTCTTGATCTCCAGGTCGTGAGTTCAAGCCCCACGGTATGTGTGTCTGTTTGGAGGACACTTTAAAAAATGAAGTAAAAATTGGCAGAATTGAGGGGACAAATAGGAAGTCCAACAATAAAAGCTGGTGACATTAATACTCTGCTCTCAATAACAGATAGAACGAGACATAATTAAGGAAATAAAAGACTTACACAACATAATAAGTCATTTGATCTAATGGACATGTATAGAACTCGCTACCCCATACAACAACATAAACATTCTCAAGTGCACATGAGACATTTTCTAGGATGAAACATATGGTAGGCCACAAATTAAAACTCAACAGATACTAAAAGATAGATATCTTATGGGATAATGTTAGAATCAAAAGCAGAAAACAAAACAAAAACCTGGGAAGTTAACAAATTTCTGGAAATTAACACACTCTGAAACAATCAATGGGTCAAAGAAGAACCCAAAAGTGAAATAAAAAATCATCTTGAAAGAAATGAAAATAGAAAAACAACATACCAAAACTAATGGGATTCATCTCATTAGCAATAGCAGTTCTAAGAAGGAAATTCATACATGTAAACACTTAAATAAAAAACAAGAAACCTCTCATGTCCATAACCTAACTTTACAATTTAATGTACCAGAAAAAGAATAAAGTAAATCCAAAAGTAGCAAAGGCTAGGAAGTAAAGATTAGAGCAAAAATAAATAAAATAATCAATTGAAAAACAAGAGAGAAAATCAATGAGACCAAAAGTCTGTGCTTGAAAAGATAAACAAAATTGACAAATATTTAGCTGATGCTCTAAGAAAAAAAGAGAGAATACTCGAATTACTAAAATCAGAAATGAAAATGGAGACATTAGTAATTACCCAGAAATTAAAGGATTATAAAACAGTATTACAGGGCTGCCTGGGTGTCTCAGTCATTAAGCGTCTGTCTTTGGCTCAGGTCATGCTCCCAGGCTCCTGGGATCCAGCCTTGCATCAGGCTCCCTCTTGCCAGGAGGCCTGCTTTTCCCTCTCCTACTCCCCCTGCTTGTGTTCCCTCTCTTGCTGTCTCTCTCTCTTTCTGTCAAATAAATAAATAAAATCTTTGGGGGAAAAAAAAGAGACATAGTACAAACAATTGTATAGACTAAGAAAAACTGGATAACCTAGATAAAATAAACAGATTTCTAGAAACAGAAAACCTATCAAAACTTTTTTATAAAGAAATCTAAAAATCTGTATTGACCTATAAGGTAAGAAGATTGAATCAATAATCAGAGATGTTCTGACAGAGAAAGACACTAGACATCATGGTTTTCACTGGTCAATTCTACCAAACATTTGTAAAGAATGGATACTAATCCTTTTCAGACTTGCCTCCCTCCAAAAAAATGAAAACGATGGGATCACATCTTAATCCATTCTATGGAGTTAGCATTACCTTGATACCAAAAGCAGGCAAAGACACTATAAGAAAACTACAGACCAATATCCCTCATGAACATTGGCGTTAAAACTCTCAAAAATACTAGCAAACTGAGTTTAGCAGCATATTAAAATAATTATATACCATGACCAAATAGCATTTATTCCTGGAATGCAAGGATGTTCCTGCATATGAAAATCAATCACTGCAATATACCACATTAACAGAATAAAGGAAATGTACACATACTAATCATGTTTGATGCAGAAAAAACATTTGCCAAATTCAACAGCTTTTCATGACTAAAAAAAAAACCACTAAGAAATAAAAACAAGCAAATAAAAACTAGGAATAGAAGGAAACTAACTCAACATAATAAAATGCATAAAAGATAAGCCCAAATAATATTCTATTCAGTGGTAAAGAAAAAGATTTTCCTCTAAGATCAGAAACAAGATAGGGGCGCCTGGGTGGCTCAGTGGGTTAAGCCTCTGCCTTTGGCTCCAGTCATGATCTCAGGGTCCTGGGATCCAGCCCCACTTTGGGCTCTCTGCTCAGCAAGGAGCCTGCTTCCCCTTCTCTCTCTGTCTACTTGCGATCTCTTTCTTTCTGTCAAATAAATAAATAAAATCTTAAAAAAAAAAAAAAGAAGAAAGAAACCAGATAATAATGTCACTTTTGCTACTTCAAGTTCTAATCAGAATACATAGGCAAGGGGTTCCTGAGTGGTTCAGTCAGCTAAGCATCCACCTTTGGCTCAGATCATGATTGCAGGGTCCTGGCATGAAGCCCCACATCAGGCTCCCTGCTCAGTGGGAAGCCTGCTTCTCCCTCTGCAGCAACTCCTGCTTGTGTTAGCTCCCTCTGTCAAATAAATAAATAAAATCTTAAAAAAAAATGGTCAAGGAAAAACAATGAAAGGCAACCAAGTTGGAAAGGAAGAAATAAAATCATGTCTGTTCACAGATGATATAATCTTATATGTAGAAAACACTTTTAAAAAAAGTATTACAGTTAGTAAATTAATTTGTCAAGGTATCAGGATATAAAATCAATGCACAAAATCAGCCACATTTATGGACACTAAATATGAATGATCTCAAGATGAAATTATGAAAAATAAAATTTACAATCAAATCAAAACAAATAAAACACCTAGGAATTAACCAGTGAAGTGAAAGATTTGTATGATAAAAATTTACAAAGTTTTCCTGAAGGAAATTTTAAAAGACCCAAGTAAATGAAAACATACCCCATATTCCTGGATTGGAAGACTTAGTATTGTTAATATATCAATACTACTAGAGATAATTATAGATTCAGAGTAATTGCTATCAAAGTCCCAATGATGCTTTTTTCAGAAATTTAAAAAAGGCATCTTAAAATTAATTTGGAATCTCAAAGAATCCCTAATAGTCAAAACAAACTTGACAATAAGGGACAAAGATGAAGGACTCATACTTCCTGATTTCAAAACTTACAATAAAACTACGGTAATCAAAATTGAGTGGTACTAGCACAATATAATGGATCAAAGGCAGGTGTCTGGGTGACTCAGTCGGCTAAGCATCTGTCATTGGCTTTGGTCATAGTCCCAAGCTTCTGGGATGAAGCCCTGCATCGGACTCCCTGCTCAGTGGGGAGCCTCTGTCTTCCCCCTCCTCCTCTCCCTCCTTGTGCTCTCTCGCTCTCTCTCAAGTAAACAAATAAAATCTCTCTCTAAAAAAAAAAAAAAAATGGATCACGGGCCTAATCATAAGACCTAAAGTTAAAACTCTCAGAAGAAAAGATAATACTAAAGGCACAAACAAGAAGAGAATATCTTCTGTCGAAGGAAGGAAGGATCTGAACACACATGCCATCAAAGAATATAAACAGATGGCAATAATCAGATGTAAAGATCCTCAATCAGCATCATTGGTCAAGAGGGAATTACAAATTTAAATGATACTGAGAGGGGCACCTGGGTGGCTCAGTGGGTTAAAGCCTCTGACTTCGGCTCAGGTCATGATCCCAAGGTCCTGGGATGGAGCCTCACATTGGGCTCTCTGCTCGGCGGGGAGTCTGCTTCCCCTCCCTCCGCCTGTCTCTCTGCCTACTTGTAATCTCTGTCTGTCAAATAAATAAATAAAATTTAAAAATAAAAATTAAAAAAAAAATAAATGACACTGAGATACATCTATATATTTATTTGAAGAGATAAAATCGAGAAAGCCAATAATAGCAAATTCTGTCAAGAATGCTGAACAAGAGGAACTCTCAGTCATTGTGGGTGAGAGAGAAAAATCATACAGCCATTTTGGAAAATGACTTGGCAGTTTCTTACAAAGCTAAATAAAGCGTTATCATTTACCCCCCAAGGTATTTATGCAAATGATTTGAAAACTCAAGTCCAGACAAAAACCTGTACACAGATGATCACAGCAGCCTTATTCATAGTAGCCTAAAACTGGAAGTGATGAATATGCCCTTGTACAGATTAGTAAATGAACAAAGTGGGGTTCATCCTTTGAATGAAACACTATTCAACAATAAACAGGAATGAACTACTGAACCAGGCAAATAAATGGATAAATCTTAAATGAATGGTGCTAAGTAAAAGAAGCCTGCTGTAAAAGGCTACCCACAGTATAATTCCAATTATTTGATATTCTGGAAAAGGTAAATGATAGAGAATATAAAATGATTAATGGTGGCCAGTGGTCAACTATAGAAGGAAGAAATAAGTGAAGCACAAGAAATTTTTATCAGTGATTCTATTCTGTATTAAATAGTAATAATAGAGACGTAACATTACAAGTCTCAAAATTCATAGAAGTTTAAGACACAAGAGTGTTCTTTAATGTGTACAATTGGGGGCGCCTAGGTGGCTCAATGGGTTAAGTCTCTGCCTTCGGCTCAGGTCATGATCGCAGGGTCCTGGGATCAAGCCCTGTGTCGGCCTCTCTTCTCCGCAGGGAGCCTGCTTCCATTCTCTCTCTCTGCCTGCCTCTCTGCCTACTTGTGATCTTTCTGTCAAATAAATAAATAAAATTTGTTTTAATGTGTACAATTGAAAAACATAACAAAGGAAATTGAGAGGTCCCAGGATAGAAAGCGGAATGTAACAAAAGAATGTAATTATATGGCAAATATATGAAACAATTTCACTGAAGGAAATTTTCACTGGGGAAATGGTGCTAACCTAACTAACTGGTTAGGTACTTACTTATCTAAATGGATCCTGTATGAGGAAAGACAAAAGAAACTGTGCATAAGTACTATAATCTAGTTGATAAAATTGTTTCCCATGGACACCAGTTAAAATTCTGAGAGTGCTTTGCATGTATATGAGTATCAAACAAAGGCTTAGTACAGATTGGAACCTAGGCTTCTTTCTCACTGTTGGCATGAGAATTTACAGATAAGCAGGGGGATTCAGATGGTAGTGGATCAGAGTTTTATAATCAATACGAACTTATTTTTAGCTTTATACAGATAGATGTCTACATATAGAAATATTTAGGATGGGTTAGAATACACATATATTTATGTGTTGTCAGTTCAGAGCACTTAAAAGAAATGACACTTCAGTAGCAAAAACACATCCAGTCTCGTAATTTTGGGTTCCTATACCATTATCCAATGAAAGGAACCAAGACAGCAGAAATAGCTTATGCACATATTTGGGCAGAATATGTAGAAGATTATGAGCCTTGGAGAGCTTCCTCTGGTACCAGAAAGCAATAAAGGAAGAGGGTGTAGGGGAAAAAGAAAAGAGAAGAAAAGAAAAGAAAGGAAGAAAGATAGAAAGAAAGAAAGAAAAGCATAGAAAATAAAAAAGAAAGAAAAGGAGAAAAGAATAAAGAAACTACATTGATGAAAGAACCCCTGTGACTAAAACTGGAACTGTTTAAGAAAACAATTTAAACAAATAAAGAATCACTGGATCATAGCCCAAAGTATAAAATAAATATCTATGATCCATACTAGTGTACATGAGTAAATGATAGAATATGTTACTTAATGAGTGAGACAAAACAAACTTCCCATGAAGAATTGTCCTAAATTATTTATATGGATGCTCACTTTCAATGAAGTTAACATGACTAGCCACTCCTCGGGTATGGATTGAACAAAATACTTCCTTCCAAAAAAATACAGAATGAAAAGAGGGGGAAAATGTTTATGGTGCAGATTTACCTAGAAAATACTACTTCAGCCAGGTAGGTGATCAAGGTCACCATCAACAGTTATAAATCATATTGATATTTTGTATCGTTGATAAAATGGGATGAAAATAACACTTTCACTCTGTGGTCTTCTCCCCACTAACCCATTATTCCAATCTTATCTTCCTACAAAATACCTAATACTTGTCAAAATTCTCAAAGTCATTAGATAGAAATGAGGAAAATCGGAGAAACTGCTATAACCAATAGGAGCCAAAGGATACACAAGAACTAAATATTAAGTGATATCTTTGAGGAGATCTTGGAACAGAAAAAAAAAAAAAAAAGACGAGATAAAAATTAAGGAGACCTGAATAAATTATGGACTTTAGTTAATAAAATATATCTCTATCAGTTTAATTTAACAAGTGTACCATATTAATTTAAAATGTTAATAGAATAATTAACTGGGTAGGGGATTAAGGAAATCTTAAGTTTTCTGTAAATCTAAACCTGTTCTAAAAATGTAAATCTATTTAAAGAAAACTATAGGGGAGGAAAAGAGCTCTTCAAATATTGTCCTACTTTAGGATAAAGGGAGCTCTCTGTTTTCACTGACTTTTTAAAATCCAAGTTTGAATTATATATGAGTCAAGATTTCCTACAGATTCACCATCATAGGTGACCACTCAGAAACTATTAGGAAGGAATTAAAGCTTTGTTATGGAATTTAGCTCATTCAACCCCAACATGCTTTGACTAAATGTTTCTCCCATTTTGAGTTACTCAAAGAATTATGTACGTAGGAGAAAATTATTTTCTCTCCTATAGCCCATAGTCCAGGTTTCCAGAGACTGAACTCAGGGCATACATATGAATAATCATCTTTATGAAGTTTGTTCACACACAGAAATTCAACTGATGCTCACAAAGTTCTGGAATAATTTATCCAGTTAGTATTATCAGTATATCTCAGGCTTCCTATGGGTAAAAACTATTTTCTCAAACTAGCATAAGAATCTTACATTTATAATTTTGGTTCCAAGTGAAAATTTAGTATCTCAGTCACCTTACAAACAAAGAAAAACCAGAGATTTTA
Source organism: Lontra canadensis (assembly GCF_010015895.1). Lineage (NCBI taxonomy): Eukaryota > Metazoa > Chordata > Mammalia > Carnivora > Mustelidae > Lontra > Lontra canadensis. Next base: position 4,356,749 of record NW_022631001.1, read on the forward strand.
ATGGAAACTGTTGGCTTAATACTTGTGACAGACAGTTGATATAAATTACCACAGAAAGAAGGTGGGATTCAGGAGCATTTGTATTCATCACAACACTAACCCCTCCTAAAAAAAACTTATAGATAAATATGGAATAAAGAACTAAAGATTGTATCATAACTACAAGGTAGTGATAGTCATTAGTCAACTAGCCATGTTAGGATCTATATAAGGATTAATACAAAATTAGGAAAACAATTTATTCAACTGTGATACAGATTGTTGAGGGAGTGTTATCCACAGTAATATGCAGTGTTTCTAGGGGAAAATTATTTTGTATTCCAAACTCTAGGCAACTTTTAAAAACAGTCATTCATAAGTTATAATTGTTGATATAGTGTCTATCAGGGATATCTATTACTAGTTAGATAATAAAATAGAGAAATAGTTGCAATCCTTATTGGTCAGGCCAGGCCCATTTGGAAAAAGTAATCAAAGGATAACACACTGGTAGAATTCTTTTGTAGTGTCATTTTACCCTCCTTGTAAGCAAAGGACAATAAGGAGGCAAAGGTTACTTTTCTATTTAAACTTGAAATGTATACTCCTACATACCCACCAACTTCCTTACTTGGTTTTATTTTTTTCCATAACAACCATCAATTTCTAACATGTGTGTATTAGTTTGGTAGAGTAGCCATAACAAAATATCAAAGGGTGGGTGGTTTATATGTCAGAAATTTATTGTCTCACAGTTCCAGAGTCTAGAAGTCCAAGATTAAGTTGTCAGCAGGCTTGGTTCCTTCTGAACACTGTAGGGTAAGCCTCTCTTGTGGCTCATAGATGGCCATCTTTTCCCTGTCTTTGCCTAGTCTTCCCTCTGTATGAGCCTGTGTTTAAATTTCCTTTCCCTATAAGGACACCTGTATGGAATAGGGTGTACACTAAGGATCTAATTTTAATTCGATGATCCTATCTCTAAATAGTCACTGTATTCAAATAGACGAGGTACAGTGGGTTAGGACTTCAATGGATAAATTTTAAGGAAACAAAATTTAGTCCACAACACTATATAACTTACCTGTTAGGTTCATTTATTATCTCTCCCATACCCAGACTCATCGCCAGTATATAGACCCTGAGACAGTATTTTTCCATGTTTTGTTCAATGTTATATTTCAATTGCTAAGAACAAAATCCAACACTTAACTAATTACAAAAATATTTCTAGGGGCACCTGGGTGGCTCAGTGGGTTAAAGCCTCTGCTTTCGGCTCAGGTTATGGACCCAGGGTCCTGGGATGAGCCCCACATCGGGCTCTCTGCTCCGCGGGGAGCCTGCTTCCTCTTCTCCCTCTCTGCCTGAGTCTCTGCCTACTTGTGATCTCTGTCTGTCAAATAAATAAATAAATAAAAATCTTTAAGAAAATATTTCTACATGTTGAATAAATATTCCTTATGACATAAATTATTCGAAGTCAAATATTTGGCATGAATCAACTGTCTAAAAATAGGTTGTAGGTACTAGAATATTACCACTTTAAGGTTTAGGCAATTTAAACTTAGTGAACTAAGGCACTTGTCCAATGTACCATAGATCACAAAAGTTGGAGCTGAAGTTGTCTAGAATATGTGGCTACTTGTCACCATGCATAGACTCTATGCTGTGACATCTCTGCAGATATAGCAGTGATTTTTGGTCAGTGGTAGAGAGGGAAGAGAGTGATAAATACACTGATTTAAGTTTTATTGATATAAAATGAGATATCTATTAAAATAAAAAGAGGTTGTGATAGGCAGAATAATGGCTTCCCAAAGATGTTTATGCCATAACCCCAGAACCTGTAAATATGTTGAATTACATTAAGAAGAGGACTTTTCAGATGTAATTAAGGATACGTCCTTGAAATGGGAAGATCATCCTGAATTAGGTGGGCCGAACCTAACTATAGAAGTTCTAAAAATTGGAACAAGTTTCATTCTTTTGCATGTAGCTGTCCAGTTTTCCCAATACCATTTATTGAAGATACTGTCTTTTCCCAATTATATATTCCTCCCTCCTTTGTTGACAATTAATTGACCACATGATTGTGGGTTTATTTCTGGGTTTTCTGTTCAGTTCTATTGATCTATGTGCCTGTTTTTGTGTCAGCACCATACTCTTTTGATTACTACAGCTTTGTAATATAACTCAAAGTCTGGATTTGTGATCCCACCAGTTTTATTTTTCTTTTTCAAGATTGCTTTGGCTATTTGGAGTCTTTTGTGATTCATTACAAATTTTAGGATTACTTATTCTAGTTCTCTGAAAAATGCTGTTGGTATTTTGATAGAGATGCATTAAATCATATATTGCTTTGGATAACATGTCCATGTTCTTTTAACCCATGAGCATAGGGTGTCTTCCATTTCTGTGTCATCTTCAATTTCTTTCATCAATATTTTACAGTTTTCGGAGTACAGGTCTTTCACCTCTTTGGTTAGGTATATTCGCATTTATTATTTTTAGTGCAATTGTAAATGGTGTTTTGTATGAAATTATATAAAAGAACCAAATAAAAATTCTAGAACTGAAAAATTTGATAAATGAAATGAAGAATGTAATAGAAAGCATCAATAACAGGCAGACCAGAGAGAAGAAATAATAAGGAACTTGGAGGATAGGAATATAGATGTATTCAGTTTAAAAAGGAGAAAAAACTAAGTTTGATTTTTTTTTTTTTTTAAGAAACTGCAAGTGCTTTGGATTTGAGTTGAAATAGTAGAATAATCGGTGTTCCGGAAAAAGAAGAGAGGCATAAAGAGGCAGAGTGTTTATTTAAATATGTAATAGCTGAGAACTTCCCAAACCTAGAAAAAGACTTGGTATATAAATTCATGAAGTTAATAAAACATCCTGCTATCTCAGTGCAAAAAAGACTTCTCCAAGACATATTACAATGAAATTGTCAAAAATTAATGATAAAAAAAATCTTAAAGGCAGACGGCAGTTGAGGGGTAGAGGGGAAATGGAAGTAACTTACAAAGAAATCCTCTTTAGGCTATCAGCAAAAATTTTCTCAACAAAAATTCTATAAGCCAGGAGAGTCGACTGATATATTCCAAGTATAAAAAGACAAAAACTGACACCAAATAATATTTCATCTACCAAAGTGAGTGTTCAGCTATGAAGGAAAAATAAAGGTTTTCCCAGACAAATGAAAGAGTTCACCATCACTAGACCTGCCTTATAAGAAATGATAAAAGTTCTTTAAGCTGAAATGAAAAGATGCATATTAGCGACATTAAAACATATGAAAGTAATGAACACACTAGTAAAAATAAAAAATAGAAGAAGAAAACTGTAACTATACATTAAGATGTTGTGTCAACTGCCTAAGTATAGTATAAAAATTAAAGGAAAAATGTTTAAAGTAACTATACTTACCATACTATGTTAACAAATACACATAATAAAACATGTAAATTATGACATTAAAAATAAAAATGGAGGGGGCATCTGGGTAGCTCAGTGGGTTAAGCCTCTGCCTTCGGCTCAGGTCATGATCTCAGGGTCCTGGGATTGGGCCCCACATCGGGCTCTCTGCTCAGCGGGGAACCTGCTTCCCCCCTCTCTCTCTGCCTGCCTCTCTGCCTACTTGTGATCTCTGTCAAATAAATAAATAAATAAATTTTTAAAAAATAATAAAAAAATAAAAATTTTTAAAAATGGAAAGAAATAGAAGAGTATAGACTTTATAGGTGAATAAAGACAGGATAAAATAGATTATTTTCAAGATTTTTATTTATTTATTTGACAGAGAGAAAGAGATCACAAGTACGCAGGAAGAGAGAGAGGGAGACGCAGGCTCTCTGCTGACCAGAGAGCTTGTTTTGGGGCTTGATCTCAGGACCCTGAGATCATGACCTGAGCCAAAGACAGAGGCTTAACCCACTGGGCCACCCAGATGCCCCTAGAGTATTTTATCTATGAGAGGTTTTATGTAGGCCTTATGGTAACCAGAAAGCAAAAATCAAGTAGACTCATGAAACAAACAAAAAGGGGTGGTGGTGGGGGAGACAAACAGAGCACAGCACCATGAAAAACCACCAATTTTTAAAGGTAGGCAGAAGGAGAGGGGGGAATAAAACACTGGATATACAAAATAATAAGAAAGCAAACAATAATATGGCAGTAGTAAATTCTTACATATGAATAATCACTCTAAATGTCAATGAAGTGAACTCACCAACCAAAAGAAGCAGAATGGGTAGATGGATCAAAAACGGGGCCCCAACTATATGCTGTTGCCAAGAGACTCATTTCATTCTAAAGACCCATACAGGCTCAAATTGAGGGGATGAAAGAATATATTCCATGCTGGTGGAAACTAAAAAAGAAAAGAAAAAAAAAGTGAAGTTAGCCATATGTATATCAGACAAAATAAACTTTAAGACAAAAACATTACCAAGACAAAGAGAAGGCATATATATAGATATATAGATATAGATATATAGATATATAGATAAAGGGGTAAATATGTCAAGAATATACATCATAAATATATATGCACTCAAACACTAGAACACCTATATATATTATAATATATATTATACATTTTACATATAATAAATAAAATATATATTGATAATATAATATAAATATATTAATATATAAAGAAATTAGAAACCAATCTATCATTATTCCTCAAAGAACTAGAAAACGAACAAATTAAGCCTAAAGTTAGCAGAAAGAAGGAAATAATGAAGATTAGAGTAGAAATCAGTGAAATTGAAACCAGCAAAACAATAGAAAGGATTAATGAAACTATGAGTTAGCTAAAAAAAAAAAAAAAAAAAAAAGATCAACTTTTAGCTAGTCGAACTATGAAAAGAGAGAAAAGATGCCAATAAAATTAGAAATAAAGGCAGAGACATTACAACTGATAAATGAATGCATGGGATTGACAGAGACTCCTATAAACAACTGTATGCCACAAATTAGATGAGTTAATGAAAAAAATGCTTAGAAACACACAACTTACCAAGATCAAATCAGGGGAAACAGAAAATTAGAACAGACCAATAATGAGTAAAGAGATTGAATTAGTAATCAAAAACCTTTCAACCCAGAACACCCCAGGAGGAGTGAACACCCAAACACCAAAGGAGTTTGCTAGAGAATTCTACCAAACATTTGAAGAAATAGCACCAATCTTCCTTAAACCTTCCAAAAACTTAAAGAGGAAAGAAAAGTGCCAAACTCATTCTCTGAGGCCAAAGATAGATGAAGACACTTCAGGAAACTATAAATCAGTAGTTTGGATGAATACAGATCAAAGATTCTTTTTTTTTTTTTAAGACTTTATTTATTTATTTGACATAGATCACAAGTAGGCAGAGAGGCAGGCAAAGAAAGGGGGCTGGGGAAGCAGGTTCCCCGCTGAGCAGAGAGCCGGATGCGGGGCTAGATTCCAAGACCCTGAGACCATGACCTGAGCCAAAGGCAGAGGCTTCAATTCAATGAGCCAACCAGGTGCCCCCAATGTAATTTTTTAAAAATCCTAAAATTTGTGAGGAATCACAAAAGACCCAAATAACCAAAGCAATCCCAAGAAACAAGAACAAAGCCAGCGGTATCACACTTCCGGATTTTGAACTATACTATAAAGTTACAATGAACACAATATGGTATTTACATGAAAACAGACACACCAACCAATAAAACAAATTGGAGAGCCCAGAATTAACCATCTGCATACAATGTCAACTAAAAATTGACAAGTAAGCCAAGAACTCCCAGTGGGGAAAAGATAGTCTCTTCAACAAAAGGTGTGGGAAACCGGAATTAGACACTTGTAGAACAAAGTAATTGAACTATTACCTTACACCACTCACAAAAATTACCTCAAAATTGTCTTAAGTTTAAGACCAGATATCATAAAACTCTTAAAAGAAAACATAGGGAAAAAACTTCTTGACATTTGTTTTAGCAATGAATTTTTGGATATGACACCAAAAGCTCAAACAACAAAAGCAGAAATTAATAAGTGGAACTACATCAAACTTACAGGGTTCTGCATAATGAAAGAAATAATCAATAAAATAAAAATATCAATGTACTAAGTGGGAAAAATTTCTGCAAACCATATAGTGAATAACCAATAAAATTAAAAAATCAATGTACTAAGTGGGAAAAATTTCTGCAAACCATATAGTGAATTGGCAAACCAAAATATATTTTAAAATAATCACACAGCTCAATAACAAAAAATAATTTGATTAAAACATAGGCAGAGGAACTAAATACACAGTTTTCCAAAAAGATATCCAAATAGCAAACAGGAATATGGAGAAAAGATGTTCAATATCAAATCATCATTTGGAATGAAAATCCAAACCACAATGAGATATCACCTCACATCAATTAGAATGTCTATCATCAAAAAGATTAGAATATTAATAAATGTTGGTAAGGATGTGGGGAAGAGTGAATCATTGTACACCACTGGTAGAAATGTAAATAAATTGGTTCAGCCAATGTAGAATACAATATGGATTTTTCTCAAAAAAAGTTAAAAATGGATCTACCATATATCCAGCAATGTTACTTCTGGGTACATACCAAAAGGAATAAAAACAAGATATTAAAGAGATACATGCATCCCCAAGTTTATTGCACATTATTCACAATAGCAAAGATCGGAAAATAACTGCTCTTGAATGAATAAATGAATAAGAAGATGTGGTATAATTATTCAGCCTTGAGAAAAAAAGATGCCCTGCCATATGTGACATTGGCGGACCTTCAGCACAGTATAAGTGATGGAAATCAAACAAAGAAAAACTCGTATGTGGAACCTAAAAAACCCAAATTCATAAAAACAGAATGAAATTGTGGTTACCACAGGATGGGAAGTGGAGGAATAAAACAGATGTTGTATAGTAGTACAAACTTGCTATGAGTAGTAAATGAGTCCTAGATATCCAATATATGGTATAGTGAATATAGACAACACTAGTGTATTATAATTATCAAATTTACTAAGACACTAGAATTTAATTTATGCTATTAAAAAGAAATAAGTATGCATCACGATAGTGGTGCTAATTATCACTACAAGAGCAATATTACAATATTCAAAGGTATCAAATTAACACATTGTACAGCTTACATTTGCAGTGTTACATGTCAAATATATTTCAATACAAAAGGAAAACAGGCTCAGAGACTGAAGTACGGTACTGAAAATCACAGCTAATATGGGTCTGAACCAAGATCTGAACTTTGCCAGTTTGTCTACAGGATTAAGATCATTACAAAATAAATTATATAAATAGAATTCAATTGGGATTTGTGCTAAGGTAAAAAAAAAAAAAAGCTGATATGTAAATAAGGGAGCCAGTATGAAGCTGAAGCTAAATTAGTGAGTTCCAATCTAGATGCTTATATCTAGACTCATGGCCATGATCCATCTAAGGGAAGCTTTCCAAATTCATGAGGGTTTACAATGAACATGAGGGAGGTTTGTTGGGGTTAAGTTTATTTTGGACATGTGGGCTCTTCTAAATTTATTGACCATATAATTTTATAATATCCATTATAAGCATCTATAAGTTTACCAAAAATTATTTCTAAGTCTTATATATTTGAAATGTACTTATTTGGAAATTTAACAGTTCTGTTTTCATCTATCCTCCATATAAAAAGACTAAGAATAAAAGACCTAGGATTATTGCAACTGTGTGATATTTTCAATATTATGACTGAAATTAAACCTAAAAATCTCTCCTAGATATACCACATACCTACTATTTCTCTGAGTCATTGCATATTGTTTCTCAATTTCTAGACAACACATTTGTTCTTTTATTGAAAGCTGTTTGGAATTTTTTATTTGAATACATTTTAGATTCTGCAGTCCCAATGGAAGTGTTTCTTCACTTTCCTTTGTTAACTACAGCTCGTGTGTGTGTGCGCGCGCGCGTGCGCGCGCGCGTTTTGTTTTAAACTAGGCATTCAATTTGCCAGTCCTCTCTGCTAAACTTGTCTGACACAGTATATGCTATAGCAAATGACAAATATGTCTTTTTTTTTTGAAAGCCTATCTGAATGGATACCAGTGACATCCATTCATAAGCCAGCTGTCTTGTTATGGCACTAGTATTGTCAAGTCTATAGTATAGTCTACTAAGGGCAAACCATTGAAGCTTTGTAGTGTATGAAATGTTTTTATCCTATCAGATCATGTTTGCAATATTCTACTTAACAAGTCATTTCAACTTGGAGACTGCAAAATATCTCCTGGAAATAACTACACTATTCATTCATCAGGAGACCAAGATAATTAAGTCATCCATCAATGCTGATGGTTGCTCGGATGTGTGGTTTCCTTGTTGTCCTGACCTTGGTACGTCTGGTGCTAAGGTAAAGCCTTTGATGAATATGTTAGCAGTCACAACTACCTCAAGGCTTGAACAACCCAGTGTGCTAAAAGTGAGAAAAACATCATGTTTATCCTTCTGTTTTCAATCATCTTTACTTTCTCCTACAATGTGACACTTCAACACAATCACTCAAGCTAATTATTTCTCCTTGGTGTTCCCATAGTCCTTTCCAATTATCCCTATTATAGACCTTAGTATGCTGCATTATCAATGCTTGTATGTCTCTCCTACTTTAATGTGATCTTTTCAAAAGATCATATTATATCTTAGCTTTTTTTCCCTTGAGCAAGCCTACTGATTGTCACATAAAAATTGATTTATAATAGATATAATTTTTAATTTTATCATTATTTGCTATAGATACTGCTAGAATAATATTATTCTTTAAATGAAGAAAGGAAATTCGAAAAATAACCTATTGAGTACCAAACATGTCACGTAAAATATATTAGAAAATATATTATCTCACTAGATTTAAAACCATGAAATCTTGTTTAAGCCTGGACTATGCCACTTTAGAGCAGAATAATGTTTGGAAAGTAATTTTACTTTTCTGTCAGTTTCCTCAACTTAAAAAACAAAGTTTCACAGTGTGTACAACCCAGGAATACTGTGAAAATACAATGAGGAAAATTACTTAAGTGATTTGTGAGCTGTAATGTATATCACAAAAAGAAGCTATTATAAATTTTATTATTGTTAATGTTACCAAAATTCAATTTTTCTCTTCCTTGATCTATTTACAACACTTGGCATACCTCTTTAAAGTACTTTGTTTTTTCTCCCAATCCACCTAGTTATTTTCCTCAGTTACTCTTGTTTTTACGTCCTTATATCCCTAACTTCTTAAAGCTGGAGTCAGTTCTTACATCTTCTGTCCTCTTAGAGATTAAAGAGAAAAAAAGGAAATTGGCCAAAATGGAGTTACTTGTGTTATGACCCATGTCAGCAAACCAAGATATAACATCTCACCTAACTGCAGTTTCAGCCTCTCTCAGGAATCTGACCTTCAACCAGTCAATCCAGATTTATGTGATTAGCATTAAGGAGGTAATCTGCTTGAGAGATTCCCACCCTACACCCACGGCCCAAAAAAGGAAAATGACTTTGGCTGAAACACTCTACTCTGTTAGAAATTTCTTTTTTCTGCCCCTTTCTGCCTATTAAAGACTTCTATTTCATATAACTTCTTGGAGCTCCTTTCTATTTGTTAGATGAGATGTTCCCTAATTGATGAATCATTTAATAAAGCCAGTTAGATCTTCAAATTTACTCAGCTGAATTTTTAAAATTTAATTTAATTTTGTGTGTGTGTGTGTTCCAAAATTCATTGTCTATGCACCACACCCAGTGCTCCATGCAATATGTGCCCTCCTTAATACCCACCACCAGGCTCACCCAATCCCCCAACCCCTTCCCCTCCAAAACCTTCAGCTGAATTTTTAACACTACATACACCTTCTTTTGAAGGGATCTCATTCAAACGTATAACCTTAAATCCCACCTGAATTTTTTAAATTTCTAAAACTATTTTCAACCTAGTCACCTCCTCTGAATGCAGATTCATAAACCTATCCATTAGACATCAACACTTGGGCATTTAAAATAAATCACAAACAGTGTGTTCAAAACTAAATTTCTGCTCTACCCCAGCCCACCTCTCTATCTGTTCAGCCTTATCAGTGTTAATTAATGGAAACTCTATTCTGCTAGGTATCGAACTCCCAAGTTTGGGAATTATTCTTTCTCTCACATTCCACACCCAATTCATTAAAAAATCATGAATTTTGCCATCAAAACAGAGACTGTATCTGATCACTTTCAGCACCTCTTTTGCCACAACTTCATCCAAGCTACCTTCAATTTTATCTAGATTATTACACCTTTCTCATAGTTTTGGTGTTTCAATCTTTTCCCTAGTAATTATCTGTTCAAAGCCCATTTTATCTTACAAATAATACAGCTAAAAGTCTTTACAAGGTTTACAAGTTCTATTTGATCTTTCCCCATACTGTGACCACTATTGCCTCTCTGATCTCATCTCCCACTCTATCCCAATTCCTTCCTCTCTACTTCAGCCATACTGTTTCTCAAATGTACCACCTACCTTCTAGCCTCAAGATCCTTGCAATTCATTTTATCTGCTTGGATGCTTGCACCTCCCCACCAAGGTATCCTAAAGACTCATTTCCTCACCTCATCCATGTTGTTAGGCAAATGATACCTTCTCAGAAAGGCCCTGACTCTTCTCTTCAAAATAGAAAACACCAACATCCTATTACCCTTCCCTCTAAAGGGGAGCCAAATGTGCCACCCCAAAATGTGTCTTTTTGGCATGTAGATTATGCCCTTTAGGTTCTTTTTGGCTGTGAGAATTGTACAGACTTTTCTTGTTTTTGACAACTTTGACAGTTTGGCAAATATTGATCAAGTATTTTATAAAATGTCTTTCAACTGGAATTTGTGTAATATTTATCTCATGATTAGGTTGGATTCATGGGTTTTTGAAAGGAAGACCCCAGAGGTTAAGTGACATTTTCATCATACCATATCAAGTGCAAATGAAACTATTTAAAAACAAAGTTGAACAAAAACCAAAATGGCAGGGTTAATGTTCCAGCAAGGCTCATTTTTATACTAAGTAAACTTTCTCCTGTCTTCTGAAAACATCCCCTCCTCACTTCTTAGTCTTTCATTTCAAGAACCTGGTACTACACCTGAAAATGACTAAGGAGGCTGGCAGCATATACACAATTCCTGCCCAAACTTGTAGATTCTGTTTTTCCCTATAGAACCCCCTAGTCCTTTCCTCCAGGTAGACCCAGTTTTTGAAGGCCATAACCTGCTGCAGTCTCCTTTTCCTGGGAAAGCAACAAAGCTATTGCTCCTCTTTATCACAAACTCTGTCTTTGCGTTGTATTTTGGCTCCAAAACACAGAGGCTGGTTTTCCACAATACAAGCACTGTCAGCATGGCTTGTCACTGTTGATGCTAACTTTGATCACCTAGCTTCGGTAGGGTTTTTCAGGTTTCTCCACTGTAAAGTTAATTTTTTCCTGCCTCATACTATAATTTTTGGAAAGAAGTTACTGTTGTACTCATGCTTAAGGAGTGGATGGGTTATGCTAACTTCATGAAAGGCAGAGTAGCTACATAATTTAGAATTATTATGCATAAAATTTTGTCTATTTTCCATTGATTTATTTATTCAGTTAATTGGATGCCAATATAGACTCTTCAGTATTTATTTTATACTTTGAATTATAATCTGATACTACCTTATTTATTGCTCTTCTCAAAGGGAACCTCCTATGACCCTTTGACATTCTCCCACTAGTAAGAGCCATTTTTGTTTTACTATCTTGTTTTATTTTTCTTTTTGAGCATTTTTTTCCCCCGGTACTATAAGGTGTTTCAGGGTCCATTTGCATATTTCCTGTCCAGTCCTAGGAACAGCTATTTCTCCAAATGACTTTTGGTTCCTTTTACTGACGAATGGTATTAGAAGCTAAGTTTCGAGTACTAGTTATCCATATTTCTACTAGGTATCATTGTTTCTAGGCTTTCTCAACATTCAAAGACTATATGTGTGAATACACTAGTGTATATATGTGTGTATATATATATATATACATATATATATACATACACACACACACATACCTGTGTATGTATATATATGCACATACCTATAAATATGTCTATATACAAGCATCTGTATCTATGTTATGCTAAATATGAGTTCACACTGATATTTCAAAATCTAATCCATTACCACATGGATTATTCTAGCTTCTTCCCCTTGATTATCTGTAGCCAACTAACCAATTAAACAGTGAAAAACCTCATTCTATCATCCAGTATTCATGTATAATGTTGAAAAAATTCTAACCTCCACCCCCCACTGAGCGCAGGATAGGGGGATTTGGCCAGTTAGTACACATTGCTTATACACAATCCCTTTGCCTTTAATCTTACAGACTTAACTCATTTTTAGATGTATTAGGAAAGCAGCTTTCCCCCTCTTTCAGTGAGGCCATTTCATACCTGTATAATGCAACAGGTTCTTTTCTCACATTCTTCATTCTGTCTTGTGATGCCACAAACTCCTTTTTTGCTTTTATTTTAAACTTGCATGCATTTAGGTGAACTCTTTTTTGTGTTATAAAGTTCTATAACTTTTAACAAATGCATAGTGTTGTATATTCATCATTATAATATCATGCATAATAGATTACCCCAATAATCCCCTGTGCTTTACCTATTCCTCCTTACCACAGTTAAACCCCTGATAACTATTAATTTTACTGTCTCTGTAGTTTTACACATTCCAAAATGTCATAATGGGAATCAAAGAACGTGGCTTTTACTCTCTGACTTCTTTCATTTAGCCATATGCATTTAAGGTTGATTCATATCTTCTCCTGGCTTGATCATTCATTTCTTTTTATTGCTGAAGTGTCCCACCATATGGAAGAACCCCAATTTTTTCATCTATTAAAACTCACTGAAGCACATCCCTTTCAAATATTTTTGCTGTTATGAATAAAACTGCAGCAAATTTCTGTAGATAGGTTTTTGTATGGACATATGTTTTCAATTCATTTGAGTAGATACTTAGGAGAGCAATTATTGTGTACTTCAGTAAGACTATATTTAGCATTGTAAGAAATTGCCAAACCATCTTCCAAAGTATCTATACCATTTTGCATTTTCACCAGCAACAAACAAGAGTTTCTGTTGCTCTGTATTCTAACAACTAGGTATTGTCAATATTTGAATTTTAGTTATTCTAGGAGGTATATAGAAAATCATTGGTTTAATTTGTATTTCCCTAATGAAGGTCAAGATTATTATCTTTTCATATACGTATTTGTCATCTATATCTTCCCAAGGACCAAAAAATTCAATGACAATCATCCTCCATATTCTAAGCAAATTGAAATGGCCATCAGATGCAACAGTGAGGTGTCCAGGTCCTGTTCTGATCATTTAATCATTTTTTTTTATTGTCGAGTTTTAAGAATTTTTGTATATTTTGGGTAACTCCTCTGTCTTATATGTGTTTTGCAAATATTTGTTTTCAGCTTGTCATTTTTATTATTATTCTCTGAATGGTGTCTTTCATAGACAGGAAGTTTTAATTTTAATAAGGACAAACATAATTTTTTTTAATTTCATGGATTCTTTGATGGTATTATATCTAAAGCCTCATCAACAAACCCAGGGACAGGTAGGTTTTCACCTTTGTTTCCATTTAGAAGTTTTATAGTTTTGAATTTTACATGTAGATCTACAGGCCATTTTGAGTTAATTTGAGGATAAATTATAAAATCTGTGTCTGAACTCTTTGTTTCCATATGGCATTATATTTTTTCAGTACCTTTATTCAAGGTCTGTGTTTTCTTTATGAGATTGCTGCTGTTGCTTTGTCAAATTTCAGTTGAATATATGTGTGAAACTCTATTTCTGGGTTCTCTATTTTGTTCCATTAACCCATTTGCTTAATCTCTCAAAAATGTCATATTGCTTTGATTATTATAGAATTATAGTAGGTCTTGAAATCAGGTAATTAAATCCTCCAACTTTTTTTTAAGTATTGTATTGATTATTCTAGGTTATTATATTGTTATATAAACTTTAAAAACAGTTTATTTTATATCTATATTCAGCTCTCTGGGATTTTTGTTGGGGTTATATTAATTTACAAATCAAAACTGGCATCCTTATAATATTGAGTCTTCTAATCCATAAACATGGAATATCTCTATTTTTATATTTGATTTCTTTCATCAGTGATTTGTAATGTTCTAAATGCAGATCCTGTACATATTTTATAAGATGTAAATGTTACTTTTCTGGTTTGAAAAACTGTATTTTAATACCTTCATTTATATTTAAATGTATATTTATATTTATTTTTTCTATTTTTATTTATTTACTTTTTAATTATTATTAACATATAATGTGTTATTTGTTTCAGGGAGACAGGTCTGTGATTCATCAGTCTTACACAATACACAGCACTCACCACAACATATGCCTTCTCCAATGTCCATCATCCATCAACCCCAACCCTTCCACTCCCTTCCAATGCAGCAACCCTCAGTTTGTTTCCTGAGATTAAGAGTCTCTTATGGTTTGTCTCCTTCTCTGGTTTCTTATTATTTCATTTTTTTTCCTCTTTTCCCCTATGATCCTCTGCCTTCTTTCTTAAATTCTACATATCAGTAAAAGCATATGATAACTGTCTTTCTCTGATTGACTTTTCCCCTCTAGTTCCATCCCTGTCATTGCAAATGGTAAGATTTCATTTTTGATGGCTGTATAATATTCCATTGTATATATATTCATCCCATCTTCTTTATCCATCATCTGTCGATGGATAGCTTGGCTCTTTCCATAGTTTGGCTATTGTGGATATTGCTGCTATGAACTTTGGGGTACAGGTACCCCTTTGGATCACAACACTGTATCTTCGTGATAAATACCCAGTAGTGCAATTGTTGGGCTGTAGGGTAGCTCTATTTGCAACTTTTTAAGGAACTTCCATACTGTTTTCCAGAGTGGCTGCACCAGCTTGCCTTCCCACCAACAGTGTAGGAGGATTCCCCTTTTTCCTCATCCTCACCAACACCTGTCATTTCCTGACTGATTAATATTAGCCATTCTGACTGGTGTGAGGTGGTATCTCATTGGGGTTTTGATTTGGTATTTCCCCAATGCCAAGTGATGCTGAGCACTTTTTCATGTGTCTATTGGCCATTTAATGTCTTCTTTGCAGAAATGTCTGTTCATGTCTTCTGCCCAATTCCTGATTGGATTATTTGGTTTTTGGGTGTTGAGTTGATAAGTTCTTTATAAATTTTGGGCACTAGTCCTTTATCTGATATGGCCTTTGCAAATATTTTCTCCTATTCTGTCAGTTGTCTTTTGGTTTTAACTGTTTCCTTTGCTGTGCAAAAGCTTTTTATATTTATATATACCTTCATTTATATTTATATTTTAAAAAATTATATTTCTTTATGTCTATATTTAGATAGGACACCCCCACTAAATTATACTTATATTTTATTTATAAATATATTTAATGTATATTTAAATTAACTGTATAATTAATGTTAAGGTATTTAAAGTAGTACCTAGCAGACAGTACATTGACTACATCTGACTGTAGTTTGAGTAACACTAGAATAGGAGTGAAAATACTTGGTGGGGGTAGATAGAGAGCACTAGTACCAGATCAGCCACATTCTACACGTACACCTGTTCTGCATACTCATCATGGGGATTGTATGAGGTCTGTGAAACCATTTTGAAAACTTTAAGTCTCTATAGTATAAAAGGTATGAATAAGAAACACAACAATCGAGCTACAGATAAATTTTGTATTTATAACTCTTGCTTATTTGGTGGAGAATGTCATAAGAATACATTTTAGGGATCACTGAACGTTATATATTAAACTCAATACCACTCCAGTCTACTTCCCTTTGCTCTAAATCAACTTCTCAAATTATCTTAATTTTTACTAGATATAATAAAGTGTCGGAATACAGGCCAAAAATAAGTATCTATAAATGTTTGGTGTAAAGAACAGTTGTTACACCCTTAAAATAGTATATTATATGCATTACTCCTCATAAATGTTTTAAAACTCTCATTAAAGAGGAAAAAAGAAAACTTTATCCAAAGAATCTATTTCAATGTTGTAGCATATTTGTAGCAGCATAGATCATAAATATATATTGAAATTCTATATAACAAATAGGAGAGTTACAAATTAGATCCAAAGGGAAACAAATCTTTTAAATTGCAGTACATTTTTCACTTTAGAATTATAATGATCAACAATGATCTGTAACAGATCATGACCCCAAACTACAACAAATTATCTGCCCTTATAGCATACACTCTTAAGAAGGACTTGGGGCCACAGTGGCAAGTTTTATATTTCACCCTGTCTTCATATTATCTAAGATATACATCTATGAGCCTGTAATATGCTTAACACGTTTCTATGCAAGGCTGCAACTAAAATCTATTGCCAAGGGGACTCCAAAATTCAATAAAAATTGTTCTCCATACTCCAACAGAATTGAAATAGCCAAAGAAATTATCAAATACAGATATTATATTAGTGACATCAGATAACTTTTCGCATTTAACCACCAGAAGAGAGGCAAGCCATAGAATCTACAGCCTTTGAAACTAGATCATAGATCTTAATGTTGGTCCTCATTGACGTTTAATTTACCGAGTTACCTCTAAGTTCTGTTATTCATATACGCAGATAGTCTTCCTTACCAGGGAGAAGTCACAAAGCACTAAGAGATGAATCTTATTACACTTTCAGCAAATAAAATTTACTTATGAGCAGTTTTATATTATAAACATTATTATGCCTACAAATATGTAAATTAAATCAAACAGGATAATTTCTCACTGGGAGATAAAATGAGAGAGAGAATACCCACCATTTGGAAAAGCCAGAACAAAAAAGAAAAATGAAAAAAATAAGACTCTAAAGACTCAAAATATAAAGTATATACACATGGAACCATATTTAAATCTAAAACTCTGGTGCATTGTATTGCATTGCAGTTTAACATTTACACTCTAGGACTGTAGCTTTACGGTTTTAGTGGGTATCTTTAAAAATTCAGAAATACCAGTACTACCACCCATACATCATAAAGAAATATTCAACCATATGGGCTGGCAACTTTTTATGCCGTCACATATGCTTAAGCCAGGCAACACAAAAAAATATTAGTTTGAACATAAATTAATTTTGGAATAAGCCACAGATAATTTGCTACACTTTGTAATTTATGATTTTTTAATATGAACATTTTTAATAATAGCTAACTTATATTGAGGATTTGCCACATGCCAGAAACTGAAGATTTGTTTTATATGCATCAATTCATTTAATCTCAATGACATTACTCAGATTGGTTAAATTATTGTCCCTCTTTTACAGGTAAAACGGACATCTAAAAAGTTTAAGGAACTCGTTCAAGATTGTATAGCTCATGTATTCGGAGACAGAACTGGCATAAAAGTCAGACTGACCCAAAAATCCATTCTTTTAACCACTTTGCCATACGATGTTTACTGAAAATCAACTTTACATCAGCCACTGTATTAGTTAGTAGGGAAATAAAAATTAAGACACTCCCCCTGTCTTTTAGAAGCACACAACCTACAAAAGAAACATGGAAGCAGCATATAAAACTGTAGTGAGTTAAGTGTGATGATAGAGTTGAAGACCCCATACTGTATGAAAGAACACTTCACAGAGAGGCTAATATTTGGAGTGGTTTCAAGAGTCTGTAAGATTTTACTAGAGAGAGAGGGGGCCCACAAGAAGTTTCTAGAATCCTAAATATTATCAACAAGTGAAGTTGCCCTGCTTGTGACATCTGTCAGAGATTTCACAGGTCGGTTTCATTAAAACGATATGGGATGTGAGACATATATTTTGCTAAAATTAAGCATTCTCAGCTTGCAGAAGTATATGGTTGAGGAGTAAGCAAGTCTGGGAAAACGCATTCTGCTGTTCCAGTTTTAGGAAGAAAGATGAATGATTTAGACCCAAAGTTGGGATTCTTTGACATGCAGTGGCTGAAGAAAGGAACTCCAATTCACTTAGGCATTGCAGAAATGGAAACTTTTTAGAGTGCTTCCTTTTTACCAAAGGGAAGTCTCTCCCTTAGCTTTATGCCCAGGACTGCATTATTCAGACTTCTTGTCAAACCATGATATCTGTAGTCTGTATCTGGGTTATGAAGTATTATTTGGATACCTTAAGTGGCAGGATTATTTTCTGTAAGATCTGTCAAGTGAGCAAATAAAGAGCAACATTTAACACTCTGGCCATGGCCTTAAGGGGTGGGGAGATGAACAAAGGAAATAATTATTGGTAGAAATTACACAAGTCCTCTTTACCATATTGAGAATGCCAAGATTTAGCTAAGAGGAGTGAACATGTTCCTTGCCAGAAGATTTTCCAACACCTTTTCTAAGATAAGTTTTTTTCCAGCAGAGCTTTCTAATTTTTGCATTGGGTTCCCAGATCATTTTGATGGTGTTAAAGATCAAGGATAAATCTATAAGCATATGAAAATAAGGATCCTTACTTAGGACTGCCCAGTTGCCATATCTGTAGTCTAGAATATTAACTATTACTGCTTTTGTGTACTCCAACTTGACTTTTTTAAAATGCCTACCTCTAGAGGTATAGGTCTATGGTTCCCATGATATTGTCTGTCTGGTTGGTTTTCTTTTAACCACAGCATGGAGGACCTGACCACAAATCAGGCCTCTTTAAAATCATTCATCACAGGTACACAGGGGCAAAAGGCTACATTTTAATAGTCTTTTTGACTGGTCAATCTATCTTTCTAATCCTAAATTCTGTGTCTGTTTCTGCTATAGTTTAAAGTTTTTCAAATACAAATAAATTACTATCTATATGTGGGACATATTTTCTTGCTATTCAGTAATTCTGGTAGCACTTTCTAAATCCCTTCTGTGCCAGGTTTCATAATATAAACAGGGAGTCATCCCATTCAGTTGTTGAGTATAAGCATAAAATACTAAATACTGGGTAATGGTTAAATATGGAGAATTTATTCTTTAGGTATTGGTTTAAGATTTGTAAGAAATTTGTGGTAGCTTTAGTGGAAACGTGGGACATGATTGTCCAGGTGTATTGTTGATTTTCCAGTATGAATACAAACATACTGCCTATCAGGGTGAACAATGTTTCTAAAGAAGGCAGTGCTTTTATTTATAAATAAGGCAATATCCTAGGCTATTAGGAGGTGGTGATGTCTTTAGCAGATAAAACATAAGACATGGATAATTAACCTCTCTAGCATCCTAAGCCATGGGTTCACAAACTTTTTCCATAAAGGGTGAGACAGTAAATATTTTAGGTTTTGCGGGACATACAGCTAGCCTCTTTTGCAACTACTCTCTTCTGCCATTGTAGTGTGAAAACAGCCCTAGATAATATATAAATAAATGGGCATGGCTATATTCTAATAAAACTTTATTGAACAGGCATTTGGCTGGATTTGGACTGCCAACCCCCCACTCTATAGTCAAGGCTTCTTGGATACTAATAGGCAGAACTCTAAAAATGATCTACAATTGTCTTCACTCTTGTCTTCCTCTCTCCTTTGAATGTAGGCAGAACTTCAAACAAATGTGATGAAAATAATGGAATATTATTGTCATTATGTTACACTATATGGCAAAAAAAAAAAAAAAGCATTTGGATGTGCCAGTCCAAGCACATCCACCCTTAGAAGTTAAAGCATTTTTTCTAGTTAGTAGCTTATGAGAAAATCAAAGAGATTTGAAGCATGAGAAGGATCTACCACAAGGTTTTCCATTGTTTAGGTAGAGAAGGCCTGTGACAGGGAACTTCAAGCTCTGAGAGCAGCTTTCACTGACAGCCAGTGAGGAACAAGAATCTCTTTCTTCGAGTCATGGGAGACTGAATTCAGCATATAACCTGAGTCAGTTTAGAAGCAGATTCTTTCTCTGCTTGACTTATTTCACTTAGCATAATCCCCTGCAGTTCCATCCAAGTAGATGCAAATGGTGGGTATTCATCTTTTCCAATGGCTGCATAATATTACACTGTATATATGGACCACATCTTCCTTATCCTGATGGGTATTAAGGAGGGTGTGTGCTGTGATAAGCACCAGGTGTTATACATAACTAATGAATCGCTGAGCACTACATCAAAAACTAATGATGTACTATACAATGGCTAACTGAACATAAGAGGGGGAAGAAAAAGCAAATTCTTTCCTAGAATCTCCAAATAGGAGCCCAGTGTGGCCAACACCTTGACTGTAGCCTTGTTACCTCTAAATAGAAGACTCAGGTGAAATTATATGGACTTACAGAAATATGTAAAAATAAGTATTATTTTATGTTCTTAACTTTGTGGCAATTTTTTTTTTTTACACAGAAATAGAAAACTAACACAATGACCTATTTATGAATATAGTATTGAGGTCTATATGGGGGGTGTCAATGGTAACCTTGAGTGATCCTTCACTTGAATGCACATGAAATATTTAACAGTTTTGAACCCAAAGGCTTTCTGGAACTTCCCTAAGTTCTATGTGGAACTTGGAGAAACATCCTGACAAATAGTTTTATGATGACAATAAAGAGGAGATTGTAAGGGCCTGCCCCTCCCATAGGAACTGGCCTGTGGACCCTGGATGTAGGGGCGGGGCAGGCCAGGTGGAGACGTCCAATCGGTGGGGTGTGTGTATATCCACTGGGGTGAATTGGGATTCAATTGGCCACCTGTGTAGGGGCGGGGCTCAACCACCCCCATAAAGGTTGGTCTGTGAGGCTGTTGAGGAGAAGAGCTGTCAGAAGAAGAAGAAGGAAGAAGCAGGAGAAGAGTTGGGGGAACAGCAGAGAGAAGAGTTGGCGGGAGCAGAAGAAGAGCTGTAACAGCTCTTGTAAGAGCTATAAGCACCGCCAGCGGCCCCGAGCCACCGGTAGCCCCGAGCCACCAGAGGTCCCGACACCAGCGGCCCCAAGCCACCAGCGGTCCCGAGCCACCAGTGCACCCCGATGCCTGCAGCCCCTGAGATGCCTGCGGCACCGAGACGCCAGTGGCCCCGACGCCAGCGGCCCCGCCCACACACTGCGGCCCTCAGCAGCAGTGCCACAGGGAACCCTGAGCCGCTGCCTCGCCGGAGCTGTGTCATTCCGGGGAGTCGCTTCATCTGGGAAGAGGCCTCCTCGGTGAGTGGCCCTGCGGAAGCAGCATCGTCAGGTAAGAGGCTTCCTCCAGAGCAGCCTCACCGGAGCAGCCTTGTCTGGGGAGCAGCCTTGCCAGAGCAGCCTTGTCAGAGTGGCGTCATGGGGAGCAGAATCTGTGTCATCGGTGTTGTCCTCCCTGTCATCGTCGCTGTCATCATCGCCTCTTCTTGGGAGCGGCCCTGTCCGGGAAGTGACCTCACCAGCAGCGGCCTTCTTGGGAGTGGCCTCTTCTTGGGAGCAGCTCCAATTGGGGAGCGGCCTCATCTATGGAGCAGCCTCGTCTGGAGCAGCCTTCTTGGGAGTGACCTCGTCGGAATCATCGTCGTTGTCTTTTCGTAAGAGACAGCCCTGACCGGTCAGTTTGATTTTTGATGCTTGGCGTGAAATAAAGCTTTGTTTGATTTTCACTTTATATCAGTCTCGTTCCTTTGATCACGGACCCTAACATAGATAACCAAGATTCCCACTTCTAGAAAATCTAAAAATAGGCCATCCGACCTACATCTGATTATAGTATTCCATTTTTACATAAGTATTTCCTGAATACATTCAAGACACTGAATTACTGAGGACATAGCATGCCAACAATCCTAATGAGAATAGTTGAGGCAGGAGGATTTTGGGGGATTTAGCAATACCTACCATGCAACATATTTTCAACTCAGAGGTAGATAAGATGGGAAAGTGGTAAGAATTTTAGTTGGCATGGTAGCCTCTATATTTATAGGAAAATATGTCTCTTTTCTAAAATACAAGCTAAGAGTTGAAAGATAACATTGAAGGATAGATCAAGTTCCTCAGAGAGTAATGATAAGGACAAAGTGATAGGTAATATTCTTAATTTTGGTTATCCATTTGTATTGGCTAGAACCAAACAGTTATTTTTCCAGTGCACCATAGCTTTCAATATCTAGTGTCTCTAACAATAAGAGTTCCCTCTTTAGCCTTCTAAATACCATGAGTTTGATCTAGATTATGTCTCTCTTTTATTTATAGAATCTCTTCTAAAAGCATAGCTAAGAGTTATAATTCCTGAAGGGCAGATATTTACCATTTTTCTCTTTATTTTCTAACCAAGTTAGACTTTTCTGGCTTAAACTCAGTTACAAATAGATCTGACAGAGCATTGATGTGAGAGCTTAAGATCCAACACCTGGCTCTTTAAATAAGAGTCATAAGACAATTCTGAAGTCTAAAAGAGACCTGTCTTCTTGCTGGTCATATAAGTGAATGATTCATTCAACTTTAACAAGAAATCTTTGAGAGGTGGCAGCCAAGATCATCTTTCTTACCCTTTGGGCCTCCCTGTATTCTAAAGAAGTATATTTTAACTATTAGGGTTTTGTTTTTTTTTTCAGTTTTTCGGATAGTGGATCCATTGATCTTTTCAATTTATCCCTGAGATCTACAGGATCAATAAAAAGATGGAGAAATTTATATAAATCAGTTAGCCTAGGGATACAACTCTGGGATAGTCCTGAGTTCTTTAGTAATTATCTTTTTATTTTGTGGAGAACACGTAATGATCTTCCAAAACCTTGAAAACTGTTGTTTTAGTGTGGGTATCATAAAACTACAGTACATGAGCCAAATTAACTTTGGTGTATATTTGTAAATGAAGTTTTATTGGAAGGTCACTATGTCCATTTGTTTACATATAAAGCTGTTTTCACATACAGAAAATATTGAGTAATTGTAACAAAGACCATATAACACTTAAACCTAAAGTATCTGTAACTATCTGTAACATTTTAGAAAAGGGATATAGGTTCTGGTGTACAACTTCTTCAGTTCAAATCCTTGTTCTACTACTGATGATCTGTGTGATCGTGAATAAGTTAAGTAAGTTACTTAATTTTTTTGTATCTCTATTTGTTCAACTGTGAAATGTAGTAATGCTCACACAGCTTTATGTACTATGAGTAGAACATAATAGGTGCCTAATCTTAGTGTTTTTAATAGCTTATTCCAAGTGAATATACTGTTGTTGAGAAAGATTTATTATTATTATTATTATTATTATTAGGTACTGTCAAATATAAGTGCATTAATCATCACTGTTGACCATTTACTCTGCATCAGGCAGTGTGTAAAATGCTTTAGGCATGTATCATTTAATTCTTAAAACAGTCTAATGAGGTATTAATTGCTATACTAGAACAATGAAGAAGTAAAGGCTAGCATGAACTTTTACGATTATAAACATAAATTCACAAGTCTTGACTGCTAACACATTCAGACTCCAGATACTTGTAGTTGTATTTTCTTCAAGATACTAAAGGAAGAAGGATATGTGATGATTATTATGGTTAATATCCCCATACACACTTTACTTTATAAATGTAACAGTGAAATCTCTGTCAGTGTGTGACATTTACTTAAATCTAGAGCAGTGATCTTACTCCAATTTATACAGAAATTATGAGTGCCATCAATTGTCTGTCTTGGTAGATCTCTTTACTAGACAGCAGGACTAGGTACTATTAACAGAGAATCTTTGAGGACATTATGAAGTGTTCTGATCTGATGAGGAAAGAATGAGTTAAGCCTATGAGCTGTGACTCATTATAAAATATTATCCCCATTCTAAAGATGCCAAAACTCTAGCTGCTTACCTAATTTTTTCAATGTCATATAAGAAGATTGTCAGAGCCAGTGTTTTGGGTTTTTTTGTTTGTTTGTTTTGTTTTGTTTTTTAAATTAACATAAAAAGTATTATTTGCCCCAAGGGTACAGGTCTGTGAATCATCAGGCTTACACATTTCACAGCACTCACCATAGCACATACCCTACCCAATGTCCATTACCTAAGCCACCCTATTCCTACCTCCCCACCCCCAAAGAAACCCTCAGTCTCATGGATTGTCTCCCTCCCAATCCCAACTTGTTTCATTTTTTCCCCTTCCTACCCCCCAACAACCACCTGCCCTGCCTGTCAAATTCCTCATATCAGAGAGATCATATGATAAACTTAGGTTTTCTGAATAAAAACATGAATTTGGAAAGATCTTTGCACCCCTATATTTATTGCACCATTATTTACATTAGCAAAGATTTGGAAGTACCCAAATGTCCATTGATAAATAAATGGATAGAAAAAGAAGATAAACACAGTGGATTATGATGCAACCATAAAAAAGGATGAGATCATGTCATTTGCCACAACATGGATAGACCTAGGGGGTATTACACTAAGTGAAATAGGTCAAACTGAAAAAGACAAATACCCTGTGATTTCACTCATATGTGGAGCCTAAAAAGCAAAACAGATGAATAGACAAACGAAAAGTATAGTCAGACCTACAAATACAGAAAACTAATGGTTATCTAAGGAAGGAATGTAAGAGATGGGGAAAATGGGTGAAGTAAAGTAGGAAATACAGGCTTCCACTTATGAAATGAAAAGGTCATGGGAATAAAAGTCACAGCATAAGGAATATAGTCAATGATACTGAAATGGCATTTGTGATAAGCATAGCATAATGTATAAATCTGTCAAATCACTATGTTGCATACCTGAAACTAATGTAACATTGTGTGTCAACTATATGCAAATAAAAAAATAAAAAATAAATTTAGACTTTCTGTTTCTTAGCCATTTCTCTATACTGTCCTCCAAGAAGTGTACAATTGAAATTCTAACTATAAAGTATGTCTTATGTAGATATAAAAAGTATATCTATATCTGTTAAAAGTATATCTATATCTAATCTATAAAAAGTACAACTATATGATATCATTTTGTTCAGTGCTGTGAAGATACAGAGACACTAACAGAGAACACTTCTAGGAGTTTAGGATCTAGTAGAAAAGGTAGACATTACATAAATACACAGGACAACAATGATACATGCATTAAACACAAACTCTATGTTCTGATAATACCTTCAGCAAGAATAAGGTAAAATATGGCATACTGGAGTGACTCAGTCGGTAAGGCACTTGCCTTCAGCTCAGTCATGATCCCAGTTCTGGGATTGAGTCCCACATCAGGCTCCTTGTTCAGTGCAGATCCTGCTTCTCCCTCTGCCTACTGCTTGTGCACTCTCCCTTTCTCCTTCTGACAAATAAATAAACAAAATCTTAAAAAAAAATAAGGTAAAACAACTTCCCCATTGTTATTTTAGTTTCCTATTGTCCAATATGATACTAATACTGCAGTTACTTTGGATATATTGATTCCAATCACTTCTTGGCCTTTTTGGCTAAGATCAAGTGTGGATATATTGATTCCAGAAATTTTGCTAGTTCATCCACACAACTATGATATATCAAAGTTCACTTAAATTTTTATAATAATATTTCCCACATTTGCTAAATGAATACTGGTTATATGGCATAGATCTATGTTGTAATTATAGGATGTATAACTTCCAATCTGACAGGAAATTATCAAAGATTAATAAATTTTAACTGTGACTTACCCTACCAAAGATACATCAGACCAAAATGCACAAACATGGCTGATTCTCAGAAAAGCATCCATAAATTAACAATAAAAAAGTTCCCAATTAGATTATAGATGATGTACTTTGTAATTCCTTACATTTTCCCAAATTTTATGTTTAACATGAAGAAATCAATCATGACATCCCTATCTAGAGCCAAACCAAAATGTAATTCAGTATGAAAACATTAATCTTTGTAGTTAGTACAAATGCTATAAATTCTGTTATATCATAATTCATTTTATGTTAAAAGGGAGAAAAATCATCTGTGTGGAAAGTTAATTTTACCCCAAATGACAACTAACATAGAGATGCAACAGAATACTCAGAAACCAGTGTTTAAACCAGGATTTAAAATAGTAAAATTGATATGTACTAGCTATAATGTCATCTGTATTAGTAAACTGCTAAGAAGTTTAGGAACACCCCAAATATCCATCCAGACAATCTGGAATTAACCTCAGAGCTGGATAATTGGAATATGATAATTTAGTGACAGGAAAATCTAATCAATTATATGTTATTACAGACAACAGGGATGTTATTAAAAAAATAAAAACATAAAAAAAGGATTGATTAAAACAGAGTGAGAGAGTGACAGAAATGGAGGGCAAAACTAAGAGAGAAGCAATTATTATCAGGTACCTTTCTGGGAAGGAAAGTCTTGATTAGAAATGTAGTTTCCTTGGCTTGGCTATTTCTAACCTATTATTTTCCCCATAGACTCATTGAGAATTTGACTACTACTTCAAAAATATGCACTGTTTCAGAGAGGTTATAATCCCTCTAAATTCCATTTATGGGCCGGAGGTTAAGAAGACAGGTTACAGAAGCTGAAAATGCATGAACCTTGTTAATTGACAGTTTCCTGTCTTGCACCTGCTGTCACATACTGTCAGTGCCTCCTGCAATCAGGTTTCTAAAAGCTAGATAGATCACAAAGTGTGGTTAACTCATTAATATAAATATCACTTTGTGGGGTCATTTCTAGACTGACACCAGACCTTTTGGACTGCCTTTTCTTTTGCTATTAACTTCATATATGAACACTGAATCCTTAAAAACAAAAATGATTAAAAATAAAACACAAGGGGTGCCCGGGTGGCTTGGTGGGTTAAAGCCTCTGCCTTCAGCTTGGGTCATGTTCCCAGAGTCCTGGGATCAAGCCCTGCATCAGGCTCTCTGCTCAGCGGGGAGCCAGCTTCCTCCTCTCTCTCTGCCTACTTGTGATCTCTGTCTGTCAAATGAATAAATAAAGTCTTTAAAAATAAATAAATAAATAAAATAAAAACATGAAATGTATGATCTACTGGTACCACTTATGTGTGAATTATTCTTGACTATAGAATGAACAAGCTATTATTAATAAGAATCTTTCTCACTAAAATTTCAAGAGACGTTATTCTGAGGTATCACTTATTTCAATGAAACTTCTGAAATAAATATGGAAAAATTTTTTCATCTCCTAAGAATTTTGAGTGAATTCATAAATTCTTATTTAAATCCTGATATTCTCAACACTAAATTTAAAAAGATATTCATTTATTCCACAGGGATTTTCCATGTTGCCTGAGAGTTCCTCCTCATCAGAAATTATATTAAATAATATATTTTTCAATTTACCAAATATGGATAGAAAGATGTTGTCCTATTATAATGGGTACCATCTCTCTCATTCAGGACCTCACTAGTTAGATAACTTAGAATATATGAAATCAATACTACTGTTTCAAATATATATTTGTATTTAAATACACTCATATTATGATCCATGCAGGTATACACATGCTACAGCTAACAGTTAATGTTTGCAAAAGCAAAGAAGGGTAACTCTACCTAGAATTAACACTTATGGGAAAATCGCCAGGGTGAAATGTGAACATATTTAGTTAGTCCATCATAATGAGTAGTGCTAGCCTGTTTAATACTTCTATTGGGACTTATGCCATGGTAATATAAATTTTTTTAACTCCAAATTACTTCCTAGAATAGTTTAAAATCTAAGAATATCAGATTATCAGCTATGCCAATAAGAAATGGCAGTGCCCTTAATGATTCTCAGAGGGCCTTTTTCTTGTTTCTACAAAACATAACATTGGATTTATGTTGATAATGAGAGAAAGCCTAGGAGAAACAAAGAACTACCTAGATAAGGATAAAACCAGTGTGGTACTCGGAGAGGACTAAATTTCAATCCCATGCTAGGACAACTACAAAGCAAGAATAAAAGGAGGTGGCATGGTCTAAGATTTCCATGTGATGGCAGAATAAATTTCCTCATCATTGCCCATTTTTGATTATCATATCAACATGCATGTCCACTGTAATCCTTCCAGGGGAAGTCCAAGAGACCCAAGACACTGCCCTTTGTGTGTTTTGGGAGAGTGGTTGAAGTCTCGTGCCCATACTAAGCTCCATTGCTCCTGGGAGACAGCTGGGTATCACCCTACTGTCCTTTCTAGGGCCCCCACCCCAGCTTACTAAAGGAGAAGAGCATGAAGCCAAGAATTCTTTACCCAGAAAATCTGTCATTCAGAATGGAAGGAGAGATAAAGAGCTTCCAGGACAGACAGAAACTGAAAGAATATGTGACCACCAAGTAGCACTGCAAGAAATATTAAGGGGAATACTGTAACCAAAGAGAGAGCCCAAGAGTAACAGAGACCAGAAAGAAACAGAGACAGTCTACAGAAACAGGGACTTTACAGGCAATATAATGGCACTAAATTCATATCTTTTAATAGTTATTCTGAATGTAAGTAGGCTAAAAGCTCCAATCAAAAGATACAGAGCATTGGATAAAAAAGCAAGACCCAACCATCTGCTGTCTACAAGATCTAAAGATCTAAAGACACCTCCAGACTGAAACATAGGGGGTGAAAAACAATTTATCACACTAATGGACATCAAAAGAAAGCTAGGGTAGAAATTCTTATATCAGACAAATTAGATTTTAAACCAAAGATGGTAGTAAGAGATGAAGAAGGATACTATATCATACTTCAAGAGTCTATCCAACAAGAAAAATCTAACAATTGTAAATATTTATGCCCACAACATGGAAGCAGCTGATTACATAAACCAATTAATAAACAAACTAAAGAGACTCATTGATAATAGTACATTATTAGTCAGGGTCTTCAACACCCCACTAACAGCAATGGACAGATCATCTAAGCAGAAGATCAACAAAGAAACAAGAGCTTTGAATGAAACACTAGAGAAGATGTACTTCACAGTTATATACAAAACACTCAATCTTAAAACAATAGAATACTCATTCTTCTTGAGTACACATGGAACTTTCTCCAGAACATATCACATACTGGGTCACAAATCAGGTCTCAACCAGTAACAAAAGATTAAGATTATTCCCTCTTTATTTTCAGACCACAATACTTTGAAAACTGAATTCAATCACAAGTGGAAATTTGGAAGGAACTCAAACACTTGGAGATCAAAGAATAGTCTACTAAAGAATGAATGGGTCAGCCAGGAAATTAAAGAATTTTTAAAAAATTCATGGTAACTACTGAGAATGAGAACACATTGGTTCAAAAACTCTGGGATACAGCAAAGACAGTTCCTATGAGGGAAGTACATTGTAATATAAGCCTCCCTCAAAAAAAAAAAAAAAAATAGAAAATTCCAAATACAGAAGCTAATCTGATACTTAAAGGATCTGGAGAAAGAACAACAAATAAAGCCTAAACCAAGCAGAAGATTAAGAGTAAAGACTGGAGCAGAAATCAATGAAATAGAAAACAGAACAGTAAAATAGATCAACAAAACTAGAAGCTTTGAAATAATTAATTTCTTTGAAAGAATTAATAAGATCAATATACCTCTGGTCAGACTTATAAAAAAGAAAAGAAAAAGGACCCAAATAATAAAATAAATGAATGAAAAGGGAGAGGTCATGACCAGCACCACGGAAATACAATTTTAAGAACATATTATGAGCAACTATATGCCAACAAATTAAGCATCTGGAAGAAATGGATGCATTCCTAGAAATTTATAAACTACCAAAACTGAAACAGGAAGAAATAGAAAATCTGAACACACCAATAACCAGCAAGGAAATTGAAGCAGTAGTCAAAAACCCCCAAAAATCAAGAGTCCAGGGCCAGACAAAGTCCCAGAGGAATTCCACCAAACATTTAAAGAAGAAATAATACCTATTCTACTGAAGCTGCTATATATATATATATATATATATATATATATATATATATATATATATATATATATATAAATAAAACTTCCAACCTTCTATGAGGCCAGCATTACCTTGATCCCAAAACCAGACAATGATCCCCATCAAAAAGAATTACAGGCCAATATCCCTCACGAACATGGATGCCAAAATACTCACCAAGATAGTAGCCAATAGGATCCAACAGTACACTAAAAGGATTATTCACCATGACCAGGCAGGCTTTATTCCTGGGAAGCAAGGGTGATTCAACATTCACAAATGAATCATAATAATGTAATAGATCACATTAATAAAAGACAAGAACCATAAATATTTTCAGATGATGCAGAAAAATCATTTGACAAAATACAGCATCCTTTCTTGATTAAAACTCTTCACAGTGTAGGGATAGAGGAACATTCCTCAATATCATAAAAGCCATCTATGAAAAGCTCACAACGAATATAATTCTCAATGGGGGATAACTGAGAGCTTTTCCGTTAAGGTCAAGAACATGACATGGATGCCCACTCTCACCACTATCGTTCAACATAGTGCTAGAAGTCTTAGCCTCAGCAATCAGACAACAGAAAGAAATAAAAGCATTCAAATTGACAAAAAAGAAGACAAACTCTCACTCTTTGCAGATGACATGATACTTTATGTAGAAAACCCAAAAGACTCCACCCCAAAATTGCCAGAACTCATACAGCAATCAGCAATGTGGCAGGATATAAAATCGATGCACAGAAATCAGTTGCATTTCTATACACTAACAAGGTGACTGAGAAAGAGAAAGAGAAATTAAAGAATCGATCCCGTTTACAATAACACCAAAATCCATAAGATCCCTAGGAATAAACCTAACCAAAGAGATAAAGGATCTGTACTCTAAAAATTACAGAACACTCAGAAAAGAAATTGAGGAAAACACAAAAGGAGGGAAAAACATTCCATGCTCACAGATAGGAAGAAAAAA
The DNA here is from genome assembly GCF_010015895.1 of Lontra canadensis. NCBI lineage: Eukaryota > Metazoa > Chordata > Mammalia > Carnivora > Mustelidae > Lontra > Lontra canadensis. Next base: position 4,387,595 of record NW_022631001.1, read on the forward strand.
CATTTTTAAAATGTCAGTGCTGGGATGCCTGGGTGGCTCAGTTGGTTGGACGACTGCCTTCGGCTCAGGTCATGATCCTGGAGTCCCGGGATCGAGTCCCGCATCGGGCTCCCAGCTCCACGGGGAGTCTGCTTCTCTCTCTGACCTTCTCCTTGCTCATGCTTTCTCTCACTATCTCTCTCTCAAATAAATAAATAAAATCTTTAAAAAAAAAAAAAAAGTCAGTGCTGCCCAGAGCAGTCTGCACATTCAATGCAATCCCTTTCAAAAAATCATCAACATTTTTCACAAAGCTGGAACAAACAATCCTAAGATGTGTATGGAACCAGAAAAGAGTTTGAATACCCAGGGTAATGTTGAAAAAGAAAAACAAAGCTGGAGGCATCACAATGCCTGACTTTCAATCTATATTACAAAGCTGTGATCCTTAAGAGAGCATGGTACTAGCACAAAAACAGACACATAGATCAATGGAACAGAACAGAGAACCCAGAAATGGACCCTCAACTCAATGGTCAACTAATTTTTGACAAAGCAGGAAGGAATATCCAATGGAAAAAGGACAGTTTCTTCAATAAATGTTGGGAAAATTGGACAGTCACATGAAGACTAGACCATGCTCTTACACAGTACACAAAGATAAACTCAGGATGGGTGAAAGATCTAAATGCAGACATGATTCCACCAAAATCCTAGAGGAGAACATAGGCAGCAACCTCTTTGTGGCTGCAACAACTTCTTACAAGACTCATCTCTAAAGGCAAAGGGAAAAAAAGGCAAAAATGAACTGCTGGGACTACGTCGAGATAAAAATCTTCTGCACAACAAGAGTAATAGTCAATAAAACTGAAAGGCAACTTATGGAATGGGAGAAGATATTTGCAAATGACATAAGAGATAAAGGGCTAGTATCCAAGATCTATAAAGAAAGACCTTCTCAAACTCAACACCCAAAAACAAACAAAAAAACAAACAAAATAAATAATCCAGTCTAGAAATGGGCTGAAGACATGAACAGACATTCCTCCAAAGAAGACATACAAATGACCAACAGACACCTGAAAAAATTCTCCACACCTTGTCATCAGGGAAATACAAATCAAAACCACAATGAGATACCACCTTACAGCAGTTAGAAGGACTAAAATTAACAATACAGGAAACAACAAATGTTGGCAAGGAAGTAGAGAAAGGGGAACGCTCTTACACTGTTGGTGGGAATGCAAGCTGGCACAGTTAATCTGGAAAACAATATGGAGGTTACTTAAGAAGTGAAAAATAGAGCTACCCTATGACCCATCAATTGTACTACTGGGTATTTACCCCAAAGATACAGATGTAGTGAAAAGGAGGGTCACCCACACCCCAATATTCATAGCAGCAATGTCCACAATGGCCAAACTGTGGAAGGATCTGAGATGTCCTTCAACAGATGAATGGATAAAGAAGATACGATTCATATATATAATGGAATAATACCCAGCTATCAGAAAGGATGAATATCTACAATTTATATTCTCATGGGTGGAACTGGACAGTATTATGCTTAGTTAATTATGTCAATCAGAGAAAAATTATCATATGGTTTCTCTCATATGTGGAATGTAAGACATAAGACAGAAGATTGTGAGGGAAGGGAGGGAAAACTGAATGGGAAGAAATCAGAGGGAGACAATCCATGAGAGACCCTTGACTCTGGTAAACAAACTGAAGCTTGTGGAAAGGGAGGTGGGCGAGGAGATGGGGTAATTGGGTGATGGGCATTAAGGAGGACACATGATGTGATGAGCACTGGGTGTTATATGCAACTAATGAATCATTGAACACTACATCAAAAACTAATGATGTACTATATGTTGGCTATTGAATTTGAATTAAAAAAAAACTCACAGATTAGCAATCAAAGCTAATCTCCATATCATATTTGTTTTCTCCATTTTATACTATTTCTCCCCAAATCCTTTTGCATTTACATATTTGTGCTAACTAACCCACATGCTATTCTTTCTTTTCATTTTTTTGACTATGTTTAGATTTCTGTTAAGATTTCTAAATTGAGAATTCCATGATGTCAAGGACCAAATTTGTTTTCATGTCAGAACCTCCCAGAACTTGTTTTGAATAAATAAGTGAATAAATGAACTTTAGCACAATCTCTTTCAAAAGCCTTCTCCATTAAATACCTCTTCTTTGTGTTGGCATCTGAACACATCTTTATCATACCCTATGACATTGTACATTCATGTTTGTTTATTTCACTGATTACATTCTGAGACTAATAAGTAGGGTGTACTCCTTAATATTTCTAAAAACAAAAAGTGAAGAAGGAAGATAACCAGGATTTATTGTTACAATAGAACTTAGTACAGAAGCCATAGAAATAATTCCCTCTCTTGCTCTTCAGAACAAATATTCTTTTAAATATTAACCTCTGAAAATGTAACTGTTCATTCTACACTTGCAACCTGCTGAGAGTGGGAACTCTTCATGGGAAGAGTGCTTCTGCAATAATACAGAACATCATCAGATGCTGTGCAGAAAGGAGTCCTTGTGAGTTTAAGTAGTGATTCTTAAACACTGTTGCACAAAGAATCACCTGAAGAGTGGTTTAATTGATCAGAAGGGCCTACCATCATCTCTTTCTAAGACTCTCCCCACCCATGTATTTTTAATGTATACAAGGGTTGATAACTGCTGAGTTCAAAGGATGGACTGATTATAGCAAATTGCAAAAAAACATCACATCCAGGATATTCATTTTCTCTTTCTGAATTTTCTGATTCTGAATGTTCTTAAACAGCAAAGAAAGAAATAGAATTGTCATCTCATGGCTGATGGATTAACCTAATGATTGTTAACAGTTAGCATTTACTCCCTGCACTGAGCAACTTATAACTATTTTCTCACCTATCCTTAACATAATGTGATTATGTATTATAATCCTTATTTTGCAGATGAGAAAAATGAATTTCGGGAAAGTTAAGCAACTTTTCCATGCAATACATAAGGTAGCTAGGAGCAAAGCCTTATCTACCTGACTACAAAGGTCACGCTGGTAACTACTCTGTTTCTCTTTCCAGAAGCACGTTGTGAATTCTTTCTTTCATCCAGGGAGTAAAAAAGGACAATGTTACTTTTTCTTCTGTTTAAAAATGACTTATGTTAAAGGAAGGCTAAAACTTTCTCCACCATAAAATTCAGTATTATGCAGTTAGTGCTGAATGATAGATTTCTTCCCTATCAGTTTTGGCATTAGCATATCTATGTGTGAGGTTTCCCAGACTTCCTACTTCTGTCTGAGCTCCCACCTCCTAGGGAGGTAACCTCAAGACAAATCCAATGATTAATGATTTCTTCACTTTCTTCAGTTCTTTTCTTCTGATCATGTAATAGAAGCTCATTTGCAAGACTCTCCTTGACATTCTTAATATCTATATGGTTTTTAAACTCAGTTGGACTGAGTTTAATAAGTAAGAATACTGATGTGGGAGATTTTCGACTGGAAAATGTTTTCCATTGTCTAATTTACCTATCTGAATATCATGTACCTAGTATTCTGTATAACACACACTCAACACAAAAGAACATAGTTTCTTTATTCAGAACTACTGTACGCAGGGAGAGTGGTAACACTATTTGATTTTATAATGAATTGTGTGAAGTGTTTGGTTGAAATCTTTGTTCCATTTAGAAAATTCTCCTTACTTGCCCAAATACATTCAAATGAAATATAAGTCAGAGCTCTCTTACTTTTGCAGAACCCTTGAAAATGCCAGAAGGACCAGCTCTCTGCAGGGCCATTATCTCACTGAAAACTTGGACATCATAGCCTGTATTTACCAACTGGTCAAATAAATAGTGCAAGATTCATCTTAATCACAAAAATATAAAGCGAATAGTCAACAGGCCAACATACTGTTAAAATAACTGGATTAAAGGACAAGCACTAACCTATAAGGGGCTTGATAACATCACCAGCAATATCAAATTGCCAAGAAAAAAGCAGTGTAAAAATAAAGTGTATAGCTGGAAAGAAGACTTCAGTAAGAATATGAAATGGGAGCTGCAGCCAGTAAGTGAACTAACAAAAACAATCTAAGTTAGTGAAACTCTCTTCTAGGAAAAAATGTTTCTCTAAAATAATAAGGCTTTAGTTTTGCTTAATTATGGAGAGGAGATAGAATACGGTCACCCCAAGTATCTTTAACTTAACGACAACTATAGGTTTCTACCTATCTCTTGTAGCAAGTATGGAATGCCAAGGATATGACAAATGCCTAATATATTGGCAGAGAGAGAGAGGAAGTTATGTACATTGTCAAGTTTCCCTCAGATCAAAGCACTTCACCCAGTGAGCATAAGACCACATAAACAATTTTTTCATTTTGACTACGTTAAATCTGTTGATTATTCATATTCTAGTAAGAACTACTTTTCTTAAAAATATGATCATTTGGGGCGCCTGAGTGGCTCAGTCGGTTGGACGTCTGCCTTTGGCTCAGGTCATGATCCTGGACTCATGGGATTGAGCCCCTCATCGGGCTCCCTGCTCAGCAGGGCATCTGCTTCTCCCTCTGCCTGCTGTTCCTGGAGCCTGTGTGCGTGCTCTCTCTCTCACTCTCGTTTCATATCAAACAAATAAATAAAATACTTAAATTTTTTTAAAATATGGTTATCTTCATCAAATTCTAGGTAATGTTAAACAGTTGGAAGAGGGAGAAATGTAAATTTGAGCTGCTGCCACCCAGGTCCAATCACAGAATTCATTGCAATTATCTCCTAAAGATATCTCTGTTTTTACTCCATGTGATGGCCTTACCTCCTCAGTGACTAAAGTGATCTGACACTAAATCATGCTCTCTTAAAAGCAAAGCAAACAAAAAAACTATAGCTTTTCATCTTCCTTGAATCAATAAAAATATTTATTTTAGAATACCATGCCCTATACGACTTGTTCAAACTACCTCTAGCTGGCTTTCACCTTCGAAACTGCTCAGGCAATAAATAGTCTGTGCTTAGGTATATCCTGTATGACACATACCTGTGTGCTTCCAGCCTTTGTGAAATTCTTCAAAGGACTTGCACTAAATTCCACTGAGTTTCTCTACCTTTAGCAAGCATCCACCAAGAGAAAGGGTTTTTAGTATCTCTTTCAGACAAGCAACCCTGATCTATAAGCTGTTTAATTTTTTTTTAATTTTATTTTTTTCAGTGTTCCAAGATTCATTGTTTATGCAGCACACCCAGTGTCCCATGCAATATGTGCCTTCCTTAATACCCATATTTGCCTGAGACAGAAGCACAACAGCCAGAGAACATGCTCTCTAAACTTTTGAGCCACTCTTCCAGCAACCTACCATTTGTACTTTCTAGTTATGAAAACTGAAAGATATTGGTGGTTAAGCTCAAAAGAATATTTTGGTCATCTCCTGGTAAAAGGAGGATCAGGCAGCTCTGTTTATTGTTTGGGACACCCAGCCAACAGAAAACTCTTATTCAGTATCCTTCATTAGTAGCAATACAGCTGTACAGAGTCTTACTTATCTTAATTTTGAGATGCAGCACAGTATTATAGTTGGCGGGAAAAAGCAGTCTATTCAAATGGTACATTGATTGCCGCAGGTTCATAGACACTAAGTAATTTTCCTTAAATCACAATTCATTTGCGTCACAGGAGTTAAGACTTGGGTTCAAATTCTGACTCTTCCATTTACAAAGTATGTGACCTTACACAAGTTCTTCATCATTACTAAGACCACTTTTCTCAAAAGTGAATTGGAGATGTGATACAACTTCAGAAAGGCTTTGTGAAGATGATGAAATGCTACCAGCCTTATAAAGTGTCTGGCCCCTGCATGTTGACAAATATTTACAGGTTTTGAATGCCTATTATAAACAAGACACAGATCTCAAGATCTCACATGTTAGTAAATAAACTTGGAAATCTACATAATGGCAAGTCAGTTGAATCTTTACGTTTACATTTACACAAATACTACCCTCTGAAGTGGAAGAGATTAATTTATAAAACCACACAGGAAGACCTTATTGACTTTTTATTTCTAAACTCTATTTGAGGCTACATTTCTACTCTGACAAGTAAGAATTAATTGTTTATAATAAGCACTCTCAATGAAAAAGCTTAAAAACAATTCTTTCCAGCAGCTACGAAGTCGATCTTATAAACAAGCTCATGAGAAAAGTTCTTATTCTTATTTCTACTTACAGATTGCATAAATTTTAAGCTCAGAGTGACTCCTTTCAAAGACTTACAGCTTTTAGATGAAAGACACCAGACATAAGCTTATCCCTTCCATTCTAAATCCCTATCATTTTGGAATATTTTGTGAAAATTGAACACTAGTGTAAGCTATCCCTTCATTATTGCCTATTTAAACAATGAAATTTTGTCAAGCTATCTAAAACTCCCATATTTGGGGGTTTTGTTATAGTAACCTGCTCATTGACCAAAACCAGAATCAAAGAAACTGTTGGCTTTAACTCAGGTCTTCTTTTTCCTCACCAGCAGCACAGGGTTGCCATCTACCAGTAATAAGGGAATTTGCAGTTGTCCTAGTTGTAACAACACAGAAGAAAAAAAATGCTTTTCACTTCCTTGCTTTTAGATTACATTTCTGAATTCCTAAAATGTTTTGATATGTTGAAACCATCAACAAATACCTAATATTTTCAATCTCAAAAGAATCAGGTCTATAGGACATTTCTACCTAACCCAGGTCCCAAAAATCTGATAGCAAAGCCTGTTTTCTGCAAGATCATAAAGAAAGTTACTTTGGAGAGTTCATAAATGGGGGGAAAACTAAAAAGACAAGATTTTTTTATAGAAGGATCCAAATATTGAGTACAGGAAGCTGACACTAGTCTAAATAAACTAGATGGAGACCCAGCACACCCTAAGTATTTTACTATCCTGAGATAGTCTTAGTAGATGTTCAAATAAGTCTATACACTCCTAATTTAATAGGTAATACCTACATTGTGTTTGTTTTAAGGCCTATGCTCAATTTTAAATGTTTTATATGTATTAATTCATTTAATCTCCATGAAAATACTATGCAAGTAGTTAAATTTTTTACCATTTTAGTGATGGTTCATGTGTTCAATTGGGGTGGGCCACCAATGTTTAGTTAGACATTATTTCTGAGTATGTTTGTGAAGGGGTTTCTGGGAAGGATTAACATTTGAATTGGTGAACTAAGTAAAGTACATGGTCTCCCCCAGGTGGGTGGGCATCATCCAAAGCATTGAGGTCCTGAATAGACCAAAAAAGTGGGAAAAGGATGAATTTACTCTCTGCCTGACTGTTGAGCTGACACCCATTTTTTTCTCCTTCCTTTGGTGCTCCTAGTTCTTATGTCTTCAGAGTCAGACTAATATCTGCATCCTTGGTTCTCCAGTTCTCAAGACTTCAAAGTACACCACTGACATCCTTGGGTCTCTAGCTTACAGACAGCAGATCATAGGACTTCTCAGCCTCCATAATCATGTGAGCCAATTCTTTATAATAAATCCTATATATATTTAGACAGATGACAGTTAATAGAAACAGAGACAGAGAGACACAGACAACAGACATATATGGATATCCAGTTTTTTGTTTCTTTGGAGAACCCTAATATACATCTTTATTATACATAAAGAAGCAGGTATGATAAATGCATGTCGTTTGCCAAGGGCCAGTTTTCAAACCATGTCCATGGATGGAGTCCATGTTTTTAAGCCCTATGTATCCTGCCTTTTAATTCCTAAATGTTTAAGATGAGAAGAGAAGAAAGCGACTAGAAAGCTGGTATATAGACCCTCCAAGGAGACTGCAGAGTATAGTAATATGTGAAAAACATTGATCAGCGTAATAAAAGAACTGAAATCTATTCCTATAGCTCTTACAGTTTATTTTTTAAAAAGATTTTATTTATTTGACAGACAGAGATCACAAGTAGGCAGAGAGGCAGGCAGAGAGAGAGAGGGGAAGCAGACTCCCTGCTGAGCAGAGAGCCCAATGTGGGGCTTGATCCCAGAACCAAGGGATCATGACCCGAGCCAAAGGCAGAGGCTTAACCCACTGAGCCACCCTGGTGCCCTTCTTATAGTTTATTTTTGAAAAATCAATTTACTTCTCTGGGCCTTATTTCTTTATTAGTAAAATGAAACAAAGGAGTAAATAAAAATTAAATAACCATTTTCCAAATCTAAAGTGGTGACTGGAGAATTGGGTGTCTTAGATGATGAGAGGGAAGATGAATGTGATGCAAATTCATTTTAAATTGGTGTGTTTCATCACAGAAGATTATCTTTCTAGACTCAGACCTCCATAATAGCCTTTGTGGATTTTAAGTTTGTACATCTCCATGAACTGTAAAGTCATATTCTCTGAGAAACTGTCTAATCACCCTGTCCTATTTAAAACCCAGGAGATTTCCTACTGGGTGTGACAAGATGCAGAAAAGCTAATTCAAAAGCCCTTCCATGTTCACTGGAAACAGAATTGCAAGATTCTTGTTTTATTCTATATGATCTGGAACATTTTAAGACAAACAAATGAGAAAATACAGGGCTGGGAAGTAAAGTGCCTAAGGTCCAGTCGTGAGAGAAGAAAGCTTTTCTGATACGGTGTTGAGTCCAGATTTTTGTAATTTGTTTTGTTTTGCTTTTGGCCTATATTAATTAACCAAAATAATTCAAGTAAATAAGGAAATCAAAGTGTTGGTAATATGTTACTCTCTTCCATAGATACATTGTCTTCTTAGTCTCTACTTTCATAGACAAGTGTTAGCAATAGTCACACATCTTTCTCCTAAAAGTAACAAACAGCAAAGCTTTACCTCTTTAACCTACAAATAAAGTCTGTGTTTGGGGGCAGGGAGGGAGATCAAATCAAGGCCCTACGGGCAGGGAAGAAAATCATCAATCCATCTTGTCACTGCAGCAGGTGCAGTCCCTATAAACTGCTTGATTAGCCTTTTGGGACCAATATGTCTGAAGTCGCATCATGATTAATTTATTTTTCATCACTGTTTCCACAAGTCAGACCAAATCTTAGACAATAAGAGGTTAAAAAATCCAATAAAATGTTATAAAATTACTTTAGGAAAAAATTCACTGGGACATCAAAATGTTGATGAAATAGTCCCAAATCTGCCTAATCTAAATTAGATTACAAACAAACCTTCTGATATTAATTTGTTTTCCATAAAGGCAGTACAAACAGCAAAAGCATGTGTTTAATTGGCACCACAGAGCACCAGGGTAGCTCAGTTGGTTAAGGGACTGCCTTTGGCTCAGCTCATGATTCCAGAGTCCTGGGATAAGTTCCCACATCAAGCTCCCGGCTCCGCAGGGAATCTGCTTCTTCTCCTTTTGACCTTCTCCCCTCTCATGCTTTCTCTCTCTCTCTATCTCTCGCTTACTCTCAAATAAATAAATAAATAAATAAAATCTTTTAAAAAATGGGCACCATAAATATTCAATGCTTGTTATTTATATTTCTCAATATAAAATGTGTTAATTTGCATTTTTATATAAATATATACAAACAGGAACAGTCAAAAGACAAGTATCAATAATAACCAATAAAGCAATACTTCAGTTAAAATATGAAGACCCATATCTTTGAAACCAAATAATGCTTTCCAGGTCAGTTAAGGCTTGTCACATTTCTTACTGAACCAGGAGATCAGGTTCCCTTGTGCCATTCCATGAAGTTTGGTATAAACTAAACTGATCTTGAAACTTAATGGATTTCCTCTCTTCAGGCTGCATACCATATAGGACATTCAATAAGGGTATAGTCTTCTTGTTGAGGATAACAAATAGTGACTTTGGAGCTATACTGCATTGCCCCTGCAAGATCACAGCCATTAAGGGAGTAATGCGAAGGAGGCATTTGCCTGTTCCCCTTCTTATGCAACCTTCCTCTAATTTGTTTTCTAAACTAAATGCTGAAATGGATACAAGGGAGGAAAGGGACAGAAGTACACTTGATGTCCCTCCCTGATGTTTCTGTTATGTGCCTGGCATGAAAATATGCACATGAGATAAAATTAGGAATAAAACTCTGAGACTATATCCTTCATCCCACAGGTGAAATATACTAAAGAATTTATTTATACTGTTAATACAATAATATCTATAGGCATATGGTTGTACATATGAGGGATAAATTAATTTTTCTGGTGAAATGTCAAGAAAGGCCTCACAAAGGAGTGAACATTTGAGCAAGATTGAACAATAAGTGGGACTTTGGGTGCCAGAAAAATTGTGGCACTATAAAAAGCCCCAAGAAGAGGAAATGTCAGAGAAGAACTAAAGTCCATGGCATACTGTGGGATGACAAATAACCCAGTGTTTGAGAATACAGGGAAAACGCAGGGGGCAGGGTGGAGAATGTTAAAATATAATGTGAAGCTGGGAGGATCATACCAATAAGTTTAAAATGTGTCCTATAGACAATAAGGGATTCACTAAATTTTCATGTTCCACTGTCTCTTAAGTTTATACAGCACTAGAAAATGTTTACCCTCTTAATTTCCTATCATAGTTTAATCCTTCAGAAATCATTAATTGAAGAAATACTCTGGACATGTGCAAAGATAGGGAAAGCCATGCAGGGGCTGCCTGGGAGATGTGGTCAGTGAAGAGTTTGACTCTTGGTTTCTACGCAGGTCATGATCTCAAGGTCATGAGATCAAGCCCTTTCCTAGGCTCAGCACTCACTGTGGAGTCTGCTTAAGGCCCTCTCTCCCTTTCCTTCAGCCAAACCCCTTCCCTCTAAAAATAAATAAAATGTTAAAACTCTGAAAAGAAAAAGCCACACAATATTCAGTTACTATTCTCAAGCAGCTTAAGGTCCACTGGGAAAAGCAAGACTCGCAGGAATGAAAAATTAGGTATAATGCAGGTAGTTTACAAATAAATTTGAAATCCGAAACAAAGGCACATAAATCAAGTTTGACTCCTGTGATTTCCAGCTCTCAACTCCTTCAACATTAGTAAGTACATGGTAAGATCCAAGAGGCAACAGATGATATAAAATGCTCAGTAAATCTAAGAATGTTCCCACAAAACAGATTCTTACTTCAACCTCTCCTCTGCTTCACAGATAAAGAGACTTCTAAATTAATGAACCCTTGTCATTTATTATGATCTGCTTACATCACATCCTGATAGAAGTAAAGCTATATATATATACAATGTCCATTTTAGAACTAAGCTCTTCATGCCAAATGTGGATCAAACTGTCTTACTTCTCTTCCTTCCAGTGAGTCACTTAATCACTGGCCACTGTTCATGGATACTCAACTCTTCAGCTCATGTCCTCTGAAGACTATCTATTGTCATCTTCTGCCTCCTTATCGCCTTTCTACCTCTTCTTCCTTAGGTTCTTAATTACCTTATTTTAATTTGAGTCTATAACATTTCTTCTTTCCTAAGGGAATCTCAAGATCCACTCTTACTTATTTTCCAGTCCATCCATCCCTCATTTCCTCTTTCCCTAGGCTCTCCTTTGTCAATTAGGATAGGAGTGAAGCTATTCTTTATATTTTCTAGAAGCATAATTTTCAGTTTTTATTCCCTTTAAACAGCAGCCTTGGAGAATAACTGAATTTTCACATGCTTTTCAGGGGGAGAAAAAAAGGCTAAGGGAAAATTGATGTGCAGGTCTAATTCCAAGAGACCAGAACACCATAATAGAATCAACAAACAGAGAGCCAGAAGACCAGTGAATATTTTGAAGCCATTAGAGGTCCATAACCAAGAGCTAGTCAGCTAATCTGGCAATGATGAGCTGGCCCAAGATTTGGGTTCAAGGAAAGGCTAGAATGTATATTATCATTAAATTATTTTTGGAATAATGCTAAAAAAAGTTATCAACTGTATATATTATTTTATGCCTTAATGCATGTTATATTTCCCCTCTGAGATATGGTATACTGATGATTTTGTACATTTTACTATAGACTTGGTAAAATGTAGACAAAAATTTACCTTTTGAGAAATTAAAGTTGCCTTTCAACAAATTCAAAATTTATATTAAAATTACTTCTGTACAATTAATGCTTTGAAATATGTCATCAGATGAGGAATATACAATGATAATGGAGTCACAAGCGGTCGCTATCTAGTTCAGACATTTCAGAAGGTCTGAACCAAACTTATAGTACGCACATGTACACGTGTACATTTGCGTCAAAGAAAAGCAACTGTGGCGAATTCAACCTTGTTGAAGGCTACGTGGTCCTTTATTATACTGTTCTTTTAACTTTCTTATAGATTTTATTTTCTTAAAAAGGAAAAGAGAAAGGAAGAATGTTGGGAAAGAGGAAGACAATGGGCCCCACATGTCCATGGCTGCAGGCTCCAAGACTAGCCAGATCAGTTGAAACCCTGCCCTGGCAAAGTTCAGTCTGTTCAGTGGTAATAGGCTACAGTCCTGTCTCAGGAGCCAGCAGGCAGCTGTAGAGCAGGAAGGATGGTTAAGAAGTTTAACAACCATCAACCCCGTTTGGAGATTGGCAAACTGTGAAAAGTGAGGATGTATACATTGCTCACAGTAGCTGCAGGGAAGAGAAATGATAATGTGATGGAACATTTCTTTACATTCAAAGCTTGCAAAGCTGCATCATCTTCCAGAGTAACTGCAGAGATCTGTGTTTTTCAAATACACGAGATGAAAAGGATAAGAGTCATGCTCCAATTTCTACAAAGCTTATAGAAAAGTTGGTTTCAATAGCATGGCAGATCACCTCATCATTATGGACTTGCATGCTTTTCAGACCTAAAGGTCCTTTGATATCCCTGTGCAAAATTTACAGAATTTATAATCTGCAGAGTACTAGAATAAATATTGCAGCCTAGAGAAACTAACATGTTTTCCTCTAATGCAGGTATAACCAAATGGATATTTAACTGCAGACTGACTAAAACAATAAAGGAAAAATAATGAAATTAGAAGGAATGGCTTTGGTTAGTGACATTGTTAAATTTATTAGTTGTTCTTATTTTTAGGAGATGTATGAAATGAGGTGTCAAGATGCCTAAAACTTGCTGCAAAGGGTTAGGAATGAAAGTAATAAGCAAAATGTCAAACTTGTTCTTAAATCTAGAATCCTAAAACTAAAATTCATAAGTTTAAATTTTTAATTTTTAAATCCAGTTCGTCAATACACACATGTTCATTTTCCTGTCCTTTCATATTTTTTCATGTTTGAAAAATGGTATGATAATATTTTAAAAGAACAAAAATAATTTTTATGGAAATAGTACACCATTCATATAATTCACAAATACATAAAAATTGACTTACCTTGTGGTTCAATTTTTCAATTTTTTAAAAAATTTTCAACAGGGTTTTCAATGATTCATGTGTTGCTAAAATATTCATTAATCTTTGATTTGATCAAGAGCTAAAATATTTTTGTTTATTTGTTTCTGCAGTCTGTTGGGTTATTCTGTTCCCTGGTGGTTCTTAAAACTAGTGCTTCTTAAAAAGATTCCCCCCTGCTGCTATTTAAACTGATTTTTATGTTACTCCAAATTAAATCCATTATTTCTAGTCTATCAATTTTCCAACTTGAATCAGCACCCTTTAAGATTCCCATCTGCTATCTATTGTGAAGCCAGTTTTTAAATCTGTCTTTTTGTCCTCTCTAGCCTGGCCTCCTCAGGTGCCTTGGAAGCTCCATTCACAGACTTTCCAGGTACCCATCTCTGCCTGCCAGAGATGTCTGGGCTGTTCTCTACAGAATCCAGTACCAGGCATCCATCCAGGGATTTACTACCATCCTTAAATGTCCAAATTTCAAAGAGCTTCCAAGTCATGAGTAAAGTTACCTCCCAAAAGAAACATGTAACATCCCTAGGATATAGATATAACAGAGTACAGTAAAAGAATATAAGAGTATAGTAATTGAAAAATCCCTGGGTTAAAAACCAAAAGAACTGGAATCAGACTGTGATCTGAAGGTACTGTACAACAATGACCGAGACCCTAAATATGACTTCCCTCAACTATAAATTAAGGGAAATGTATTGCATAAAATAAAAAATCCACTACAACTTGATTTTTAAATATTTTGTTTAAGATTCATAAAAGTAATTTTTATATTACTTACAGTACATTTAGAAGTGTCTAGGAAAGAAATACTCATAATATCCCCTAGAATTCCCTACTTTTAAGTTATTCATGTGAATCCTTCTAACTTTGTGTGTGCACATGTGTGTATGTTTGTTTCTGTATGTGGGCACGTAGACATAAAACTAGATTTATTACAAAACTAGAATATATAATACATTGGGCTTTGTATTCTGCTTTATTGGCATGATAATAACTTTTCTGTGTCATTAAATATCATATGGTAACTTATCTTTTAGTTACCCTATTACATAACATGGATAGGTCCTAATGTATATTCATCAGCTTTAATAATTTAATAATTTTAATAATTTACTTTTTCAGACTAAACAACAGGCTATAGAAATGCCTTCATTAATATGAGATTGTTTCCTACTTCATGGACTACAGATTTTGTCAAAACAAATTTAATAACATTTATTTTGTAGTTCCATTATTTCTTAGATGAAACAAAGTTTCTTTTCAGGAAGTGTCTTTCTCTTGAAGAAATAATAGTTTGGTCATCCTCACTAGAGCCTGGAAAGCTGTAAAATGGAAATTTACAAGGCTCCAAATAGCTTTTTATTTTTTCTAAACAAATAATCACACTCTTTTTAGTACTATTACTTTTCTGTTGTTAAAGTAAGATAATTTTCCATTGTTTCTCACATTTTCTAACATCTCATGAGAAGAGCACTTGAACTATTTTAGAGACTATGGTCTCTATTTTAGTGTATGTATTCAGGGGTGTTGGTATAATTAACAGACTTGGAAGATAAAGACAGTACCTTCCCCTCAGGGCAGAGAACAGATGTTTTTTTAGTTTCTAGTTTGTTTTTACTTTTTGTTTTTATCTGTACTGTCTAGTATAATAAAGATAATGTCCCCCTCAAGGACAAGTTTAATAAATTTGCTTGCAGTCCAATATAATAAAAGATGTAGGCTTCCTAAGTCTGACAGTCTTCCAGCTGTGCTGAGCATCTACCTGAGCCTTTCTATTTTGCCCCCAAGGGACTTGAGGGACAACAGGATCCGAAGTGAATATGAATCCCATGTTGTTGATCCTGTATCAGGAGTAATAACAGTTTTTTTTTTTTTTTTTCTCTGACCCAAGAGATTTCTCCTGTCTTCTGCCAGTGCCTATAAAATTGTGGCAATCTAACTTATAAACTAGAAAAAGGTAAAATCCTAGACCCTTTCCAGTTCTTAACTGTTGCCATACAAAATAAACACAAGAAAGAATGGTCATGATGAAGGGTAAATTTCTAAGGACAAAGGAAATTAAGGCTGTTTAAAAAATTGTAAAGAACACATCATTGGACTAGGAAAATTATTCATTTTGTACTGACTTCTGGACATATGGTCTTGCTGCTCGCTATTTCATTAAATTACCAGAAAATAGTGATTGCCCAGAACAGTTCATAATCATAGTCTATGTACACTAGGAGATGTTTGCTCTTCATTTTCTGTATCTTGTAATACAAGTTATTACAGAAGCACTACAAATTTTTTAAGAAGATAAGCAGGTAGGAAAACTTTCAGCAAATGGTCAAAAAAACTTAAAAATCAAAAACAAACATGTTCCAATACACATATAATTTCCTCAATATATTCAAGAGATATTATTTTTATATTAATATAAAGGAGCAAGACTTCCCTTGAAAGACCTATCTTCCACCACACTATCACCATCCTTCCTATAAAGAGGATTCTGAATATAAAAAGAAACTATTTTCCTTGAATTTAGTCTATTTCTTTTATGTATATCTCTGATAGACTGCTCATTCCCTCCAATATATATGCTATTCAAATATTTATAAGCAATTATCACAATCTTCTTAAGTTTTTATATATATCTAGCTTATTTGGAAGTAGGTTCTTTCTTCTCACTAGTCTAAAGATAAACTATCTCCCATATAATTTTAAATTCTCACCATAATCTTATCTTTGACCTTTTTCTTGAGATTAAGCATATGTGGGATCTTTATTTTGGTGACCTCACAATCCTGGGCCAGAGCACTGATATCAGTCAAGCAAGTAGGCTTATGGGTTCACTGTTTGTAGCAACCTATTTAGAGCTTGATTGAACTTTAAAGCCCTTCTGTCCTGGCATCTTCAATGAAAGGTAATGAAGCTGAATCTCTGAGTTTAAATGACTTGTCCAACTCACAAACTATTTCAGCAATATCTTCACTACAGAATGTCAATGATTGAGGGGAGAGTAGCACTCCAGTATTAACAGGAAAATTCTTGAGAGAATTCAGGAAATGTCAGCTTCATGAAAACCCATAAAGAAGTGGTAAGTGAGGTAAAAATTGCCGTGATCATCACATTGGGAATTCAAGTGTATGTTAATGACTTACAGGTCCCTTCTAGAGCAAAAAGAAATTCCAGGGACTAGTGAAATGGGTCATAAGACACAATGGGGGTTTACGAAGCCCCCAATCCAGAAATTACATTTTTATTCTGTGAAAATATCTCTTTCAATTACAAATTGTCATAGCAAAAGAAAAATTTATTCCTAAAGAGATGAAAATATGTATTTACATTATTTTTGCGAAGAAAACAGACTGTCTTAAAGATATAACTGTAGATTTCAGGTGTTAGGCCACAGATACTAATTTGAAAGATATTAGATCAAGGAGATATAGACATAAAAACAAAGGGCAATAATAGGTCACAACTATTGAAATAAAAGACTGAACAGAATACAAAGAAAAGAGCTGTTTATTCTACCTGGGGCTGGGGAGATAGAAAAGATTTAATAGAGAAACTGATTTTTAAGCTAAGTTTTGAAAGATGAGACAGTATTGATAGACCAACAACATGATTGATTGGAAGCATTCTAGATAAAAGAAGCATTGAAATAAATACACAAAATAAATATACAGTGGCATAAAGTCATGGAACAATAGCATATTTAGGGAATTTGTGATGCGTCTGTAGGTTTAATGATAGGTGCTAAGCAAGAAAACATGAAGGAATAAAGAGGAAGAGCTGGGTGCAAAAAATAGATATGAAGAGTTCATTAAGGAATGCCAACCCACAGAAATCAAAGTGAATAATTGTCCTGGTTTACTCAGTGCTTAGAGGTTTCCAGGACACAGGACATCAATGTGAAAATTGGGGCAGTCCCAGGAAATCAAAATGGTTGGTCATCCTAATGTGAATATAAACAAATGTTTGTTTGGTTATTATGGATGCTATGTATTTTATATATATAAAATATATGGCAGCCATATATTTTATATATATATGTATATATATATGTATATATGGCATATATATATATATACCATATATACTTCTAGCCATATATTAATCTGTACTATATTAGATTCTCCTTAATGGTATTTCATATTTCATGGCTCTGCTCTTGCACTTGGTTAATGGAATGAATTGAGTTCAATATCTAAATTCTCTATCATCCTAAGAAGATAAACAATCTTTCATCTCCACCTTAATTCAAAGTTCTTCTCCCTTCCCCCAAACATGATAGAGCTCTGTGTGGCTCCAGAAACTCAGGAGTACTGGAAGTCTCCTTTCTATAAATTTTCCAATTTCCTCCCCTTTAGTGGCTACCTCTTCTGATGCACTGCACAATGAGAAGGGGTAAGAAAAAGTTTTACTTATCAGGTTTGGATTGAAGTTCTTCCTTTGGTGAGCTGTTTTATTGCCCATAGACCCCTATTTCTTATCCATCAGCTGCCTCCCCACAGCAACAAGGGTAGCTTCAAAAGGCAGCTGGAAACAGTCAGTCCACTAGTTTCTACACAATGTGCTAACTGTGCTGCTTCCAGCTACTCCCTCTAGATCACCAACAGTTGTACTAGCCTCTGCAAAATATTTAGGCAGACACCACTTAGAATTGTGAGAGCAAGCATGGCAAAGTAGTTAAACGTGCACGCACGCACACACACACACACACACCACACACACAAAACAGTCTGGTGGCAGATTGTGTGGATTCAGAAGCTCATCTGGTTATTTAGCAATTGAGGGATTTCAAATTCCTGTGCCTGTGCCTCAATTTCCTCCACTATAAAATGGCGATAATAATAGTATCCTCCGGTATTAGTCTAAAGTGCCATACCAAATCAACCTACATACATAACACAGTAAAAGTTCATTTTTCACTCACATAGTCCAAGGCAGGGGTGGAGATTGTAAGCCACAGTTCTCATTGTGATAACTGAGAAAGGTTGTTCTTTCCAACATGTAGTTCTGCCTTCCAGGAGGGCCTTTCCCTTTATGTAACCAGTGGGCAAAAGGAAAATGTACGAGAGAAGAACATACACCAGATTCTTCAAGGCTTTGACTAGAAGTAGAACATAGAGCTCTCTCACATCCTACTGGCAAGAATTTGTCATAGGCCACACATACTGTTACAGATGACTGGAATATGACACATTTTAGATTGTTTAGAGAAATAATATATCTAAAGGGATTTAAAAAATCCTGACACAGGTTAAGTGCTCTATAAATAATAGCTATTATTACTACCAAAGACTTAGCTCTTCTAAGGTCTTAAAGACCTTTCTCCCTAATACAAACTAGTGGGTATTGCTTTGAAATCTTGGCAGCTGGAATGATATTAAATACATTAGATAAAATGATGAATTCTAAAAATAATCTTTAAAAACTTGAGAAATTTAATATTCATGTATTCACATTCTAAAAGTAACTTCAGCATCTTTTAAAATAAAATCTTACTGGTAATCAAAAGAATCCATGCAAGCTATCCTTATCCATAAGGCAGTGACACATCCCCCACTTGGAACCTATGCAGCCAGATGCAGTCTTGGATTTAAGATCATTTCTTTTGATAGCCTTGTGTGATGGTTTTCTCCTGGCTGTGCAAGATTAATTGACACTGATCACTTCCTCTCAATAGTGAACTAATGTAGTCTGGGGATGACACTACTGGGTTTTCCACTCTTTCCCTATGACCTTCAAATGGAGTTAAAGCCAACTCCTCTCAAACTCTTTCATTAATGAGCTGATGCTTCCATTTTGAGTATATTCCCGCAAACTCATCATGAAACTTCCACCTGACAGTTTTAAAAGTTAATGGACTTCAAATTACTATTCAGCAAGGTGTATACATTTACAAATCACTAGGTAGCCACCATTATGGCTTATATTTGATTAATAAAATTATATTCCCAAATAAACAAATCATGTAAGCATACTAATTTTGTTACGTGTTAGCTGAAGCTAGTAATTGTCTCCCCACTGGGCAGCTCCCCACTTTTATTTCAATAATTTTCCTTCCTGACAGAAAAAATCTCTTACAAAGTTGCCAGGTACCGTATAACACCTACAAAGCTAAACTCATACAATTCTTTTCACTGCAATTCTGACTCCAGAATTTTCAGACAAGTAAGAAGCTGAGTGAATCTTCGCTCTGAGCTCTTTATTTTTATATCATGATTTTTTTTAATCACGCAGGGTAGACATGTTATTATTTTCCAAGATCCATATAGCAAATATCAAGTTAGAATTTTATTGTGCCTCATGGAGGGAACTTTTCACTTTTTTCTTTCATTCTAAAAATGCATTTATTAGCTAATAGTTTAATATTTCTTTGGGTTTTTTTTGTCAAGTTTGACTTTTTAAATTTTTTCGGCCTATTCACATTGCAGCTAAAGAATATTCTAGAAATTTGGAAATTTCTTCATTCAGAAAAGGTAGCTGGACATTTACTATGCATCTTTCATAATGTTAGATCCAGAAATACTGTGCAAGAGTAGGTAGGAAGGTCCCTACTCAGAGTTTACTTACAAGAGAGCCTGGAACTACATTTAAGCAGCAACCTGAACAATGGAGGAAGCTTAGCTAGCACAGGAAAGTAGCAAGGATCTTTGGGATAGAAGAAACCTTTTGGGTAAGGACTACAGTGTCCCCAAAATGATGTGGCTTGGTCTTTGAAAGGAAGGTTTCTGAGTATATTCAGAGAGAATATCTTTCCAGAACAGATGGACACTGTCACTGCGAACAGAGAGCCTTAACATTTCATAAGCTCTTCGGGTAGACTGTTCATAAATATTACATATTATTCTATAATCATGGCAATGATTGCCAGTTTTTCAGTCTTTTCTTAATTGTTCTCAGAGACTATAAGACCCAATATTTAGAGAACAATTAGAGTGTGATCCCAAGATTCATTTTCAGAAAAGAAAGCAAAGCAGAGTCAAGAAAGCTTCCCTTACAGTGCAAGCCTTCCAAAAAGGAACAGCAGTTGCTAGAGGAAGGGCATGCAATTCTGCCTTAACTCTTCCCTGTATCCTCTATAGGAAAAGAACCTTAATCTGCAAGGGGAAAGACTATTTCAAACCAGTAAAACTGATAATTGCCCCTTTTTTCCTACAGATTGGTTGCAAAGTTTAAATATATAAATGATATCTAAGAATATGCTTCAAAATGTGTGAAATGCTATAGACATTGAACACAATACTATTAAAATCTTATATGAAGAGGAAAATTTATGAATCCAGGAGAGAATGTAACCATAAATTAAAGAATTTACTGATCGTGGAAAAACTGCATTTTCAGAGGAGACAAAAACTGAAAATTACCTATTCTAATCCTGTTTTATGTACTCTTAAAGTGATATTGGAAATGGGAGACATTACTTTTTTAAGGCTTCATTCCCTTTCTTTAGAGTGATTTACAACAGTTTCAATAGCTATCATTAATTGGATGATTTTAAAATAAGTATAGTTAAAAGAATACAACTTTTAAGTGTTTAGTTGGATAATTCGTCAAAAAGTAAAAACAAAGCAAACAAGGAAACAAACCAAAAGAAGATAGCAAACTCCCAGATCAGAAACATAAATTTCTAGTAAACTGAAAGTTCAAATTAAATCCAGGAAGGGGGCTGTGTACAACCTCCCTTTTTCAAGATGACCATTATCCTGATTTCTAATACAATGAGTTAGTTTTGCCCTTTCCTGAACTTGATATACACGAAATCATATATAATCTTCTATCTGGCTTCATCTACTATTCTAGGTAGTTGCAGTTAGTTCAGTCCCATTGCAGTAGAGTAAGCCACTATGTGAGTAAACCACAATTTATGTTGCCTTCTACTATTGAAGGACATTTGTGTCGCTGTAGTTTAGGGCTAATTCAATAGTGTTATTATTAATATCCTTGTATATATATCCTTTGGTAAGCCTATGTCCCCCATTTTTTTTCTTCTTGAATATATACTTGAAACTAGAATTACTGGGTTATTGGATATGCATATATTTAGCTTTAGTGGATATTGACAAAACAGCTCTAAAATGATTATTTTCTCCTACCAAAAGCATATGAAAGTTCCTGTTGCTCCACATCCTTGTCAATACATAGCACTGTCAGTTGTTTATATTTTTAAACATTCTGGTGTATTTGGAATAGCATCACTTGGTGGTTTTAATGAGCATTTCATTGAGAACTAGCCATGTAAAGCCTAGATAATCAAAGTGTGACCCATTAAGCAATGGCATCTACATCATTTGGGAGCTTGTCAAAACTGTACATTCCCAGGTCTCACCCAGATCTACAAAATCTGAATATGCATTTTAAAAGTATCCCGAGTTGATTCATGTGCAGGTTAAACTTGAAAGGCATGGAGGTAGAGTATATTTTTATATACTTACTGGAAAACTGAATAGCATATTCTAATAAATGCCTTTTAAGTCCAATCCTGGTGTGGGGATCTGGGGAGCTAGAGAGAACATCACTCGTAAACTTACAGCAAGAGAAGGCCAAACAAAATGCAATTTACAACTTTTTTTGAACCCATCAAAAAAGTGAGGTCTTGGGATAACTAACAAAATCTGGAGAAAGGTGACTGCAGGACATGCTCAGATATAAAATATCTCAGCCATTATTTTCTCAAATATTCTCCTCCTTCTCTTTCAGGAATTCCAGTTACAGGTATGTTCAAATGTATATACTTTTAGTTAAAGGTACATGTAGAGGATTTACCATTCTTATTCCTATGACTATAGAGTGGGGAGTTACTCACCTTAACTGAATAAGAAACTGATTAAATTAAGGCAGACATTGAAACATTTTTAAAAAGACTAATAACTCATGTTCTTACAGTTAGGCTATTGGATCTTTAACAGAGCTTTGTTTCTTTACCACAGCCTCTTCCTACAACATATTTATTTTCTCAGCATTGGGAGATGGAAGAAACTTTTCTGACTCTTCACATGTTCTTCATTTGGCTTTCTAGCCTCCCTCCTGTATCCAGCTTCTGATTTCAGCACATAACTTGAGGGAAATACAAGCCATGAATATGAAGAAAGTCCAGTCTCCAGTTTTGTCACTCAAGTGTGTAGAATGTCAAGAGCTTGGTAAATTATTCTCCCAGTATAGGCCTCCTCCAAGATAAACCTCTATTTTGAGTTTCTTAATCATTACCCACATACTAAATGTTTCTTTTTCTAGACTATTATTTTAACATACAAGTTGAAGGGATAGAAATTAGTCTCATTTCTTCAACTTTATCCCAGAATATTTCTGCCCAACCTAATTTTAATTGAATTGAATTTAACTTATTACAACTGCCTACAAAAATATTTCAGAGATAGTAAAAAATTCAGCTAGAACATAGAAACTACTTACTCTGTAAAAGTTGGTAAATTTTCTTCTAATTATAGATTTCAAATAGCTGATCAAAATTCAATAGCATCTATAATATGTATGAAATATATGGTGATTTCCAGGTATAAATACCAGGTCTCAATTTATTATCTCCCATAAGGCCATTATTATCAACAGGAAAAATAGCCATTGACAGGTCCACCCATAATCTTATAAAGACCTCCTCAAAGAAATCTTTGTTCTTGCTTTTATATAGGTTATAATTGATTATTCTTAATGTTCATAATTTTCAGAATACTATATACTTTCACTTTTATTAATTCCTTATTCCCAAGAATGTTGAAAAATCATTTTTATCTCTTAGTACCAGTACTTAGTACCCTGTCTGGTACAATATCTAGCACATTTTTCCATAAATGTTCATTTTCTGTTTCTTGCCATCTTCCAAAAGCTTTCTTCAGTTTTAGACATTTTTTTCTCTTAGATGTCTGAATTTATATTTATAATTAAAAGCCAAGTAATGATGATTTTTTCTGTGAAGTATAACTTTCAATACATTCTATTCAGACTAAGGTTTAAATCCACATCTAAGGGAACCCCAGGAGATTAATAACTTCTAATGCTGCCACAACCTGTTAAAATCTGATGAAGGTGTATCAGGGAAACACTTAGAAATTTAAGGTCTGGAATCAAGCACTTTATTAAGAATACATTTTTATGAATTTCTTTATGATGATTATTTGATATACATAAAATTCATATTAAATAATTCAAATGTCTTTACAGTTAAAACTGTGAATGCTGACTCCAGTGTATGTATGTCAATTATGTTCTCTTACTACATATATTCCAAATTACAGTCAAAGTAAAATAACTATGATTACCTAAATATAGACCCATGCTATCCTGTCCCTGATTGGAAGGCCTGCTTAGACCTTCCAATCACCAACAGTAATTCTTTTCAACATCTTGAACTTCAACATTCAGCTCATAATTCTTCTACAAAGCTTTTCCTGATCTTCCACTGGGAATGCATTTCTTTCCCTCTAAAGCTGTAGTCTTTTTATATTTTGTCTTATATTTTTGTCATTTTTGTTTATGTCTGACTGTTCCTACCAGTTTTTATGTTCTTCTGAGATGAAGATTCAGGGATTTATTTATTGCTATGAAATAAGTTACCCTAAAATATAATGGCCTTAAAAAATAAATAAACATTTACTGCTAGGAATTAGGGAGTAGCTTAGCTGCATGGTTTGACTCAGTCTCTTAAAAGAGCTGCAGTCATTTGAAGGCTTGACTGGGGTGGAAAGACGATTCAAGTTGGTTTACTCATTTGACTATTGGCAGAAGGCTGCACTTCCTGCTCAGTTATTTGTCAAATCTGAGTGTCTACACTTTGCAACCAGCTTCTTTCAGAATGAATAATCCAAGAGAGATAAAGAAGCCATTGTGCTGTTTACAACCAAGTCTCAAAAGGCACACAGCATCACTTCTGCTAAAATTTTCTTTGTTAGAATTTAGTTATTAAGTACAGCCCAGACACAAGTGGAGGACCAGGTTCTGTCTTTTAGAAAGAGGAGTAACAAATAATTTGTGGATATATTTTAAAATCACCACAAGGATAATATCTAATTAATTCCCATAAAATTGTTTTATAGTGACCATCCATTTTGAGTAAGCAAGAACAGATTATAGTTTATCTACATTACAGTTATCTAAATAAACTTCACTTATGGATTTTTTTAATGCATTCTTTATAGTCTCTGGAAAACTTTGAGGAAAATGGATGTTCATATTTTGGGTGACCCTATATCCCAACTTTCCAAAGATAGTCCCAACCAATGCTTATTGCCTCAGTATCCCATGCTATTTAGGAATTATCTTAAGAGTTTTTCTATAAATGAACTATCGGTTTCGACAGTAACACTAAAGCTAAATGGTATTCGTTTAGAAGACCTTTACCCTTTATTTTCTTTACTAGAGTAGACTCTACTATGGTATTGTCTAGGAATTTGCAAGAAAAATGTGTAAAAAAACTTCTGTCTTTGGGGTGCCTAGGGGCTCAGTCAGTTAAGTGTCTGACTCTTGATCTCATCTCAGGTCTTGATCTCAGTGTTGTGAGTGCAAGCCCTGCATGGGGCACATGCTGAGTGTGAAACCTACTTTAAAAAAGAAGTAGTAGGAGCAGCAGCAACAGCAGTAGTAGTAGTAATAGTAGTAGGGGAAGAAGAAGAAAAGAAGAAGAAACTTCTGTGCTGAACACATGCTTGAAACATTAAAGGTAGTGAGGAATCTGGGTGGCTTAGTCAGTTCAGTAGCTGCTTTAAGCTTACATCATGATCACAGAGTCCTAAGATCAAGCCTTATGTCCCTGTTCAGCAGGGAGTCTGCTTCTCCCTCTCCTTCTACCTCTGCCCCTCCCCAACACCCATGCTCTCTTGTGCACTCTCTCTCTTTCTCTTTCTCTATCAAATAAAGTCTTAAATATATATATGATACCATTAACAATTCCAGCCAGATATGCCATAATTAACACTCTCATTCAATGATCGATGGAGAGTACTAATGAGTAAAGCAAAGTATCCTCTAACAGAAGCAGGCAGAACACCTGAGTATATCTAGTCTTTAATATTAAGGGAAAAAGTAATCAATGGTGCTGCATCTGCCAATCATTTCATGTACTAAGCAGTCATGCCTTACTCTGCACAATATTGTAAAGTCCCCAGAGGGCTGTTTCTGAAAGTTACAGTAAATTATTACCAAGTTTTAAGTGAAATATGAACAAAAAAATAGCATTTGAAGAGTCCTGCCTTAGAGTGGAAAGAGTACTGTGAATATTCTTGCTACAAATGTCCTTGTCATATATAGTATTTTAACTTAAATATTTAAGTATGCTTTAATATTTTAACAGTTTGTTATTTTGCAGATGCCAAAACCAAGACCCAGATGCTCAACTGACTGCACCACCCAGACATCCCAAGATTTGTTCTAGAGAGATAAAGTGCCGGCAGGGGAGGCGGGGTGGGGGGAGAGGTGGAGGAACAGAGGGAGAGGGAAAGAATCTCCAGCAGACTCCTCACTGGGCATGGACCCCCAACATGGGGCTTGACCTCACAACCCTAAGATCATGACTGGAGCTGAAATCAAGAGTTTGGTGCTCAACGAACTGAGCCACCCAGGTGCCCCAAAAGTTAATAATTTAAGAGGAATGATATCAACATCATGACAGAGCAAGTCCTTCCTCTCCTCCTTTTTTCTAAAAGAAGTAATTAGACATTTATAACCTAACAGAAGTGCCTCTGCACATTACACCAAGGGATAGGGGAGGGGATTCTAGTCTGCCTGTGCTTCTGAGAGTAAATAAACAGGACCTGGTAAGGACTGTGGATGAAAAGGAGTCTACAAAATGACCTGACCCCGACTCTCCACCATCACAGGAAAAAAAGTACACAGAAAGTGCAAAATATGCAGATACGGGGAGAATCTGTGGAATGCCTGAGGGAAGATTCCAGTACAACATCAGAGTAGGATAGAGAAGAATTTGGGTGCAAATGAGAGAGAAAAGTTACCAGGGTGTTCTTCCTCCCACTGTTGACAGTGTAAAGGACTGGGCTTCTAGCAGCAGCGCTGCTACTGTGGCAGTATCTCTGGCAGAGAAGGTGGAAGGTGGTGATCTCTCCCATTAGAGGAGCTGGAAAGCCTAACTGTTGAGTGACTATGCAGCTAACCCAGTTGTGGAGATTATAGTTGAAAATACTCATTATCTCCCAACAATACCCAGCATTTGGAAGATGAGCCTCCATGACAGAGAGGGAAGAAAGAGGAAAGGAAGTGGATAAGACTATTAAAGGACAGTAAAGCACAGTGTTTCCTATTGTATCTTTCAGGACTTTAGTGGGAAGTAGATCCACAAATTTCTGGAAGTAAACCACTTGGGTGCACCCAAAGCCCCAAGTGCTGAGCACTTGCTTCTCCTTATCTATTGCCAGTTCCTTGTGTGTGGTCCCAAGTATACCCATGTGATCTTGTTGTGGAAGACCCAGAAGGAGGCTCAGATAATGGGCCATGGCCAATGGGCAAGAGAGAGCTATAATATCACTTTCTGGAAAATCAAAGAAAGGTTTCTAATAGCCAGCCTGCATTGAAAGAGCCAAAGACGACAAAACCTTTAAATGTGATAACCGAAATACATACCTATGACTAGCAATGAAACAAAAATAAAAATAAACAGGAAATATGGTATCATGAAAAAATGATAATGTTCTAGCCATCAATCTCAAAGGCACAGAATATTGTAATCTAACTGATAAAGAATTCAAAACTGAACTACAAGAAAATTCAGAAAGACAATTCAATGAACTCAGGAGTAAAATTAATGAACAAAAGAATTCTTTACCAAAGAGATTGAAATTATAAAAAAGAGCAAAAACAAAGTCTAGAGCTAAAGAATTAAATGAATGAGAGGAATACACCAGAGAGCACCAATAACAGGCAAAATGGGTATTAGAAAGAACAAGTCACTTGGAGGTAAGAATATGGAAATAATTCAGTTAAGAGAAAGAATAAAGTTTTTTGTTTTTTGTTTTTGGATTTTGTTTAAAGAAAGCCTGCGAAATCTATTGGACTCAATCAAAAAGGGAGATATTAAAACAGCTGGTGTTCCTCAAGTAGAAGAGGAAAAAAAGGAACTGAGAATACCTTTAAAGATATAATTAATAGCTAAGAACTTACTAAACCTGGGGAAGGGCCTGTGACATACAAGTTCAAGAACTTAGTAGAATATCCTGTTACCTCAATGAAAAAAGACCTTCTCTAAGACATAACATAATGGATTAAAAAAAAAAAAAAAAAGATAAAGAATTTTAAAGGCAACCAAGGAAAAAAGAAAGTAACCTTCAAAGGAACCCCCCACTAGGCTATCAGTGGATTTCTCAACAAAAACTCTACAGTCAGAACAGAGTGAGATGACATATCCAATATGTTGAAACACAAAATTGTCGGCCAAGAGTACTTTATCTGACAAAGTTGTCCTTTAGATATGAAGGAGAAATAAAGCTTTCCTACACTATAACAACCTTGCAAGAAAATGCTGAAAGGAGGTCAAGTTGAAAAGGCCCTAAACAGTGGCATTAAAACATACAAAAGTAAACCACTGTGGTAAAAGTGAATTAGAAAACTAACTGCCAATTAGGATGATCTGTTAACTAAACTATACTATAAAGTTTAAAGGGAAGAAATAGTAATTATAACTATTATAATTTGTTGACACAGCAAAAAAAAGATAAACTGGACATCAAAGATATAAAAGTGGAGGAATAAAAGGGTGGAACCTTCATAGATTAACAAAGATAAGACTACTATCAGCATGAAAATGGAATGTTTTAGCTAAGAGATGTTTTACATAAGCTTCTTGGTAACCACAAAGCAAAAACTGAGTAAATTCACAGAACAAAAAAGTAGAGACAGAGTACACAAACTTGGAAAATCACCAATTTGCAAAGGTAGGCAGAAACAGAGGGGGAAAAGAAAAATGGAGATACAAAACAACCAGAAAGGAAAAAAATAAGATGGCACTAGTAAGTCCTTCCATATCGATAATCATTTTAAATGTAAATGGACTAAATTCACCAATTAAAAGGCATGGAGTGGCTAGATTAAACAACAATAACAAAACCTAGCAATATGCTGTATACAGGAGACACATTTCATTTGTAAAGACAAAATGCTCAAAGTGAAGGGATGGAAGAAGTTTTTCCACACAAGTGGAAACCAAAAGAAAGCAGGGATAGCCAGACCAGAAAAACAGAAAGGGTGAAACCAAAACCTGTTTTTTCAAGATGATAAAGTTGACAAACATTTAGTCATCAACAGACTAAGAAAAAAAAATGCTCAAAACTAGAAGTGGGAAATATCTGGGTGGCTCAGTCTGTTAAGTGTCTGCCTTTGGCTTAGGTCGTGATCCCAGGGCTCTGGAATCTAGTCCCACATCAGACTCCTTGCTCAGCAAGGAGCCTGCTCTTCTCTCTGCCTGACCTGTCCCTGCTTGTGTGTTCTCTTGCTCCCTCTAACGAATAAATAAAATCTTAAAAAAATCAAAAACACAAAACTAGAGGTGAAAGAGGAAACATCACAACTGATACCACAATAATACAAGGGACCATGATTCTCATGAATAATTACATGGCAACAAATTAGGAAGTCAATTTCTTCCAGATTATCTAGAAACACACAACTTGACAAGACCAAATCAGAAAGAAATAGAAAAGCTGAACAGATCAAGAACTACAGAGATCGACACAATAGTTTATTAAATTAAAAACAAAAAACAAGCAAACAAAAGGGGAACCCTCCTACACTGTTGGTGGGAATGCAAGCTGGTGCAACCACTCTGGAAAACAGCATGGAGGTTCCTCAAAATGTTGAAAATAGAACTACCCTATGACCCAGCAATTGCACTGCTGGGTATTTACCCTAAAGATACAAACGTAGTGATCCGAAGGGGCACGTGCACCCGAATGTTTATAGCAGCAATGTCTACAATAGCCAAACTATGGAAAGAACCTAGATGTCCATCAACAGATGAATGGATAAAGAGGATGTGGTATATATACACAATGGAATACTATGCAGCCGTCAAAAGAAATGAAATCTTGCCATTTGCAACGACGTGGATGGAACTAGAGGATATCATGCTTAGCGAAATAAGTCAATCGGAGAAAGACAACTATCATATGATCTCCCTGATATGAGGGAGAGGAGATATAACATGGGGGGTTAAGGGGGTAGGAGAAGAATAAATGAAACAAGATGGAATTGGGAGGGAGACAAACCATAAGTGACTCTTAACCTCACAAAACAAACTGAGGGTTGATGGGGGTAGGGGGGTTGGGAGAAGGGGGGTGGGGTTATGGACATTGGGGAGGGTATGTGCTATGGTGAGTGCTGTGAAGTGTGTAAACCTGGCAATTCACAGACCTGTACCCTGGGGATAAAAATATATTATATGTATATAAAAAATAAAAATAATAAAAAAACAAACAAACAAAAAAAAACTCTCAACACAGAAAACCCCAGAACCAAGTCTTCACCATTGAATTGTACCAAACAATTGAAGAGATAATGCCAATATTTTTTAATCTTCCCCCAAAAAATTGAACAGGAGGGAACACTGCCAAACTCATTCTATAAGACCAATGTAATTCTGATATTTAAGACAGATAAGGATACTACAAGAGAACTATACAATAATATCTCTGATTAATATAGCTGCAAAAATTCTCAACAGAATATCAGCAACCAATTCAAGAATGCATTAAAAAGATCACACACTGTGACAAGGTGGGATTTTTCCTGGGAGGCAAGGATGCCCCAACATCCACAATCAATACATGTAATTTTTCACAGTAAAGAATAAAAAATAGAAATCACATGAACACTACAGTAGATGCAGAAAAAGCATATGACAATATACAACATCCTTTCATGATAAAAGAAGGAACATAATAAAGGCTATGTACAACAATCCACAACTAACATTATAATTCACAGTGAAAAATTGAAACTTCTCCTATAAGAGAAGAAGACAAGGTTGTCCACTCTCATCACTCGTATTCAATATAGTACTGAGAGCTTTAGAGCTACTATGCAAGACAAAAAACTTAAGTCATTCAAGTCTGAAGGGAAGAGGTACAGCTGTCATTATTTGCAAATATAATTTTGAATGTAGACAATCCCAAAGAATCAACAACAAAATCAATGAATTTAGTAAAGTTGCCAGATAAAAAAATCAACATATAATTGAAAAGTTGCATTTCTATACACTAATAATGAGACATCTGAAAAGAAAATTACCACATTCACAACAGCATCAATAGAGAAATAAATTTAACTAAAAAGTGAAATATATGTACAACCACAGCTACAAGATTTGTCTTCTTTAATTTCTTTTAACAAAAAGTGGAAATACACTTTATGTTCATGAATTGGAAGAATGTTGTTAAAATGCCCATACTATTCAAAGCTACTTTATAGATTCAATGCAGTTCTATCAAAATTCCAATTACAGAAATAGAATTCCATTCATAAAAATAGAAAACAAAATCCTAAAATATACATGGAACCATAAAATATCCCAAATAGCCAAAGCAGTGGTGAGAAAGAAAAAGTCAAAGGTATCACATTTCCTGATTTCAAACCATACCACGAAACTATAGTAATAAAAACAGTAAGGTACTGGTACACAAAAAAGGACTTGTAGACCAATAGACCTGAATAGAAAGCCCAGAATTAAACCAGCCCAAATACAGTCAACTAACATGTGCCAAGGATCCAAAACCAGCCAATGAGGAAAGGATGATTTCTTCAACAAATTGTGCTGGGAAACTGGAAAACACATGCAGAATAATGAAACTGGACCCCTACTTCATACCACTAATAAAAATGTATGTGAAATGGATCGAAGTTTTAAATATAAGACCAGAGACTATATAAATCTTAGAAGAAAAGGTGGGGATGAAACTTCTTAACACTAGTCCTGGCAATGATTTTTTTTTTTCCATAGGATTCCAAAGCACAAACAACAAAAGCAAAAATCAACAAATGGAACTATATTAAACATAAAATCTCTGAACAGCAAAAGAAAAAAAAGCAACTTATACAATGAGATGAAATTTTTGAAAGTCATATATTAGTTATTGGGCTAATATCCAAAATACGTTAAAATATTTTAATAAAAATATATTTTAAAAAAACCTCATACAACTCTAACAAAAAACCAATCCAATTAAAAAAAAAAAAAAAAACAGCCAAGGAAGTAAATACACATTTTTTCCCAAAGATATAAAAATGACCAAGAGGCTAATGAGAAGATGCCTGATATCATTAATCAAGGAAATGCTTAAAACCTCAATGAGGTATTACCTCACACTTGTTGAATGGCTATCATCAACATCAAGAAGAGAAAACAAATGCTGGAGAGGATGTGGAGAAAAGGGAACCCTTGTATACTGTTGGTTGAAAAGTAAGTTAGCTAGCCACTATGTAAGACAATTTGGAGGTTTCTCTAAAAGTTAAAATAGATCTACACCTCATGATCCAGCAATTCCACTTTTGGGTATAAACCAAAAGAAATGAAAATAGGTTATCAAAGAGATATATGCATTTCCAAGCTTATTACAGTATTATTCATGATAGCCAAGATATGGAAACAACCTAAGCGCCCATCAAATAATGAATGAATAAAGGAGTGGTATGTAGGGAAGCGTGGGTGGCTCAGTCAGTTAAGCTTCTGCCTTCGGCTCAGGTCATGATCCCAGAGTCCTGAGATCAGAGTCCCACATCCAGCTCCTTGCTCAGCAGGGAGCCTGCTTCTCCCTCTGCCTGCTGCTCCCCTTGCTTGTGCATTCTCTCTCTCTCACTCTCTGACACATAAATAAATAAAATCCTAAAAGAAAAATAAAGTGGTATGTATATACACAATGGAATATTTTCAGCCATAAGGACATCCTGCCATATGTGACAACATGGATACATCTTGACTATATATTATGCTAAGTGATAGAAGTGAGAGAAAAAATAAATACTGTTTGATATCACTTATTTTTAAAAGCCAAATTCCTAAAACAGACAGCAAAATGGTGCTTACCATGTGATGGGGGAGGACAGATTATAGGACAGATGTTTAGGGATATAAATTTACAATTAGTAAATAAGTCCTAGAGTTCTAAGGTATAATATAGTATTCAGTATAGATAACTACTAAAACCAAAGACTATAACCAAAGACACTATAGACAAATACTATAACCAAACTTGCTAAGATACTAGAACTTAATCTAACCAGAAAAAAATTGTAATTATATAATATGATAGGTACTGATTATCACCATAATGGCAATCATTATGATCTATAAATGTACCAAATTAACATGTATATAACTTAAATTTATACTGTTATAGATCAAATATATTTCAATTACAAAAGAATACAAACTCCAGTATGGTATGAAAATTATAGCTAGTAAGGTTCTTTACCAAGATTTGAGCTTTGTCAGTTTGTCTACAGAATTAGGATCCTTACAAAAACAAAAAAAGGGGGGCGGTGAGGCTGGGAGGCAAGGCCTGGGATATGTAGCTAAGCAAAGCATTAACATGTAAATAAGGGAGCCAGTATGAAGCTGAAGTTGAATTAGTAAATTCTAATCTCGACGCTGATATCTAGGCTGATGGCCAGGATCAATCCAAGAGAATCTCCCTAAATTCATGATTGCTTGTACTGAACATGATGGAGATTTGTTTGGAGTTAAGTATATTTTGGAAATGTGGGCTTTTCTAAATTTGCTGACCATATAAATTCTCAATATCCAAGATGAACCTCTACAGGCTTACCAAAATTAATTTCTCAGTCTACACTTGAAAAGGAATGTACATATTTGGAAATTTTGCAGTTGTCTTCATGTATCCTCCACAAAAAAAGATGAACAAACAAAAACCAAAAAAGACCTAAGGTTAGTTATTGCAACTGTGTGAATATTTCAAAACTTAGGATTGAAATTGAATATAAAACATATCTTCTAAATATACCAAATACCTACTCATTCCTGAATCATTGCAGAAGTATTTCTCAATTTCTAGATAATGTATTTTCTCTCTTACTGGAAGTTAATGTGGTAGAGGTGCTAATTATCACTACATTGGCAATCCTATTACAATATATAAATCTATCAAAAATGTTGTACATCTTAAATTTATACAGTGTTATTTCAAATACATTCAAACGGGGGCACCTGGGAGGTTCTGTAACTTCAGTGTCTAACTCTTGATATCAACTCTGGATCTCAGAGTTGTGAGTTTAAGTTCCACATTGGACTCCGACTTAAAAAATTATATTATATATTATATTTATATATGTGTATATATATGCACACATATATTCATACATATATTCAAATAAATTTTTAAAGATTTTGTTTATTTATTTGACAGTCACAAATCATGAGTAGGCAGAGAGAGAGAGAAAGAGAGAGAGAGAGAGGAGGAAGCAGGTGCCCCAGCAAGCAGAGAGCCTGATGTGGGGCTCGATCCCAGAACCCTGAGATCATGACCTGAGCCGAAGGCAGAGGCCTTAACCCACTGAGCCACCCAGGCGCCCCTCAAAAAAAATTTTAAAAAGTATTTTAAGAAGAATGTGAGCAAAAAGGATCTGCAGGAATGTTATATAATAATATGTATATATTATTTTGTCATGTAGGTGGTTTTGAGAGAAATTAATTTTAGTGGGTATTCATTCCAAGTATTCCTGTGTATGTTTGAAATGTGAAGTGATAGTTCACAGTAGTAGTTCCTTTAGCAAAAGAACTTTTTAGATTTTGAATGTTACTTTTTCATGTTATCTGATGATTAAAATAGAGTCCCAGTTGTAATACTTGCAATAATTGTCAAAATCTTCATCCAATTCATGGAATAAAAATATAGAGTTTGAGTGCTTATTATTTTAATCATCAAAAATTTGATAGTGCTGATAACTGAATTAGTTAAAAAGATCAAGAATGATTATTTTAAAACAAATATAGATATTGTAGAATACAACAAAGTCAAGTCAACATACTCAGTAAATTAAGAAACCTGGACTGTATAAATGTACTTAAAATTCTTTGTAAGATACTTATAATTATTGTATTCAAACTGCATATATTCTATCCAACCAAATAGGTGCCTAACCAGTAAACTGACAGAATTTTACATATGCAAAGAGATACTGAACCCCAAAATTATGGTGATCCTCATGGTGAAGTTGAATACAAATTTTTAAAGTACTTCTTTTTACTGTCCATCTACTGGATTTTATATTTGAGCTTCTAAATAACCACTTTTTAAATCAGTCTAGGTATCACACAGTGGTATTGGACTTGGGGAGGCAACAAATTTCTCAGTACATTAGACACATTTTGTTAGAAGTCAATGAGAAATCTTTAAAATGTTCAACAATAGAGTGTCATAAACTTCAGCATTTGAAGCTTTTAGCCATTTTTAATTACTAAATGCAGTGTTTGCAAACAAAGGAAATAAAATTTGTCCATTTAAAAGAAATGGAGAAACACCACCAATTAAACGATGAGAGCTTAATTTCTCAGGTAGGCTGCGAAATATTTCAAGCTGTGGGAAGACTCCTTTATATTCTGTACAAGAGTAGAATGAAACAGATCTATCACTCTGGAGCATCTACACTTACTTAAATATTTGAGAGAAACATAAATAGAGACAACACATTTGGTGAGTTTTGTCCTATAAAAATTTTGATTAGGAAAGCTACTCTGAATGACAGAAAAGAAACTGAAAAAATTTATACATTTCAATGCAATGAATCATAAGAATTTTTCTATGTCACAGAATTTGTTCAGACTTAAATGTTTCAACTATTTTCTATATTAGAAATTATAATAGACTATGGTCAATTAAAAATGTCAGCAACTGCAAATGTACCAGCCATTTTATACAATAATGCAAGTGATTTCATGAAGTATAGAATTAAAATATCATGTTTAAAATGCATTCTTTAGAAAAATAACTTTGATGTATATTGGAGACATTTTATAAGTTAGGATACATACGTATGTGAAATAATTAGCCAAAAATTTTTTACGTTACTTTTAATGATTTTTCTTTTAGAGAGAACATGAGCTTGAGCACAAATGGGGGGAGGGGGCAGAGGAAGAGAAACTTTAAGCAGACTCCCCACTGAGTGGGGAATCCCACATGGGGCTCCATCTCTGAATCCATGAGATTATGGCCTGAGCTGAAACCAAGAATTCAATGCTTAACCCACTGAGCCACCCAGACACTCCAGTTTCTGTTACTTTCAATGTTCATAGAAAGTTTTTTTCATTTATTTTGAAGTATATGGATTTATATTACTTTATATTTCAGAAATATTTTTATTCTTGAGACAGTTATCAAATCGAATTTTAATAGGTATGTTCATCCATACCAAAAAATAAAAATTGTCAACAATTGTTTAAAAATCTTAGAAATAGGTGAATATCATTCTAGATATTCTTAGTCTTTTTACTCTCAAAAAGTATCCTAGATAATTATATGGCAGATCATTTATTATTTTAAGATTGTGTTATTCTTTATAGGCATCTGCTTCATCTCCCTTAAATTAAAAATTTTTGTGACCTTTTCCATATGGAGACTGACTTCCTAATATTTCCCTAGAAACATGTCTTTTTCATATACGATGACATGAACTACTACCAGGTGATTTCATGTCATCTACTTTTCTTAAGAAATTTTGAAAAAGATGAATCTTCAGTTTCTTTTTGATAAAATATGGGCTTAACAGAATTATGTATTTCTACCGATTACCACTGCATCTTAGGAATTTATATAATCTCTTTGCAGCTCTCATTCTTTATCACATTTTAAATGTAATAATGCTAACTTCATAACTTTTTTGTAAACATAGCATCTTAACTCACCAAATTGGTAATGATCAAAAAGCTTGACAGTACACAGTTTGTGAAAACAAGAGGAAACAAAGTCTCACACATGGACAGCGAGATTGCAAATTGATAGGACATTCGGTTCAGGAATTTGGCAATATTTATCAAACTACGTATGCATCTTACCATCGACTCAGATGTCCCACTTCTCAGAATATACCCCAAAGATAAACCTCCCAAACTAGAAACATAGGTATCACAAAGTTAGTCCTTGCAGCATAACTTACCATTGCAAAATATTGGAAACTATTCAAACATACAAGATTCATCGAATAAACTATGTTACATACATGGCATTTAACACTATAAAATTTAAAAATAGAATGAGTCTTATGAACAGTTACAGAGGGATTTCTAGGAGGTATTTAACATGTTAAAAAAAAAAGTAAAACATTGGTCATATATTGTCTTTAATAAAAATGGGGGGAGGATTAAAAAACACACACAGTATGCTTATCTTTCCAAAAAGAAATATGGGCAAGATACACCAAAAAACAATGAGGTTGATTACCTTAAGGAGTAGGGGGAACAGAGTGGAATGGGTATAAGGAATAGAGACATTTCTCTGAATTTTTGCTAATTGCAGTTTTTTGGAAACATCAAAATACTGTACATTTAACAAAAAAAAGGTCTACAATAATGGTAAAGGAGTGGGATCTAAAAGAGAGAGACAATGATAACGAATCTATTTTCAAAGGCATATCATAGATTGAAAGGAAATAACACATCTAAATAACTTATTAACATTATTTGTCTATGTATCCTCAGTCTTGGGTGGCAGGAGTTGACAGGAGGAGGGGACCATATGAACACCAAAATAAGTAGAATAATGAATGAGAGGTCATTGAAAAAAACAGAAACCGATCAGTCTATATCAGTTATTGATAAAAAATACATTCATATATAAACACATAAATACATTTATAAATGAGAGAGGAACTGTTGCTTACAATAAAATGTCAAGTGCCAACTAGTCAATGTGGAGCATGTAGTAGAATTGGGAAATTATCATTTTGCAACCATGTAGTAAAATTTTGTTAAATAATCGTCAATGGATGGTAAGCTTTTGAGGGAAGTTTGAATAAGCACATATATTTTCATGCTTTTAACATGTTTTCCATGAACTGCTTGTTAGTTGCAAAGGAAAGGATAGGGTTATAGTGTTATGTAGTGAAGAAATCAGACATCTCCTCGTCTGCATATTTGAAATTTTCTGAGAGGACACAGTATCACCTAAACATTATTCTAGCCAGAAATACATAATGGGTGTCTAATGTTAAGGAAACATCAGGAAAACACAGATTGAGGAAGCTTGTTTTAATATAAGTAGGAGACAGCTATATTCTTTTAAAGTGTCAAGGTCATAAAACACAAAGGCTGTGATAATGCTTCACAATTTATAAAAAACTAAATACATAAGATAATACGTATATCTACAGTGGTACAAAAATATTCTAAAAAGGAAGTTATTTGTTCAAGTGAAAAAAATGACATTACAAACCACAGGTGAGATAGAATTATTAGAACATTGTTATTACAGTTAGTTACTGTTCTATGGTTATAGTACTACTACTATTTTTAGGAAATACACAGAAAAATCTGAGAGTAAAAGGCCATATGTTGCTCAAGTTATTTAAATAGAGTAAAATGTTAGCAGTAGGTGAAAGTGTATAAAAGGGAAAAAGGTGTTATCTGTACTGTACTTATTCTCAAACCTTTCCTGTAAGGTTGAAATACTTGGCAGGTAAAATGTTAAAAATCTTAATGTTAATTAATGCTTTGTTTTTGTTATAAGTTATGACAGGTTTCCCAAGTCCTTAAAGAACATTAAACCTATAAGTTAGGACCTCCTATTATCCTTTCTACAGTGAAGACACCCTGTTTAGGAAGACATTAAGTGGAAAATGATAAATATTACAAACTGGGAGTCATTCCTTAACTTTACAACAACTTTTTTTTTAAATAGATGCTTTAAATTGATTTAAACCATTTGTTTCAGCCTCACACACATACACACTCACACACATCTCTTTTGTACACTTACTAAATTCTGTTGTATAAAAACTCTACAGTTCAAAATAAAAACACCCTGAAAGGACAAAAGGCTACAGTCATCTCTCAATTGTCTTTTCTTTGATAGCCTCACTGTGTTTAATTTATTGACAAATGTAAGCAAGCCAAGGATATTTCTTGTTAAAATTCCACTCATAGGTATTTTTACAAATACCAAGCAGTCATGATGAGACCCATTGTTCCTCCAGAGACAATAATGAAAAGCAAACCCTTTACACAGACTTCAGATCATCCTTGTTGAGTTCAACAGAACGGGGTTCTCACAAGGCTATTTTAAAATCAATGTAATTGAAAAGAATCAAGGTCTCTGTTTTGTGTTTGAATACCTTTAATAGAAGCCAATCTTTGTATAAAAGTAAAACATTTTTTAGATAAAAGGAAGGTTGTAAGGTGTTTTTTTTTTAAGATAAAAAAATAGTTATTCAAAACAGTTTAAGCGTCAAGAACAAAATACTCTTTTTTCAAAATGCCATCCTCTAAGCAAGCAATAAAGCCAAAAACCAGGCTCTGAGTAATTGTTAATTCTTCTCCTAAATGCAAACAATGGGAAATCACCTTGAAGAAACCATTTAGGTCAGTTGAATACCATATCTCAATGTCCTGGTATTAATGATCTTCCCCACAGATAAATCTCCAGACTTTAGCATTGAGAATTAAAAAAAAAAAAAAATCAGTTGTGGAGCATGCACTTGTTTTTCAGTTATTATCATAAAAATATGCTTCTTAATATCACCTTAATATCTTTATCTCCCTGATCAGTTAAAGAAAACAGATATTTGTTTATCCATGTTGGGCCTCATTGGGAAAAAAAAAAAAAAAAGGAAGAATTTAGTTACTACTACCTTACTAGTAAGGACTCAAAGGCTAAACTTGAGCCTGTGGAGAACATCTAGCTATTGCCTGGACAGTCTATTAAAAGACATTGTTAGCACTTGGGTGTACTGGAACCTACTTAAAAAATAAAATACTTTACAAATTTTATATTCCAGGGATTATCCATATCTAATCCAAGCATGTTTCACCACATGCCAGGACTATCACTATAATTTCTTAATTCAACTCCCAGTCTCTGGATTCTCCCTGTAGGGACAAGAGCATATTGTTGGTCACTTTCAAATATTATTTTAAATAAAAGTTTCTCAAGTAACAGCCAGTGCAAGGATACTCAGACCCTCCACTGTCCCCTTGATAGCAGGAAAAGGTTTCCCTATATAAAAAAATATGTAACCTGTATGAAGTAAAAAACCATCCTTATCACCAGAATAGAAACTTCAAAGTCAAGAAGACTATAAAAACAAACTTTGTTACTTTTGTGTAATCTACTACCTCAGCCTAAATTCTGTTTAGAATTCCCTACTAATTAAAGTTCCCAAGCACCTGTTTACTTTATCCTGTCAAGTTCTTACAAATTTATATCTATGTAAAATGTATCATAAGGGGGTTCTTTGCAGCTGGTTTCTTTAAAGAGGCTTTACTGTGGTTTCACAATCCCCTGGACAGCCTCATAAATTCCCCCTTTGGACATCTCTCCTTCAGTCACAAGTACGCCTATACATAGAAACTGCTAAAAATTCTCTTATTCTTTCTCTCTTTGCCTCCACAGGCTCCACCGTACTCCCCATGTACAAATACATCAATATCACACAGCAATGACCTTTGAATCACGATGTGCTTCTGCCCACTTTTTTATTTTCTATCAGGTTACACAAACACACTGTATTTCTGACATGTCTTCACAGACACTCACATTTTAGGCAGCTTTCCAAGGAAACTAGTTCATTGTGAAAGACTGAGTCAATGTTTCCAAATATCTGCTGCCTTATCTGAATAGAAGGTTGTATTTCCTTAACCCTATTACACACAAGCTTGGTAGTGTGACTTTCTTTAGGCTAATGAAACATTTACAAACGTGGTGTGTTATTTTAGGGCAGCAGATTTAAGAACCATCATGAGAAGTGGTTTGTCAATGCTTACTATTCCCTCCTGTCACAACTATGGATAATGTTTCCATGAGAGAAATTTACCCTGAGTGAGAAATGAGCCTTGTCATTTGTAAGTTACCAAGATTTTGTGGGTATTTTACAGCGTAAACAAGCACCTGTTGATCATTTTATGTATCTTTCTCTCTGTCTGCATAGTAGTGTTGCATGCATTAGTATCTCTGGGATATTTGGGAAGTAAATTGCTTGACAAAATATACTGACTGTGGAAGGTATTATGCTAAAAATGTTGTGGAACCTGGACTAAATCACCTGATGGAAAAACAAAGCCACATTGGGAGATCTTGGAGGGTACGTTTATTTAACACAGTGGTCGGAGGAGAATGATCTGCAAAGGTCTGAGCCCCAAGCACAAAGGGGGTAATTTATACACTTTTACTTCCATATATGTGGCACTTTCAAACACAAGGGCGGGGGGCAGGAGGGAAACCCAGAAATGGTCATTGGGGGACCAGAATTCCCCTGCGGGCTTGGTTGGCCACCTTAGAACACAGATTTCCCTTATCAGAAATACCAACAAATTAATTAGTAAGAATAGGTAATCCTGGGGGCACCTGGGTGGTTCAGTGGGTTAAGCCTCTGCCTTAGGCTCAGGTCATGATCCCAGAGTCCCCGGATCAAGCCCCGCATCAGGCTCTCCGCTCAGCGGGGAGCCTGCTTCCTCCTCTCTCTGTCTCTGCCTGTCTCTCTGCCCACTTGTGATCTCTGTCAAATAAATAAATAAAATCTTAAAAAAAAATAGGTAATTCTGATGGAGAAAAACAGGAAACATTTATAGAGACAGGGTTTTAATCAATTAAGTAAGCTAGTTCATTAGAGGATTTTGAGGAGTACCTTGTACAGGGTAAACTAGGAAGAACTAACTGGATTTTGGCAAAGATGCCAATCAGCTACTACTAATAATAAAGGTTTAAGGCTGGCACACACAAAGAAAAAATAAATAAGTATTAGCATGATACCACACCTGTGGTTCTGCTTATCAGAAGTTTGACAGATTAGTTTTCAAAGAAAAGAACAAAATTTCTGAAAGGACTTTCCAGCCAAAGTATAAACTAACAATTCCCATTACAAGTGGATTCATGTCAGATTTCAGTTTAAATGAGTGATTAAAACAAAAAGATGAAGTTGGGGGGTATATCAGGTTTTTTTTTTTTTTAATCACTGCTATAATAATTTGTTAAAAAAGTAATGCCTTAAAACTGTATGAATTTATCATCTTACAGTTTTGTAGATCAGATATCCAACATGTATCTTAATGGGTTAATCTCAATGTACCAGAAGGGCTAAACTCTTTCTGGGGCTCTAGAAGAAAATTCATTTTCTCACCTCTTCCACTTCTGGAGTGTTCCTGTTTTTCCTGACTTTATGGCCCTTTTCCTTGGTCAGCTAAGTCAGCAACATCAGACCGAATCCTCATTTTGCCTTCTTTCCGACTCTCCCGTCACATTCTGACTTTTAAGGATGCTTATGATTACCTTGGACCCACCTGAAAAATCCAGGATACTGGCCCTCTTTTAAGGTCAGCTGATGGGCATCTATCCTTCCATCTACAACCTTAATGTCTCTTTGCCATCTCACATATTCACAGGTTCTGAGGATTGAGATGGAGCCATCTTTGGGGATTCATTATTCTGCCTACAGCAGGAGGTAGTTCTGTTTTCCAGTCAATATTGAGATTGATGTATAATCATCTTCCAGGTAATATGACTATGCTCAGGTGTTAAGAGAAATTGCAGCGATGCCCTCTCCCTTGAAAAAAAAGTGGGCCCTTTAATCCCAGCTGAAGCCGATCAGAGAACGACACTGTATTGCCCTAAATTATTATAATTGAAGTGCTTTTCTACCGAGGGCTTTATCACAACCTTTGCTTGTGTCATCTTGATTGACTCTGAAAGTTTCGTTATTTATGGAAACTTGCTCCCTGAAAGCATCTCTGTGACTAAATGCCTTCCCTCCATGGGGCCAAGAACTTCATGAAGAAAGATTACCCATGGTCACTGCCATCCTCAAACTGCTGTAGCCAATTTGTTACCAAAAATTACCTTTTCAGCCTTTACCTCAGCTTTGGAAGAGAACTGCAGGTCTACAAAGGAAGTCTAACATCAGAGGAGGAAGGGAACAGGACAAACCCCCAAAACTTTCAAATGATATTAAAGTCATCCATTTTTGGAAAATATTTGCAACACCGAAATAGTATTGACCAGAGTTAATTGCAGTAATCACGAAGAATCCAGGAATAGGGAAGGAAATTGACATGTAAATTACTTTGTTGCATTTGCATCAGGTGAGGTAGTTTAACAAATTAAGACAAATGACTGTGCCTTAACTCAATCCCAGATTTATTGCAGTGTGTTCTATTTCATTATCAACTTATTTTATTACCTACCGAAATTGTTTCAACAGACCCCAAATAGTTTCTTATGCTCATGAGGCCTTTTTGGATTAGGTTTTGATTAAAGTGGGCAGATTATGGAAGGATGCAAAATAATAAAATGATTCATAGAGTAGAAGGTACACACAGCAAAAATCATAGAAAAAGATTGAAAGGAGTGATGCAATCAAAGATGGGCTTTCTAAAAGTCTTGGTGGAAGGTTCTAAATCAATTTTTTTAATGTCAATGACAAAAAATAGCTTCCATATCAAGATCAATGCAACATAGCTAGTTAGACCCAATTCATTTAATTGCTGACTAAAATTGAAATATGTCCTGTGTATCAGCACAAATTCCTCCCTTGATTATTCTAAAAACTCCCATGTTCCTCACACAGACATCTTTAGGACCCAGTCAGTCTACTGTGTTACACCTTTATAGACAATTACATCTTTCTTCAAGTATCATGTGCACTATACTTTATGGTACTCCAGGTGAAGTCTAACTATTTTAGATACAATAAGTCAATCTTTTTTATTTATACTGTATTTCTCTAGAATTCTGCTTGCTTTTTTCAATATAGAATTAGAGTGAATCCCAAGCCATGGGGAATAGTTTTGTAATAACTGCCAAATTTATTTGCAACTGATTGTTTGCTGCAGAATTTTACATTTTTTTAAGAGCTTCTCAGGATTTGTTACTCTGTTTTGTCTGAACTAAATTTTAGTTGCATCTTAGCAAGTGCATTGCAAAAAGCTTCTTTTTCTCAAATGTTTCTTTCTTTTTTACACATTAATATCTCCTACCCACAATCATTTTCCAACCAAAGTATAGTGGTTTTCACACAGTTGCCCATATTAAGCAGAAATTAGTGAAAGTATCTAATATATTTCACTCCTTGATAAAAATCAAGTTGGTGGAAAAGCAACTGAAAAAAATACCTTTTGGTTTAAAAAAAAAACAAAAGCAAGTAGATGAACAACGCCTGAAAGAACAATAGAACAAAATGCATTTTTTCTTTCCTTTATTCTTTTCTTTACCATCTTGAGCAGGTGAAAGAGGACTTTAGCTCTCTTCATTTCTAGTTGAGTTTTTCTTCTAGTTTGTCTCCTGGCTCAGGTGGAAGACCCTGAAGATCCCTGATGGGACAGGAAACGACCCCTTCAAGCATAAGAATTGCCCACAGCCAGCAAGACTCTGCCTGTGATTGACTCCAAGACAGTGATGATTTGACCTGCACGACCCACCTACCTGTGACCACCTACTTTGTCCC
The DNA here is from genome assembly GCF_010015895.1 of Lontra canadensis. Classification (NCBI taxonomy): domain Eukaryota; kingdom Metazoa; phylum Chordata; class Mammalia; order Carnivora; family Mustelidae; genus Lontra; species Lontra canadensis. The sequence continues at coordinate 4,431,546 of NW_022631001.1, forward strand.
ACATTTTCCTTATATAAACCTGGAAACATTTTTGGTCCTGTGGAGACAGTTTTTGAGACCTTATTCTGTCTTCCCAGTGCTGGCCCCACTGAAGTAAATTCCTTTCTTGTTTCACCACTACTCATTTCTCGGTCTTTGGATTTTGTCAGTAGCAAGTGTCCAAACCTGGTCTGCTTGGAACCCATGGAGCCAAGTTCTCTTGTACCCCTGATCCCAAGCTACACTTGCAGAAGATATTGTTCTATTAGTTTTCCTTGATCGATGTTAATTTCTCTCCCAATCCTCACCTTTAGTAGGCTTCATTGTTCTTATAGGCTGGAAAGGAGAAAACCGGTATGTTCGAATAACAGACAGAAAAAAATATATTTCAACCATGTCTGTATTTATATGGATAATAAAAGTCAAGAGAGCTATTTTGTCATTTGAAGACCACAAAAACAATCAGAAGGAAGACAATTATAGACATGTACATCTTCTATTTAAAAAAAAAAAAGTAATAAGCTACAGTGCCCTCATTTACCTTATATCAATAGTACTATGTTGGATAGGTTATTAAAATTGCTGTTTTTCATTCTGGAGTTTTGGTCTGAGAAAAGAAGGTAAGAAGAGGCCTTATAAAAGAAGAGGTCAGTGTAACCCAAACTTAAAAACCCACGTAAACAGGAATGGAAGTAGCTTTGCTGAACTCCCCAAATTCCATGTTAGTGAACACTGTGTGCCTCAATGACCAAAGAGCTGTGAAGATCCACATGGTACCTAGACACCTTTCAGTGAAGACTGCACATTACTGAAAAGACTTTGTTTTTTAACTGTCTTTCTGGTTTTTGTCCTGTGAATACCTCCCCATGGGAAAGCAATCAGTACCTCACAGTTTCATTTGTTCAAGGAGAGCAAAGTCTTTCAATGACCTGAAACTTTGCTTGGACCCAACCAGATTGTCCCTTACAAACAACTTCCACCTTTAATCACTGGCTAAATTTTCTCCCACAAAGATTATTAGATCAATAAACATCTAACCTAATACCAAGCACAACTGAACTGAATCAGTTTGAGGTATCTCTTCAAATTTGAAGAGTCCTAAAAATACAACCTGAAAAATGAATTAATACCACTGAGTTATAAATGAAATATTAAAGATATTATATGGAAAATATCATACTTTAAAAGTATCATACTTTATCATGCTTATTACTTTAAAAGTAATTATTAACATAGACCACAAACAGGAAATTATTCTTTCTAACCAAAGGGATTGAAATGTTCTATCGTTCATGACATCACATTGCCAAATAAGAAAACAAACATCACATCAAGGAAATATATTTATTTTTTATAGTATTCCCAAATTGGTGTATCACTCATAATAGCAATTATTCTCAGAAAATCTTTGTCATTTTAAAGTCTTTGATTATTATCTTTTTTTAAACATTGCTATTCAGAGACATCAGGGCTAGTTTCAACAAGGATATTGACAAAAACATCAAGATTTCAGTAGTAAGGTTGTTAATACTATTATGTAATAACATATCAGGATAAGGAGGTAATACAGCATGATGGCTAAAACCATAGGATCTGAAATTATAATATAGCCTGAACTCACACTCTGGTTTAGAATCCCAGCTCTAGTATACAAACAGCTAGTACATTGAGGGAAATAATGGTATTAATAAAATTACCAGTATTATTATGTACCAGGCATTGCATTGGCTCTTTTATAATTATATAATTTATAAATATGCTTTGCTCATGTTGTTTTATCTGTTATGCCTTTCCACTCTCACTTTTTTTTTTCTTTTCTTTTCTAAGATTTTAATTATTTATTTGAAAGAGAGTGAGCAGAGTCCAAACCCATGAGCAGGGGCCGAGGGAGAAGCAGACTCCCCACTAAGCAGGAAGCCCCACATGGGGCTCAGTCCCAGGACCTTGAGATCATGACCTGAGAGCCAAAGACTTAACCAACTGAGTCACCCAGGGGGCCCTCCACCCTCACTCTTTCATATGCATATGCCACTATCTAAATTTGACAGGTAAATCAAATGTCATCGCCTCTAGAATTTTATAAATCTGCATCCTGTAATACCTCCTTTCACCCCTGTTATACCCAGGTATAACTGATTAATCTCTCCTGCTAATGTGTTCTCAGCAAACACTTTATCTAATTTGATTGTTTCAGTTTTTCATGTGTTTGTATGTCAAAATGGAATATGACTTCTTAACGTACTTTATATAAGTTTCTGTCCTATTATTCCTATTGAGTATACCCTGAAAAATAGTGGCTTATTGCAGATGGGAGTGATGTAACTGTAAAAAAAAGTCATAAATACGTGAGAAAAACTGATTCTGGAACTGTGTAACATGGGTCATGATAGTTCAAAGTTGCAAAAGAAGAAAGAAAACTCATCATTCAGCAACTACACTGAAGAGAACAATACTGACAAGAGAGGCATCGTCAGCAGGAAGGATCCAGCAGTGTTCTTCAGATAGGGCAGAGATACTTCTTAGTTAAAATAGGTATTCAGGGGTGCCTGGGTGGCTTAGTTGGTTAAGCAACTGCCATCAGCTTCAGGTCATGATGCTGGAGCCCTGGGATCGAGTCCCACATCAGGCTCCCTGCTCAGCAGGGAGTCTGCTTCTTCCTTTGACCATGCTCTCTCTCTCTCTCTCTCTCAAATAAAAAAAATAAAATCTTTAAATAAAATAAAATAGTTATTTAGGAAATGGATATATACATATTTTCTATGAGTAAAATATGAAACTGGGAGAACCAAGAAGAAAAATAAAAGACTCATCCAAACAACTGGAAACAAAAGGAGACTGTCAGGTTTCTACATCAGAAGGCTCAGAGATTAAAATCAGAATGGCATCTCTTCATGTAATGACAGTTGATCTGAACACTTAGGAAAATAACCTTTTGCTTTTATATAAAGTGTTTTTATTCTTACTAAATCATGTATGCCTGTAGCTCTAAATTGAGACCACACTGTAAGTACTTATAGTAGAATAATAGAAAGAGACAATAATTTTTTTTAGTGCTAGAGAAAATGTAGTCACTTATTTTTTCAACAACTTTTTGTGTCTGCTGTAAGTGAGGCATTATTATCGTTAATGGAAAGATGGAATTATTAAAGATGGAATTATTAAAAAACCTCATTGACCTTGTGGAATTTATATTCTATTAAAAGGAGTCAGATGGTGGTCAAACAAAACACATAAAAATGAAGTATACCAAATGATAGCAAGGTCTCTGGCTAAAAGGAGGTAAGGGGAGAAGGTAATGGGGTGTGATTGGCACAGGACAATCAAGGAAGGCCATACCAATAGAGTAAGGTTTGAGTAGAAATCTCAAAGTGGGACACAGGAAGTCGTGTAGAATCTAAGGGAAGAAAAATCAGTAAAGGAGAAGAGCAAATGCAAAGCAAGCCACCAAAATTCAAGCCAAACACTTTGACTCCAGGGACTATGCTCCTGATTATAGTACTCTACACCTTTCCAGGGCTTTTGGGAGGATTATGTAAGTTACTATATAAAGACATTTATCATGGTGCTTTTAAAAAATATGTTATTAGAAAACTGTAAATGTTTACATAGACCAAAGTAGACTGTAGTTACTCAGACCTTTTACTCGTCAGATATAATAATGACATCCTTTATCATTAAAAATTTGGCAGAATTGCAGAATTGTAACTTACTAGTAACTACTCCAAAATAATTGTTACAAATCATTACTACTCAGCTGTGAAAATATTGGCACTATAAAAGGAATTTTCCTACCAGACTACATGATTTAGAATTAAAAATAAGAGTTAAGGAAAAGAACAAGAACCAAAGCAGTTTCCTGAGCAGTCATTGGTGAATATTTTTGTAGGTTTACTGCTAGCAGATTTTATCCAACTGTGTTTTATCATGAAACTTTCAATAAAATGTAAATAAAAACCCTATCCCATAAAATGTTCCCTTATTTGTAGAATCTACCCGTTCTGGAACTGCATATGCCCATCAATGTCTCAATATATTCCCAGAGCCAAGTGGCAGATGTACCAGGCTTCTGGAGAATGACTTGCCTGCCTGTGTGACTACACATCATGACTGAATTTGCAACACCCCATCAGTTACAAAATGCTCTGTTGGCACATCCTTTTCTGGCAGTGACCAGATGGTTGCTCCTGAGTTCACACTTCCAGGAAGGCCAGGCAGCCTCTTCGACTGTGATGGCATAATTCATAGGTAAGCTCAGAGGTATAGTATTTTCATGAACATCACAAATTAGCCAATTTTGTTATTATACAGAGGAGGTTAAGAATTATAGTCATCAATAGCTTCCATAAATTGACTGTCTCTGGGTCAACACTTTCATTTAAATGCCCTTCATCTGCTTCTCACCCATCAAATTCCAGTAGTACCAATCACTTCAATGCTCCCTCACTGTATACATATCTGAGCAATGTCCTCTCTATCACCAGAGTGATTCCTTTCCTGAGCACCTCAAAGAGGTCCACAGAGTGAGCAGATCATGCTGATACACTATCTTTTTCTTTTTAAGAGCTACACAAATCTGTTTTCCTTCTCAAGTTTTCCTCTCTCTGAGACTTAGAGAAAGTTACAGAGATTTCAAAAACCTTGCCGCATTATTACAATCTCTAGCCCTTCTTTGTAGAACCCATTTTCCTGAAAGCCCAAGGGCTCCCTTTACCTGTATTACTCCTTAGTGAATTTTCTAGGCAACAACGTAGGTATAATTTAACATATATGGTTACATTTAATTCTCACATTAAAATAACAACTGTACAACAGCTCTTATTATCCTTTTGAGTATAAGATTGAAGTACAGGGACACTTGGGTGGCAAAGTCAGTTAAGCTGCCAACTCTTGCTTTTGGTTCAGGTTGTGATCTCAGTGTCCTGAGATCAGGCCCTGTGATAGGCTCTGTACCCTCTGTGCAGAGTCTGCTGAAGATTCACTATCTCCCTCTGCTTTTGCCCTTCCCCTCCATGCCAGCACTCTCAATCTCTCTCTCTCTCTCTCTCTCTCTCTCTCAAAAAAATGAATTTTAAAAAAAAAAAAATAAAAAACAAAAAAGAAACAAATTAAAAAAAACCCTGAGATACAAACAGGTTTAAGTGATTGGTTTCAAAACCCTGTTCACGGCACACATTTTCCTTATACATTAGAACATAAGAAAACAATTATGACTAGAAACACTCAAGAGATCAGAAGTAGGTACTGACTATTACTAGGGCTGTCCAGTGCAAATCAGAGCTGATTCCACTTTTTCCAAAATGGCTTGGCTTTTGGCTTTTCCAAAACCTGCTTCAAATCCTCCACCCCTTCCTTTTTTCTCTTCTGTTCACAGGCATTTTTGTGATGAGATAATTAACAGGAATAAAAATGTCCCTCTTTCAGTTATTGTAAATTGCTTATAAAATGCCACATCAACTATTGTTACAGTTTGATTTTGAGCTTGTTAGTCAGGAGAAGACCTAAACAATGCTGAATCCTTAAGTTTGATTATTAGAATTAATGTGTGGTCTGATTGCTCAAAAAATGGTCAGCAGAGCCACTGTGTATTTAATGCCTCTGACAGTAGCAAATATTATTGCTAGCAATTTTATGTTTTAATAATAATAATGTTTATATTTTAGTAAATACCTAAAAATTTCCTGATCTATATACTCTACAGATAAAATACTGAAATAAAAACATAAGCTATGAACTCACATTTATATTTGTAACAAAGTAGTTTCAGAGTGTTGGACTTAATGCCTTCTTCAAAACACAAAAATGTTTTGAAAATTTCCCCTTTACTTCTTGAAATGAAGTGTATAGCTAATATAAAATGCATATATATATATAAATGTAGTGCATTAATGGTAATATGAGTTGAATAAAAAATTAATGTCTTAGGTCAGGTTCCTGAGAAGCAGAGTCTGGCACAGGGACTCGGGCACATGTAATTTATTAAGGGAGCACTTGCAGGGAAGTGAAGGAATCATGATAGGTCAAAAGTGGGAGTTAAATTAAGATGCTGTTTGAGTTGGAATCAGGCTTCAGCCGCCTACTAAGAGGAGCTCTGGAACTGTATTATAAGATTCAATAGGCACTAGACATTTGTGCTTGTTACACTCTTGGTTATGGTGGATGTGAATGAGGAATTGAATTTTTTCTTTGATTTTATTTTAATTAAGTTAAAGTTTAAAATTTTCTCCTCAATTATTGCAAAACTTTTAAGCATGCTTGGAAAAATGGAGTATGTCAGTCTACTTTTCAACTGTAAATTTTATGAAGTATAAATAAAGATCAAGTATTTCCAATGAAGATTTAGCTGTCAAGTGAATATACATTAAAAGTTTAAAATACATAGCAGAGTTTTAAGGCTTAGTTTGAAAAAACAATATGAAATGAATCAACAATAATTTTAATGTAATTAACATAGTAAAATGATAATATTTTGGATACATTGGGCACATAAAAATATTCAAATTAGCTTTACCTCTTTCCTTTTTTAAGCCTTTTTTCATATGGCTACCAGAAAATTTTAAACTTCAGGCATAACTTGCATTTTTATTGGGCAACAATGTTCTAAAGTAATACTGAGCAAGAGAGTTTTACGTTATGATGGAAATGCCCCATGTCTACAGTGTCCAACACAGTAACCACTGACTAAATGTGGGTCTTGAGCCCATAAAGTGTAGTCAGTGAAAACAAGGAGCTGAAATTTTTGTTTCAGTTAGTTTAAATGTAATTAGTTTAAAAATTGTTATGGCTGAAGGCAAGATGTCAGAGGAGTGAGGGGACTCCATCACAACCAATCCCCTGAATTTAGCTAGATATCTACCAAGCCACAGTGAACAAGCACAAAATCAGCCTGCAATGTAAGATTACCCATCTGGATCTCTATGGGGGCAGAGGATCATCAGTCAAGAGGTACAAAGAACTGAGTTGTGATTGTGTGGACAGATGTTGGAGGATAAACAGAAGGGGGAGAGGACAGAGTTACCAGAAGCTAGCCATTGGTAACTAATAACCCAGTGCAAAAGCATCCTGCACTTAGGGACTATCCATAGCTTGGAGACCAGCGACAGTGGGATGAGAAGGAACTGATAACAGTGCTCAAACAGAACACTGGGCTTAAGGGGCAAATGGTGGGACTGGGCAACTGCAGGTGCAGAACTGAGTTAGCACACCCGGGGCTGGCAGCGGCTGCCACCCATGCCCAAGACAACCTGGATTGGACCTGTGCCCACAGACCCAGGCCTGGGCCTGCCCAGACAGGGATCACTCACAGTTTTGGTGGCACAGGGGATGGGGGAGCGGGAGGGAAGTGTGTGTGCCCTGCCTATGGGAGTTGTAGTTTTCAGTGGTGCTTACAGAGAGGGAGACTGTGTGTTGTGGATGATTCAGAAAGGAGGAGACTGCAGCTTCTCTCCTCTAGGTTGGAGGTCTGGGTGTGGGACGTATTCCTTTGCTATGACCCTCCCAAAAAGCACAAAAACCTGCCAGAGAAGAAAGCTTGTCAGAGAACAAACCACACCCCCCCCCCAAAAAAAAATTGGTTTCCATGGAGCCCAGCCCCTTGATAGGGCACAGGGCAGCTCTGCCCAAGCAGGATTGACTGTAAAACAACACGGCAGCCCCCCCCCCCCCAGAAGACAAGCTGAAAGAACAAGAGGACAACAACAACAGGGTCCCCATAAAACTTTAAAACCCCAACACCAGGGAAAAACAATATATTAAGCTCCTGGTGTTGCCTCACAGCCTGTGTATTTCTTAGATACAACTTTTCTCTCTCTCTCTCTTTTTTCTTTACTTCTTTCTCATGTTTTTTTCTGTTTTTTTTTTTTAATCTACTTATCATTTCAAATGGATGTTTTTTGTTTGTTTGTTTGTTTTAAAGATTTTATTTATTTATTTGACAGACACAAATATACAGAGAGGCAGGCAGAGAGAGAGGAGGAAGCAAGCTCCCTGCTAAGCAGAGAGCCCGATGCGGGGCTCGATCCCAGGACCCTGAGATCATGACCTTAACCCACTGAGCCACCCAGGGGCCCCTCAACTAGATGTTTAATACAACATGTTCCATAGTAAATTTTTAACTTGAACTTTCTCACACATATATTTTTTTCTTTTTCCTTTTTTTATATATAGAGATATAAGCTTCAATGTAGTCCTTTTTTCCCTATTCAATACTACCTTTATACATATACTAGTTTTAATTTCCCTGTATCTCTGGGAAATAGTGTTCTCTAACAAAGAGAACAAAATACACCCAGGAAGAACTGAAATACCCTACCTCGCCCACATAGAGGGATTATAACCACCTTCCCTTACCCCCCTCTTTATTTTTTTATTTATCTTCATTTATTTTACATATGGGGGGGGAATCTTTTTGTTTGCTTTTTTTGTTTTTGTACTTTATAAATCTTATTTTTGGGTTTCATTTTGGTTGGGGATTTTTGGTGGTGGCAATCACTCTGAACTTTCCCAGGGTGCACCTTGCCTGGATTTTGGTTATGTTTTCTGCTGTTTATCTCCTCAACCACAACTCAACAGAATGACTAGGAGGAGGAATTCCCAACAAAGAAAAGACACAGAGATAATAGCCTCTCCTGCAGACATAATGGATATGGATATGAGCAAGATGCCAGAATTAGACTTCAGTGCAACAGTTTTGAAGACAATAGCTAGGCTGGAGAAAACCATTAATGGCAACATAGATTCTCTAAGGGCAGAAATGGGAGCCAATCTTGCAGAATTTAAAAATGTTATCAATAAGATCCAATTTGGGTAAACAAGGCAGAAAAACAAATTAGTGATCTAGAAGATAAAATGATAGAAAAGAAGAATCAGGAGTAGGTCTGGAACAAACAGCTTAAAATCCATGAAAACAGAATTAGAGAAATAAATGATGCCATGCAATGTTTCAGTTAATTATTGGGATTTCTGAGGCAGTATATATAGAGAGAGGACTAGAAGATATAGTTGAGCAAATCCTAGCTGAGAACTTCCCTAATCTGGGGAATGAAACATGCATTCACATCCTACCGGCAGAGAGGACTCCTCCCAAGAGCACTGAGAACAGACCAACATCCTGGCATGTAATAGTAAAACTCACAAATCTCCGAACCAAGAAAACCATCTTAAGGGCAGTTAGAGAAAAGAGATTGCTTAGATAGAGAGGAGAAGAAGATATGGTCAATATTCACAATGGAATATTATTCAGCCATCAAAATGAAGAATACCCAACTTTTGTATCAACATGGATGAGACTGGAAGAGATTATGCTGAGTGAAATAAATCAAGCAGAGGAAGTCAATTATCATATGGTTTCTCATATTTGTGGAACATAAAGAATAGCTTGGAGGACATTAGGAGAAAGAAGGGAAAAATGGTCGGGGGTTGGGAATTGAAGTGGAAGACAAACCATGAGAGACTATGGACTCCAAGAAATAAACTGAAGAGTGGGATGGGGGGATGCACTAGTCTGGTGATGGGTATTAAGGAGGGTACGTATTGCATGGAGCACTAGGTGTTATATGCAGATAATAACTCATGGAACACTGCATCAAAAACTAGTGAGGTACTGTATGGTGACTAACAACATAAAAATAAATAAATAAATAAATAAATAAATGATTTAATTAGTTTAAATAACCTATTAGACAGGGTAGTCAAAGCATGACACAACAGAATGGTCATGCATAAAGAAAAGAGGCTGGATTTTTTAAACTTCAGTGGCAGCCAGTCATTTGTTGAGAAATTTCTCTTGGGGTTTGTTTTAGATTGTTCAGGTATCTATAATAAAATACCATTGATTAGGTAGCTTATCAACAGAAGTTTATTTCTCAGTCTGGAGGCTGGAAGTCCAAGATCAGAGTGCAAGTATGGCTAGATGAGGGATCTCTTCAGGGTTGCAAACTTCTCATCTGCCTCCTGACACAGTGGAAAGGAAGTTTTCTGGGGTCTCTTATGCAAGCACTAAACCCACTCATGAGGGCTTTACCCTCAGAACCTAAGCACCACCTAAAAGACCAACTTTCTAATACCACCACATAGTGCTGAGATTTCAACACATGAATTTCAGGAGAACACATTCAGAGTAGCAGGAGTTGAAGGATCTCCATTTCAGCCAAAGGCAATTCTCTAAAGGGATATCTTTGAGCAGTTAGCTGCCAAATTTCAGAGTAGCAAGAGTATGGGAGGAATAGGTAAAGGAATATTGGAAGGGAAGCAGCCAGCAGAAAGAAATTTATAATAATATGACACACATTTTAATATATAAATTCTCAGGTACAACTACAGTAAAAATTAAATAGAATATTCAGACATTTGAACCTATTCATAGACTTATAATGAATGTTGTAGTGTCTGATATAGGCTGATACAGGAGTATTGTGTGGAGGCTCAAACTAATGTATCATTGAACAGTACATCAAAACTAATGATGTATTACATGTTGGCTAATGGAACTTCAGGAAAAAAAAGAATAAAGGTAAGTTATAATTTAAAACAAAACAAAGCAAATACCACAAACAATGTTGCTTTCAGAAACACAATTTTTAAAATGTAGTTAAAACTTCTGGAAAAAAAGCAATCTTTCTTCAAATGACACTGTAGTTACATTTAAAAAAATTCAATGTATATTAAAACTACAATAAATGCTCTGGATGAATAAAACAGACCTAAGTTGTAGGATTAGTAATGACAAATAAGAATTTCATTTTCAAAATTTCCAGAGAAACATTTAAAAACTGTGAAGAACATTGGAATATTCTACATTTTGGGATTTTCTACACATCAATGCCTGGTTTTCCTGACTCTCTATCTAAGATTCCCTCTTGATTATTGGAATGGACAAATGTTCCTGTCAGAAATTTCCAACCCTTCCCTGCCATTTTTTTTTTTTTCCTGATACGTCTTCAGGGTACAGAGCAATGCCAGTGAGCATTATTTTTTAGTAAGTGGATTGGGGAATGCATATGTTCCATGATGAAATATTCCATACTCTATATGTTCCAAGGACACTGTAGAAAGACTTGCACAGACACACACAGATACACTGAAGAAATAATTATCAGAAAAAGGATGGAATTAGCGTATTAGATAAAAGCCAACAGAACACTACATATACCTAATAAGAAATTGTGTATTATTTTATCAGTCTAAGCTGGAGAATAATGCTCTATTTACAGACCTAATTCTTATACTTACATGAATATTTATAAGAAAATTTGGAATTCATGGTTCTAAAAATTCCGATAGCATTCAAGAAGAGAACCAATTAGAAAATAGTAACATTTTAATGTTATGGACAGAAATACAGAAATTATAATAGTCAACGGAAGGAAGGAAGGTCAAAGTAAATTTAAAGAGAGAAGAAAACAGAAATTCTTTTATTGTACCATATTTGCAACTTGAGCTACAATAATTGGTGTCCTTAGCTTTTGGACTACAGTCGTTTTGATTAGCGTTTCAATTAAGAATTATGATAAGAGGGGGGGAGGAGTCAAGATGGCGGAGAAGTAGCAGCTGAGACTACTTCAGGTTGCGGGAGATCAGCTAGATAGCTTATCTAAAGATTGCAAACACCTACAAATCCAACGGAAGATTGAAGAGAAGAAGAACAGCAATTCTAGAAACAGAAAATCAACCACTTTCTGAAAGGTAGGACTGGCGGAGAAGTGAATCCAAAGGGACGGGAAGATAGACCCCGGGGGGAGGGGCCGGCTCCTGGCAAGTGGTGGAGCAATGGAGCACAAAGTCAGGACTTTTAAAAGTCTGTTCCGCTGAGGGACATCACCCCAGAGGCTTAACTGGGGTGAAGCCCACGCGGGGCCAGTGTGGCCTCAGGTCCCACAGGGTCACAGAAGGATCGGGGGTGTCTGAGTGTCGCAGAGCTTGCAGGTATTAGAACGGGGAAGCCGGCTACAGAGACAGAGCCGAGGAGTGACGCTCAGCTCGGGCTTACCTTGAACCGGTCGCAGGCTCGGTGAGCTCGGAGCGCGGCCAGAGGCCAGGCAGACGGGAGTAATTGGGCGCTGTTCTCTGAGGGCGCACTGAGGAGTGGGGCCCCAGACTCTCGGCTCCTCTGGGCCGGAGACTGGGAGGCCGCCATCTTCATTCCCGTCCTCCGGAACTCTACGGAAAGCGCTCAGGGAACAAAAGCTCCCGAAAGCAAACCCGAGCGGATTACTCAGCCCGGCCCCTGGTAAGGGCGGTGCAACTCCACCTGGGGCAAAGACACTTGAGAATCACTACAACAGGTCCCTCCCCCCAGAAGATCAACAAGAAACCCAGCCAGGACCAAGTTCACGTACGAGGAGTGCAGTTTCAATACCAAGGAGAGCAGCGGAATTCCAGAGGAGGAGAAAGCAAAGCACGGAACTCATGGCTTTCTCCCCATGATTCTTTAGCCTTGCAGTTAATTTAATTTTTTTTTCTTTTTCAATTTTTTTCTCTTCTTCTGCTAAATTTTTTTAACTTTTACCATTTTCTTTTTTAACGTTTTTTAACTAGTTTATCTAATACATATATATTTTTTTCCTTTTTATATTTTTTTATTATTGGTTTTCTTTTATTATTTCTTTCTTTTTTCTTTTTTCTTTCTTTTTTTTTTTTCTTTCTGAACCTCTTTTTATCCCCTTCCCCCCCACCCCTCACGATTTGGGATCTCTTCTGATTTGGCTAAAGCATATTTTCCTGGGGTTGTTGCCACCCTTTTAGTATTTTATTTAATCCTTCATATACTCTTATCTGGACAAAATGACAAGGCGGAAAAATTCACCACAAAAAAAAAGAACAAGAGGCAGTACCAAAGGCTAGGGACCTAATCAATACAGACATTGGTAATATGTCAGATCTAGAGTTCAGAATGACGATTCTCAAGGTTCTAGCCGGGCTCGAAAAAGGCATGGAAGATATTAGAGAAACCCTCTCGGGAGATATAAAAGCCCTTTCTGGAGAAATAAAAGAGCTAAAATCTAATCAAGTTGAAATCAAAAAAGCTATTAATGAGGTGCAATCAAAAATGGAGGCTCTCACTGCTAGGATAAATGAGGCAGAAGAAAGAATTAGCGATATAGAAGACCAAATGACAGAGAATAAAGAAGCTGAGCAAAAGAGGGACAAACAACTACTGGACCACGAGGGCAGAATTCGAGAGATAAGTGACACCAAAAGACGAAACAATATTAGAATAATTGGGATTCCAGAAGAAGAAGAAAGAGAGAGGGGAGCAGAAGGTATATTGGAGAGAATTATTGGAGAGAATTTCCCCAGTATGGCAAAGGGAACAAGCATCAAAATACAGGAGGTTCAGAGAACCCCCCTCAAAATCAATAAGAATAGGTCCACACCCCATCACCTAATAGTCAAATTTACAAGTCTTAGTGACAAAGAGAAAATCCTGAAAGCAGCCCGGGAGAAGAAGTCTGTAACATACAATGGTAAAAATATTAGATTGGCAGCAGACTTATCCACAGAGACCTGGCAGGCCAGAAAGAGCTGGCATGATATATTCAGAGTACTAAATGAGAAAAACATGCAGCCAAGAATACTATATCCAGCTAGGCTATCATTGAAAATAGAAGGAGAGATTAAAAGCTTCCAGGACAAACAAAAACTGAAAGAATTTGCAAACACCAAGCCAGCTCTACAGGAAATATTGAAAGGGGTCCTCTAAGCAAAGAGAGAGCCTAAAAGTAGTAGATCAGAAAGGAACAGAAACAATATACAATAACAGTCACCTTACAGGCAATACAATGGCACTAAATTCATATCTCTCAATAGTTACCCTGAATGTTAATGGGCTAAATGTCCCAATCAAAAGACACAGGGTATCAGAATGGATAAAAAAACAAAACCCATCTATATGTTGCCTACAAGAAACTCATTTTAAACCCGAAGACAACTTCAGATTTAAAGTGAGGGGGTGGAAAAGAATTTACCATGCTAATGGACATCAGAAGAAAGCAGGAGTGGCAATCCTTATATCAGGTCACTTAGATTTTAAACCAAAGACTATAATAAGAGATGAAGAAGGACACTATATCATACTCAAAGGATCTGTCCAACAAGAAGATCTAACAATTGTAAATATCTATGCCCCTAACGTGGGAGCAGCCAACTATATAAACCAATTAATAACAGAATCAAAGAAACACATCGAAAATCATACAATAATAGTAGGGGACTTTAACACTCCCCTCACTGAAATGGACAGATCATCCAAGCAAAAGATCAACAAGGAAATAAAGGCCTTAAATGACACATTGGACCAGATGGACATCACAGATATATTCAGAACATTTCATCCCAAAGCAACAGAATACACATTCTTCTCTAGTGCACATGGAACATTCTCCAGAATAGATCACATCCTTGGTTCTAAATCAGGTCTCAACCGGTATCAAAAGATTGGGATCATTCCCTGCATATTTTCAGACCACAATGCTCTGAAGCTAGAACTCAATCGCAAGAGGAAATTTGGAAAGAACCCAAATACATGGCGACTAAACGGCATCCTTCTAAAGAATGAATGGGTCAACCAGGAAATTAAAGAAGAATTGAAAAAAATCATGGAAACAAATGATAATGAAAAGACAACAGTTCAAAATCTGTGGGACACAACAAAGGCAGTCCTGAGAGGAAAATATATAGCGGTACAAGCCTTTCTCAAGAAACAAGAAAGGTCTCAGGTACACAACTTAACCCTACACCTAAAGGAGCTGGAGAAAGAACAAGAAAGAAACCCTAAACCCAGCAGGAGAAATCATAAAGATCAGAGCAGAAATCAATGAAATAGAAACCCAAAAAACAATAGAACAAATCAACGAAACTAGGAGCTGGTTCTTTGAAAGAGTTAATAAGATTGATAAGCCCCTGGCCAGACTTATCAAAAAGAAAACAGAAAGGACCCAAATAAATAAAATCATGAATGAAAGAGGAGAGATCACAACTAACACCCAAGAAATACAGACAATTATAAGAACATATTATGAGCAACTCTATGCCAACAAATTTGACAATCTGGAAGAAATGGATGCATTCCTAGAGACATATAAACTACCACAACTGAACCAGGAAGAAATAGAAAGCCTGAACAGACCCATAACCAGTAAGGAGATTGAAACAGTCATCAAAAATCTCCAAACAAACAAAAGCCCAGGGCCTGATGGCTTCCCGGGGGAATTCTACCAAACATTCTAATTCCTATTCTCCTGAGACTGTTCCAAAAAATAGAAATGGAAGGAAAACTTCCAAACTCATTTTATGAGGCCAGCATCACCTTGATCCCCAAACCAGACAAGGATCCCATCAAAAAAGAGAACTACAGACCAATATCCTTGATGAACACAGATGCAAAAATTCTCACCAAAATACTAGCCAATAGGATTCAACAGTACATTAAAAGGATTATTCACCACGACCAAGTAGGATTTATTCCAGGGCTTCAAGGTTGGTTCAACATCCGCAAATCAATCAATGTGATACAACACATTAATAAAAGAAAGAACAGGAACCATATGATACTCTCCATAGATGCTGAAAAAGCATTTGACAAAGTACAGCATCCCTTCCTGATCAAAACTCTTCAAAGTGTAGGGATAGAGGGCACATACCTCAATATTATCAAAGCCATCTATGAAAAACCCATCGCAAATATCATTCTCAATGGAGAAAAACTGAAAGCTTTTCCGCTAAGGTCAGGAACACGGCAGGGATGCCGTTATCACCACTGCTATTCAACATAGTACTAGAAGTCCTAGCCTCAGCAATCAGACAACAAAAAGAAATTAAAGGCATCCAAATCGGCAAAGAAGAAGTCAAACTATCACTCTTCGCAGATGATATGATACTATATGTGGAAAACCCAAAAGACTCCACTCCAAAACTGCTAGAACTGGTACAGGAATTCAGTAACGTGTCAGGATATAAAATCAATGCACAGAAATCAGTCGCATTTCTCTACACCAACAACAAGACAGAAGAAAGAGAAATTAAGGAGTCCATCCCATTTACAATTGCACCCAAAACTATAAGATACCTAGGAATAAACCTAACCAAAGAGACTAAGAATCTATACACAGAAAACTATAAAGTACTCATGAAAGAAATTGAGGAAGACACAAAGAAATGGAAAAATGTTCCATGCTCCTGGATTGGAAGAATAAATATTGTGAAAATGTCTATGCTACCTAAAGCAATCTACACATTTAATGCAATTCCTATCAAAGTACCATCCATTTTTTTCAAAGAAGTGGAACAAATAATCCTAAAATTTATATGGAACCAGAAAAGACCGCGAATAGCGAAAAGAATATTGAAAAAGAAAGCCAGAGTTGGTGGCATCACAATTCCGGACTTCAAGCTCTATTACAAAGCTGTCATCATCAAGACAGCATGGTACTGGCACAAAAACAGACACATAGATCAATGGAACAGAATAGAGAGCCCAGAAATAGACCCTCAACTCTATGGTCAACTAATCTTCGACAAAGCAGGAAAGAATGTCCAATGGAAAAAAGACAGCCTCTTCAATAAATGGTGTTGGGAAAATTGGACAGCCTCATGCAGAAAAATGAAATTGGACCATTTCCTTACACCACACACGAAAATAGACTCAAAATGGATGAAGGACCTCAATGTGAGAAAGGAATCCATCAACATCCTTGAGGAGAACACAGGCAGCAACCTCTTTGACCTCAGCTGCAGCAACATCTTCCTAGGAACATCGCCAAAGGCAAGGGAAGCAAGGGCAAAAATGAACTATTGGGATTTTATCAAGATCAAAAGCTTTTGCACAGCAAAGGAAACAGTTCACAAAACCAAAAGACAACTGACAGAATGGGAGAAGATATTTGCAAACGACATATCAGATAAAGGGCTAGTGTCCAGAATCTATAAAGAACTTAGCAAACTCAACACCCAAAGAACAAATAATCCAATCAAGAAATGGGCAGAAGACATGAACAGACATTTCTGCAAAGAAGACATCCAGATGGCCAACAGACACATGAAAAAGTGCTCCATATCACTCGGCATCAGGGAAATACAAATCAAAACCACAATGAGATACCACCTCACACCAGTCAGAATGGCTAAAATTAACAAGTCCGGAAATGACAGATGCTGGCGAGGATGCGGAGAAAGGGGAACCCTCCTACACTGTTGGTGGGAATGCAAGCTGGTGCAACCACTCTGGAAAACAGCATGGAGGTTCCTCAAAATGTTGAAAATAGAACTACCCTATGACCCAGCAATTGCACTGCTGGGTATTTACCCTAAAGATACAAACGTAGTGATCCGAAGGGGCACGTGCACCCGAATGTTTATAGCAGCAATGTCTACAATAGCCAAACTATGGAAAGAACCTAGATGTCCATCAACAGATGAATGGATAAAGAAGATGTGGTATATATATACAATGGGATACTATGCAGCCATCAAAAGAAATGAAATCTTGCCATTTGCGACAACGTGGATGGAACTAGAGGGTATCATGCTTAGCGAAATAAGTCAAGCGGAGAAGGACAACTATCATATGATCTCCCTGATATGAGGGAGAGGAGATGCAACATGGGGGGTTAATGGGGTAGGAGAAGAGTAAATGAAACAAGTTGGGATTGGGAGGGAGACAAACCATAAGTGACTCTTAATCTCACAAAACAAACTGAGTGTTGCTGGGGGGAGGGGGGTTGGGAGAGGGAGGGTGAGGTTATGGACATTGGGTAGGGTATGTGCTATGGTGAGTGCTCTGAAGTGTGTAAACCTGGAGATTCACAGACTTGTACCCCTGGGGGGAAAAAATATATATGTTTATAAAAAATAAAATTAAAAAAAAAAGAATTATGATAAGAATGCAGAAACTACTTATATAGGACACTTATACTATATACTTAAATTCTTAGGGTCTCGGAGTTATAAATAACCTACTTTTCTTCTACTGGTGCATCCAGGTTATCCTGTATTCTAAGGACTATAAGCAATTCCAAAATCTTTGACCCTTGAGTTTGTCCTGAAAGAAAATGGAGAGCAAAACGGACAGGCAGAGAAGATTGCCATCTCATTAGGCAGATGATTGAAGAAAAATGTATTGGAATATGTCCATCATGCCTAACTGCCTTCACACACTGCTTATAGTTGCCCTGTAAACTAAACATGCTGAAAAAGCCTTTTAGCTGCTGCATAAATTATTTTTCCTAGAGAAGCAGCATTAAGGAATCCGTGGAGTCTCAGCAGGCAGAAATATCCAGAGAAAACTAGATTTATGGGGAAATAATTATTACTAATAATTATAGTAATTACTACTCAGAGAAAAAAATACCATTCTTTGTTAAAATCACTTCCTTTTCTTACACTCTGATCTTCGTCATTACCATATCTTCCTAGAATACATTTCCACAATTTTATCCAACCTTTTGCAACCATTTAACCTGTTACTGTCCTTTGTCTTCCCTGTTAATCTACCCCTCATATTCTTTCCAGGCTGATCCTAAAATTACTCTAATTAGTTACTCCAGGGAAAAACTACTATACATGCATCATACCAAGTTTAAATCATCAGGTTGACTTCCAAAGTTTCTGACATTCTACTCCACCCAACATTCTTGTCTATTTTCTATTATTTCCCAAAATGCTTTCTTCCCATTGTTTTACTCAAGACTGTGTGCTTAATGTAGTTCCCAGTTTCTAATGAGATGACTTCAAATGCAGTGGAGAAACATTCAGGATCCTCTCCTTAATTAGTTAGGAATCTACTGTCAAATACTCCTGGCTGATATTTTTTTCCTATTTTTCTCCCAAATAACAGAGTTATCATTTCATTTTGCTGTTCCTTATCTTTTACACACAGAGACCTTGAATAGCCTGCTATGTTATTTGTCTCAAGGAGTTTTTACTTCACTTTTCGCCATTGCTGTGGAGAATCAATATAATTTACATATTTTGCTGAAATATTGATGCTCAATGGGGGCATTAGCAGGAAATTATTGAAGTGTCAAGATTTTGAGCTGAATGTCATAAAGAAATGGGTGTTCAAAGGGAGAGGGTGTTCCAGGACAAATACTTGAAAGTTAAAGGCAAAAATTATAGAGACAAGTCTAATTCTCCCATTTTTTCTGATAATGATTTCTGGAATTCTGATCAAATAATGTTGTCTGCCAATATGCTACAATACTGCTAAGTTCAGGACAATACTGTGAAAGGATGCATTAGAATAAAGCTTTTTTTAATCCCTTTTTATATAAACCTTAATTACACTGTCTTACTTTGAAGTTAGTCCAGAGATATCAAGAGCCCCAGAAACTGTAATACCCAGAAAAGTCTCATAAAATTTCCTAAAATTTTTGAACCATACTCGTTGTCATTTTGTTTTGTTTTGCTTCTTGTTTTTTGTTTTTGTTTTTGGGGTTTGTTTGTTTGTTTGCTTTTGGTTTCTCCAGGACTTGAAAGAGACATTATTACTATAAAAGATGTCTTGGAACTGGTCATACATTCCATGTTTACTAATCTTAATTTATTTACTTATTCTGTTTTCCCCTATCTGGAACATTCCTGGAACTTTTAAATGATACTTAAATGCCCTATAAATTACTTGAGTGTCAACTCAGTCTTATTTGTTTTTCTGTAAATTTCTATGAAATGAGAGGAATAACTTGATTGCAAGGAATGGAAACTAATTAGAGGAGAACTCTTTGACCTTGTAGATAACCTAATATCAAAAATAAAGAACAGAGGCTCATGAGGCTGCAACTTTTTCCTCTAATGGAATCTTCTCTGAGTCTCTGAAAACCTACCCAGTCTCTTTGTTGTATAATAAAGGATTTATCTGGTCTCTGCCTCTGATTTCCGGAAGATAACCTCTAAATCTTTGGAATTCCCTGAGTTACATGAGTGTCTATTATTCATGGTTAGCCCCTGAACTTCACCTGAGTTTATGTTAGGAAGATGAATAAGAAAGAGATTTGGTTATGCCAGAAAAGCCAATCATATGGTTAGAAGTTTGAGGCTTTGAGCCACTTGATGTCAGTCCAACCTCCCAACATCTGGGGAAGATAGGGGGCTAGAGTTTGACTTCAATCACATGGCTAAAGATTCGATTAATCATAACCCAGTTGAACATATTGATGCGCTAGAAGGGTGATGTACCCATTTCCATGGGGAGAGGGCACAGAAGCTCTGCATTCTGGACCTTTGCAGACCTTGTCCTATGTGTTCCTTTATTCAGCAGGACTTGATATGTATTCTTTATAATAAGACTGTCATGAGCATAGCAGTTTCCCAAGTCCTATAAGTTTTTCCAGTGAATTATTGAATCTGAGGGGATCTTGGGAACCCTCAGATTTGTAGCTAGTTGACAACAAGAATGGGTATTCTGGGAACTTCTAGAGTAGTTGGTGTCTGAGGGGAGGACAGTCTTGCCCTTGATTCATGGGGTTTGGGGCACCTGGGTGGCTCAGTGGGTTAATCCTCTCCCTTCGGCTCAGGTCATGATCTCGGGGTCTGGGGATCGAGCCCCACATTAGGCTCTCTGCTCTGCAGGGAGTCTGCTTTCCCCACCCCCTCTGCTTCCGTCTCTGCCTACTTGTGATCTCTGTCTGTCAAATAAATAAATAAAATCTTTTAAAAGAAAAAAAAAATCATGGGGTTTGTGCTAACCCCAGTTGGTTAGCTCTAGCATTGAATTCCAGTATACCAGCTGGTGTCAGAATACTCATCTTCATGTTTGCAGATCCGCTTTTTCTGCCTGTATATTGTGTCTTGACTTTCCCATAACTTTGTTTTGTATTAGGCTTTGCCTTGTCAGTCATCCTTGTAATATTTCAGCCTCTTCCACTAGGAAATAAAGATTATCAGCGACTACATTATATCCACTAGCATTGGAGGAAAACCCTGGAGACCTTGGGAACTTATTGTTAAATTTTGATTAAGCAGTGGATTTAAACTAAATAAAGAATTCTTTTCCTGGTTAAGACAGCTTCTCAGTGATGAAAGGAGTTCTCTCCCTTCCCATCCAAAGCATACAAAGTTTCAACATTCCATGCAAAGAATTCTGCACATAAAGTAGGTCAACTTTCATCCTCAATGTTCTGAAAACAAAAGCAATATACAACCTTGTTTTCCAGATGAAAATTAGTTTATTCAGCCCATTAAAAGCCCACAACATAATCTAAAATTAATACTTCCATGTGACAATTATTAAGCATTTTATACATCCAAAAATTTATTAATATGATTGGCTCTAAATGTCAACCCTCTTCCCATGGGAAATAAAGTTCTGCCTTTACACAAAAATGCCTTGTGTATGAGCCACCTAATTCTATGTGCTCAACTGAGCAAAAGTGGAATAATTTCTTGGTCATTAATCACAAAGGAAAGTAACCCTTGGTCTAGTTTATATGTCACAAATTTTAACTCAAAGAGTGTTATGGTTGTTTGAATGCCCAAATGGATCCAAAGACAAATTCTCATCAAGAAATGAATACACCAGTACTTTGAGCAAGTAGCTAGAAGAAAGACAAACTATCCTAAAATAATATGTACCTCAACAACATGTGATTTAGAGAACCAGTTCCAGATCATTAAATGACTCAATCTCTAGGTTAACTTGAGTTCAATTTCCTGAGAAAGACAGAATATGGTTGGCCTAGCCTGAGTCAGATGAACACCTTTTGTTTAAGCTATGAACAAGAAGCTGGGATTACTCATTACTAACATGGGCACTTCACCTTCACCAGAGGTTTTAATATGGGAAGTCAGAAAGATATACGTTCAGAGGCAAAAAATATGGTGGATACTATGCTGCTGCACAAAAACCTAATTCATAATATATTTCTGTTTGCTATTATTATTTGCTGATTTTCCTATAAGTACTGACTCTGTTATTTAATTAGGAATGTTTGTGCTCATCCTCAGAGCCTCACACAGTTCAGATCCACAATAGGTGATTAATAAATTTTTTATTAGAGAATGATATTATACTTTAATCTTTATGGTGAGGGGTTGAGAGGTGATTATATTTTTAAAAGTCTGCAAAACAAAGGAAAAAATAGTATCAATATGTGAGGTACAAAACATATAATAACAGAACTAGGGGAAGCAGCTTTTATTCAACAAAACAGAAGACCAAGATTCAATTCCTGGGTCAGTTGCAACTATTTTTTTTTTTTAATTTTTTTACTTTTTTTTTTTTTTTTTTGACAGAGGGAGATCACAAGTAGGCAGAGAGGCAGGCAGGGGTTGGGGGGAAGCAGGCTCCCTGCTGAGCAGAGAGCCCGATGTGGGGCTTGATCCCAGGACCCTGAGATCATGACCTGAGCAGAACGCAGAGGTTCAACCCTCTGAGCCACCCAGGTGCCCCGGGTTGCAACTATTTTTATAATTATTATCAAGTTATTCTCTGATATTCAGTTTCTTCTTTTTTTTCTGATCTTCAGTTTCTTTAATGTAAATAAGAGAGTTGGGGAAAATGGATTTCAACTTGTACCCAGTGATTTAATGGCCTATAGAAACAAAATTTTATATTGTCTCTGTGATTATTTCAGTGGTCTAAATTAATACTGAGAAAATACCAGTGTTCTAGGAACAGGGTAAAAGTATTAAAGAGGGAATTTTTAAAAAGGAAACAAATGCTCATTGCGTGCATTCATTATGTTGTGTATTACTTAAGGCGATTTTAGTCATATTATTTCATTTTATCCTCATAAATATTTCATTAAAACTGATGTAAGCATTCAAGTAAATACATTGTCTCATAAAGTTGGGAAGTCCTTCAGGCATGGCTGATTCAGGATCTAAAAACACATGAAGATCCAGCTGTACTGATCAGTGAACTCTGTTCTTTCATGCATTGCCTTCATTTTCGGAGGAGTGTTTCCCTTCAGAGTGACATGATCACTGTGGCAGATCTGCTCAACATTCTGCCAGCTTATGGCATGGGAAAAAAATAACAGTTCAAGCCAAGATCTCAGGAATATAAAGGGACCAAACTGGGCTCTAATGTTCATCCCTAAACTAGTAACAATTGCCCACCAAATGAAATAAATTGACTTGAACCCAATTTACCTGTTGCACCTCTAGTAACATGAAACACATAAGAGAGAGTTAAGGGAAAAATGCCAAAAATTCAGGCTACATTTTCTCAAATTAGATTTAAAGAGGGTTAGGCAGCAGAAAGATGGATTTATTTATTCAAGAGATGTTTTACTGACCACTGTCCATGGACCAAACTCTGTACTAGCACTGGGATGTAGCACTAAATAATCGGACAATGTATTTAGCTTTCATGCAGATTAGATAGTGAGGAAGGGAGATGGAAAATCTATTCCAAGAATGGATTTCTATTTCTATTCATCCAGAATCCCAGAGAGAAGGCAAATGCATTGAAGTGAGCCCCACATTCTATGCCACATTTCCCATCATGCATTTTTAAACTCATAGGTGGCATGGGGCCACGTGGTAAGATGCTGTGCTGAAAGTGGTGCTTAAAATATGTAGAATTGAAAAGGAGATAGAATTCAAAATGTAGAATAAAACTAAATGGAGTGGGGTGCCTTGGTGACTCAGTGGATTAAGCCGCTGCCTTCGGGTCAGGTCATGATCTCAGGGTCCTGGGATCGAGTCCCTCATCGGGCTCTCTGCTCAGCCGGGAGCCTGCTTCCCCTTCTCTCTCTCTGTCTGCCTCTCTGCCTACTTGTGATCTCTCTCTCTCTAAAATAAATAAATAAAATCATTAAAAAAAAAAAAAAACCTAAATGGAGTTAAAATGTTTGTTTCTACCCTTATTGAGAAAATGTAAAAGTAATAACTGACTGAAAGCACTCTAAAATTCCATATAATAGCTATGAAGCTATTTAGATGAATAGTTCAAATAGCTATTTCTTAGTTTTTATCTTTAATATTATTTATTCTGCTCTCTAAATCACTTATGTGCATAGTTGGTTTTTTGTTGTTGTTTGTGGTTTGTTTTTGTTTTTTTTTGTTTTTTTTTTTTTGTTTGTTTTTTTTTTTGGTCATCTATACCCATGTAGCAATGATGTGAGTTTACAATTGAACACCCCTCACTAACATATCTTTTCCAGGGAACTCTTTCCCAGGAAGACAAAGGTTGTAAATGATTTTACTGTCCATTTCAGGACTTCCCAGGAAACCATTTAACAGACATCAAATTGTTCAACTTTTCAACAACATCAAAGAAGAACTTACTTCCCAGGATTCCAAGTCCATTTGCACTCTTAACCCAAACTCTCATCTTGATGTGCCTATCAGTCCTCAACTACCATATCATGATCCTTCCCCAATCCTAATCAACCCCTTGTCTTGAAAGATCTACCTCAAACTAGTTTCCAAAACAGTATGGGGTTTCCTCAGAAAGTTAAAAATAGAACTACTCTGTCGTCCAACAATGGCACTACTAAGTATTTATCCAATATACTAATTCAAATACTAATTCAAAGGGATGCATGCACCCCAACATTTATAGCAGCATTATCTACAATAGCCAAATAATGGAAATAGTCCAAATGTCTGTAAACTGCTGAATGAGTAAAAAAGTGGTATATGTAAGTTTACAATGGAATATTATTTGGTCATAAAAAGAATGAAATCTTGCCATTTGCAATAACCTGGAGAGAGCTAGATAGTATAACACTAAGTGAAATAAGTCAGAGAAAGACAAATAGCATACGGTTTCACTCATATGTGGAATTTAAGAAACAAAACAAACAAACATAGGGAAAAAGAGAGACAGATGCAAACCAAGAAACAGATTCTTAACTATAGAGAACAAACTAATGGTTCCAGAGGGGAGGAAGGTCAGGGAATGGGTGAACTGGGTGATGGGGATTAAGTATTGCACTTGATGTGATAAATGGATATTGTATGGAAGTGTTGAATCACTAATTTGTACACTGGAAACTAATATTACACCGTATGTTAACTAAATGGAATTTAAATGCGAACTTAGAAAAAATTAGTAAAACTAGTGTCTAAAACCTTGTGAGTGTCCCGAATATGCTAATTTAAGGATGCCACTAAGACAGTCAAGGTAACAATTTCCCTTAATAGCTTTGCCTCAGAAGGTGTTTCAGTGACATTTTCATGGAGCCAGAATTCCATAGCCATGAGAGTGTTTAAGCACTTCAATTTAAATATAGAATGCCTGCATATACATGTTGAATGAATTGAGAATGAATTACAGGTTCATTCAGATTCAGAATAGATCCCCCTTTATAGTATTGCACTTAAACTATAAAAATTCTGGAGCAAATTATCAAAAATTATGTTAATAAAGCTCTAGAGGCTATATGATTTCCACACTATTTCTGTTTTCTTAAAGAACATTTAAACGAATTCTGAAGGGAAAGGTATGCACAGTATGGAAAGAAATGTGCAAATCATTTGCAGACAAAGAATGGAATTAAGATTTACCAATTTGAGTATTCATTGATACCTGATGAGAAATACCATATCTAGCATTACAAATTTAGATTCTTTATGAGTATTTTCTACTGAAGTACGGTCAATCTTCAAAAACCCCTCAAAAGCTTTTGTGTAATCATTTTTCTCTCATCAGCTATTAAGTGCAAAACCCTTGTTGAAATTCACACAAAATAAAAAGATATCAGAAACATAACCTAATGCAAAGAATATTTATTTTAAGCATTTTAACCTATATAAGTAACTGCAAGTAACTGCTTTTCTTACTGCTTCCTTAAGGGAATTGCTTCCCTAAAATATAAGCTAATTTTTTAATGCATAGTTAAAATATCAATTTTCCATGATTGCATTAATCTTAGTGCCAGGATTAGAACTCAAGATTTAGAGTCTTGGCCTAGGGTTGATTAGACAAGAGAAGAATAATAGCATTGACGGTTCTGTCTTGTGGAGAGATATAATGCAAATAGGTACAGCTTTTGGTAGCAAACAATCTATTTGGCCTGTCAGAGTCCTCATGTCCCAGGGATCTTTCTGTATGGAGAGAAGGTGAATTTAATGAATGGACATTAAAGTACCTGGAAATCCCTAGTTTCCAAGCTTCAGACTTTGCTTTTGAGAGAAAAGGTCTTTTTCCTCTCATACAGAGAGGGGATACCCACAACTACATCCTCAGGCATTCCCTTAGACAGGAATAGTTCAGGTGAAAATTAAGAACAAAAGGTAGCCTGGTGATTTGGGGTTTACTCCTACTGCGCAGTTCTAAAATAGACTGTGAAATGCTTTTGTAGACAACAAAGCCCTAAGAAAATGCTAGCCCATTAATCATGGGTGATTTTAATTACTGTGATATTGATTAGTATAGCAACTATGCAAAATGTAAGGCAGACACTATGCTTTCCTGAGTTTGCTTTTTTTTTTTTTCTCCTCAGTTGCATGAACAGCTGGCTTAACCAGAGCCTATTTTAAGAACCAAAAAAGAGCAAACATGAATAAAGTAAAGTTGAAGGTTGTAGAGGACTACAATGAGAAGTTATTGAAGACAATGGAATTCTGTTTCTTTTAGAAAACTTGCATTCTTCCAAGAATGCTTTGCAAAGTATTATGCCCATAGGGAATGAGTCAGTCAATTTCTTACAGTAAATGCATGAATGGTTCTATTTGGTTTTATTCCCTAGACTGAATATATTTAGTTACTTTAAAAGATATATATTTGATGTACTTTCCAAAGTATATGTATATTCATCCTGTGCTTTGGGACATATCCTTTCTGCTCTTGTGGGAACACTGTCTTCCTACACATGATTTCAGTTCACACAAGAACCCCCCCCCAAAAAAAATCCCCTATCGGATCCATATTATTTAGGCACACTGTAACTCAGATGTGTACAAAAACCAAAATGTCCATAATTGATCTAATGTTTTGCACAAGCTCTTAAATTGCCATAAAGTGAAAATTTTTAAATTTAAATGTAAAAAATCTTCAAACTTTCCATCTAATATCTTCCAGCTCCTTTGGTTTCAAATACTCTCTTAATTAATTTAGGAGTGTGGGTACATGCTCAGGCTTTCAGATTTAATTTACCTGCCCACATGTCCCTCCATAAGACCTCTGAGTGTTTATGGTAGGAAGCTTACACCTGGGGGAGAATGAAATGGGCAAATGGCAGGGAGACCAAAGAAAACTGAAGGTTCTTACTATAGGTCCTTATTCTGTTTTCCCAAGCGGAGTGGGTAGGCAACCAGGTCTGTCAATTTTTGAACCCTTGACTAAGGGATGAGATGCTTCATATCTTAATTAGTGCTATGTATTCCCTATTCTTCTCCTTTTGGTCACAAAGTCTGTATGCACTGTAACCTACCATATCCTCACTCCAGGCTTATCAGTTTAGCAGCCTAGTTGGTGTATCTGTGGTTCTCCACAGGAACAAGAAAAAACCCAAGGGTCTTCTGTGTGTTTCAGTGGGCCGTAGGAAGCCAGGAACGCTACCTTATTATGTCCACCAACCTCACCTTTTCTCTATAATCACTCACACTGGCCCAGGGACGAGTGAGGAGATTCTCCTACGGAAGACTATGCCATGGGAAAGCAGCTTTTACGTAGTAGCTGGGAGTGAGGCAAGATTGGGAAGTAAGAGCACAAATGAAAGGTTTGCTGCCCTCCTTTCTTTCCTGCCTTTTCTCTGAAGGACAGTGCATTCAAAGCAACAAGTTTATATATACATATACACACATATATGTATATATATATTTTTTTTAAATATAAAAAGTAGTTTTCTGTTGAATCTGAAAAAAATATTTAAAAAAGTGTTTCCTCATTTTAATAACTAGCATTTATGTGCTAAGCATTTTGCTAAATGTCTTATGTAGTTTTCATATCAAACTTGTAAATAAGTATCAATACTTTATGAAATGAATGATTCATAACCTCAGGGAGGTTAAATCACTTCACTAACATCACACAACTGTATGTGTTAAAATTAGCATTCACATTCAAGTATCAATTTGACTCCAAATTGATATCTGTGCTTTATGGCCAAATATAAGAGAGGAAGGAACATGATACAGGTAGACTAGGACTGAGGACCCAGAGGAGGTCCCACAGGACCAGTGAAGAGGGTCCTTCACTATGCACAGGGTAGAAATCAAATGTGAGTAAGCAGGAGGTGAGAGCAGTTTACTGAATGTATAGAGAGAGTGCAGGTACAGACAGAACATCTAGAAGACTCAGAAAGGAAAAGAGAGGCTTGTTTTTGCTCAGGATCTGAGGTTTTTATCGTGGATTGTGGCTGGAGTGCCTGTCCTCTCAGTCATCCAGGAACTGATTAGAACAAGAACAAGGACCCAGAAGTCTTGCATCTTGGAGCCCAGAGGAATCTCTGTATGGACATGTCTATTGCAGGTGGTCTGGAATGTGTCCGTTATGTCTTGTCCTGTCATTCTCACCGGGTCCTTCCTCAGTTGTCTATTGTGCTGGAAGACAGTAAAGAAAACATTACTCTTCCCCCTTACAAGGAGGATGGACACTATTTGTACCAAGAGACATGTGTAAAGTGGGGGTACATATCGTAGAAGAATATAAACAGGAAAAGGAACAAAAATCAGATTTTTATGGAGTCCCCCTGTTTTCCTATCTCAAACCAACTCATCTATACCAATACCTTCATAAAAATTTTCCAGGAAAATAAAATAAAATCAAGCAAACACAAAAATTGAAAACAAACTCCTTAAGTTGTAGTATGACATATCAATTGTCTGGTGTTGGAAGTTGTGATGTATACGTTGGCACTAATTGTAGAAGGGAAAACCTATCAGCAAATATAGGAAATTAATGTTTTTCTCAGATTTCCTAAGTAAACAGTGCTCATATATAGACGTAAAGAAATTCCTAGATCTTAAATTCAATTTTCAGTATTAAGTCACTCTCTACTGAAATTATCTTGAGTGGTATTTGTTTCTTATAATAAATTAATTAAATATATAAAACTAGGAGTGGTTCCAAGAAAAGGCTCTGAAGATGGACATTTTGTATTGCTTATGTGACCTGGATAAAAAGGGAGTGATTGCCTCATCAACAGGAAAAATAGATTGTGGGTGGCCCATGACATGTGGTCATTTATAGACTGCATCTCTTAGCACTAAGTGGGATTTGGAATTCAAGTGGCTGCTGCAAATGATCACTGATTGCAGATGAAGAGTACAGAGACTGTGAGGGTGGCTGGTTTCTTCTAATTAATCTGGATAGCATAAAGAAAGTTATTACAGCACAGGGTCTTAAATATTTGGCTTTACCTCTTCCTTTCATCCTCTACCATACTCCTAAACTCACCTGCACTAATAGGTTTAGACTTCTTTGAGCTCCTAAAAGTATCCCTTATAACTGACAGTCATTGATTGAGATGACAATAAATCAGACACAGAAATCAATTCAAGGAGTTATAGAAATACAAACTAATCTGAATCCCCAACTATACCAGGTATCTACTGTGACTCTCAGACACTTAAGGGGAGAGACTTGGGCTTCCAGAATCATAATGGGAACATTTGAACATTTGAGTGAGTTACAATAAATATAAGCCTGGTAAACCTCCAAATCCCATTAAAGTTCCCATGCCTATAGAAGTAGCTACTTTTCACCTTGTTGGGAAGAAAGCCATAACTTGCTTAAAGACACTGAGGTGATCTGTGGGAGGCTGCAGTAAGGCTTGAGACAAGGACCAAACCAGGCCCTCACTTGTGCCTCCTTTAAAGTCCGAATAACCTAACAAAAGGTTTAGGACGGGAAAAGTTGAGTAGCACTGAGAAAGGGTCTGTGCTATGTGTTGTGTGCTCGCCTATGTGACTTCCCACACGCTTGCTAAACAAATGAGAACAATCCGGTTGGGGTCGTAAGTTCAGGGCTGGTCCTTGCTGCCCTAGTACAGCCCATAAATTACTTTCAGGTTTGCTGTATCAATACAGAACAATTGTACTGGCATCAGCCATTTGGCGTCACAAGGTCTGCTTATAGTCAAGTGTGAAACTTATTATGGGAACTCGTGGTTGTTTAACTAGACACAGATGTATTGCTTCTCCTATTGTAATATCACTATATATATGGCCTTAATGCTTTGAATAAACTTAGCACTGTTGGACATCCTCCTCAGTGCTCCTCCTGCCCCCATCTCTCTACTTCTCGAGTTCTTTTCTTCATCCTCTTACCCTCACATTCCTGGTCGATTTGTCATGCCGGCTGCGACAGTGATCTTACCTGTATTAGTCAGTGTCCAGTCAGGAAAGAGAGATGATAGCAATTATTTGAATAGGGAGAATTTTATAGGAAAAAATGCTAACTAGAAATAAAGCTGTTAGTGAGGTAAGTGAAAAGAAAAAATGAGATTCTAGCATATTACAAAGGTAGCAACTATAGGACACAGTAACTCTCCTTAAATGTCATGGGACAAGGATGTGGTTAGAATTATTAAAACTTATAGACCTTAGGAGGGTTCTGAGAATCTGGAACTCAGACCTCTAAAGAGGGGACACCGACCAGCTGGGGCTGGTGTGTTGAGGTGGGTGCGTGGTAAAACTGTCTGTGCCCATGTTGGGAAAATTGCAAATGGGATTCAGTTATTGCTACTGGAAGGAGAACCATTAATGTGTTCACCCTGATAAAAACTAGAAACAAAATGAAAACTCACAAGGAAGAACCTGGAAGAATCAAGAAGCTTCTTCTCTAGCCTTGCAGTGTCCTTCTAGTACTCTGTATTGCAGATTCTAAAACAGAGCCAGTTGGCTGAGCAGATATGTATCTGCAACAAGAATTCCAGTATCCAAGCAGTTTAGAAGGGCACTGGCACATCGCATTAGGCAATGACCTCAAGCACTTCCCCTCTTACTCTCATGCCCTGCTTCTGTTGCCCCCTCATGGCTTTCAAATCCATAACCAGAGTGCTATCTTAAAATGCACCGGGAGGACAAAGTAAGATCTTACTTGAGAGGAGATGGTTTACACGTCACAAAATATGGCTGTAAGAGTTCCTGATTTATATCATAAAAGACCACAGAGTATGTGTGGAAATTGATTCTTTAGCTTCTGATAGGGAATAATAAACATAACATTAGAGAAGTTGAATTTATCGCTTAGATGAATGTACCAGAAATTTTTAATTCAATTCCAACTCTACCACTTAGAAGTTTTGTGAATTAGACAAGATGCTTAACTGCTCTTCACCTAATTTTTCTCATCTATAAAATGAGAATAATAATTATATTCACCCCATGTGATTATTGTGAAAATTAATGTACGTATCTACTTAGATAAGTATTCAAAGCGTAGAAAGCATGCTGAGAAATAAAAAGGACTCGGGCAGCCAGAATTATTTCTAAGAGTTTCTTTCAGTATTTCAGTGAAACTTGGATTCAGCAGTCATCAGGAGTAAATAAAGTTGAGATATTAGAAATTCCTTAAATATGGGGTGCCTGGGTGGCTCAGTGGGTTAAAGCCTCTGCCTTCGGCTCAAGTCATGATCTCAGGGTCCTGGGATTGAGCCCTGCATTGGGCTCTCTGCTCAGCGAGGAGCCTGCTTCCCCCTTTCTCTCTGCCTGCCTCTCTGCCTACTTGTGATATCTCTCTCTCTGTCATAAATAAACAAAATTAAAAAAAAATAAATAAAAAGAAATTCCTTATATGATATAATGAAAGAAATCCAATGATTTAGGAAGATAGGAATGCTAGAGTATGTTTTTCATGTATGACCTGCTCATCCACCCCCTGTCAATCCATTCCTGGGGGTCCATCAAATATTAGTCTAGGCTTCCTAAAAGGATCTGTGGCCTTTTACCAAGATGAAAATACATTTTACACTGAGGAAAGAGAATAATCTTGACTTCTCAAGGATTATCATAGAGTTGCTTCCAGCAAACATAGTATCTGGGGTCTCCTTTGTGACTGAGGTTTACCAGTCAGAATAAGAGTACATCGAAACTGAGTGATAAATGGAGTTTGGCTTAAGCTCATCTCCTATAGCAGGTCTGTAAAAACAAACCTCTATTTATTCCTGCCATTTTTTGTTCCATAACTGGAACAAACTCAGAATTTCCACATTGGTTTCCTCACTTGCAGAATGAGGATTAGTTTGCTCAAGACCGAAGTAAAAGCCTTCGAACTTGCCCTCTAACCCAAAATAATAAACCAAATTCAATCTTAACCCTGGTGTACTGCAGATCTCAGTGCTACCAGGAGTTCTGAAGGAATAAATGTAGTGATTTCTAGCATGTCTCCATTTAAGTAGCAGAAAATGGATTCACAAGGTAAAGAGATAATATGTTGGTTTGGAGAGTGACAGTGAATTATTTGAAATTTGATCAAGGAATTAAGTGCAATTGGAACTGCCGCTCCCCTTGTGTCTATTCCAGCTAATCAACATTCTTCTAACAACTGGTAAGCAATTTCCCGAGTGAAAATTCTTTTTCTTCCTCTGCCTTATTAAGCAGATGCAGTTTGCTTTAAGGTTAACAGTCTACCTTTGGTTTTCTGCATACGTTGGCTTCAAGAATCTTGATCATCTCACTAGCCTACACTGCCTGGCTCACTACACTGATAACATTGAAGGGACTGGATTTGGTGAGCAGTGAGCAGTTCTAAATGCCTATGTATGCATACATCTATATGCTAGGGAATGAGAAGTAAGCCCCACAAAAAAAGGTGTTGGAGTGTTACCTCAGTGTTAGACAGTTGCCTGAGGATGTTGCCATCACCTACCAAAGTAAAAAAACAAAGACCTTCATTTTGCACAACCATTACTTTCTCAGTGCAGGGTGATGGAGACACCGGCGATGGTGAAAGTTCACATCATGTAATTTTGAAACCAATAGTCTAATGATAACACTCTGTTCAGTTTTCCTCATCCTTCCAACATTTTAGCAATCACCAAAATCTTATGTTACACTTTGTTCTGCTTGAGAAAGAATGGTTTCTATGACTGCACTGCTGGATATTGTGGCTCCTGAGTTAGTTTAGTTACAGAATTTTTTTCTCGGTGGTCCTTGGGGTTCTTGGTCACACTACTTTAAGGAATGAAGACATAGACAAGACAGAGTGGTGGGCAGGAAAGCAAAGTTTATTGAACAATAGCAAAGTGATGGTATGAAGTTCCCAAGGAGGGAGGGGTCCTGAAGGGCCCAAATGGGATTGCCACCTGAGTTTCTACATCTAGGGATTTTTACCTGTTTGTGGGCAGGCTATTTTAGTCTGATTAACTCCCCTGTGCCTGTCATCCAATCAGATTTTTGTCACCTAGCTATCATGTAGGAAACGGTGGAGCAAGCTCCTCCCAGGATAGTGTAAAATCCTATTAAGGGTGGTTTCCTCTTAGGGTGGGGCCCCTCATCCCTGCCTGCTTGCCTTCCAACTATCTTTTATTAGTGTCCGTATTGCTGCTACAATAAAATACCCAAACTTTGCAGCTTAAAACAATACTCATTTATTATCTTAAAGTTTTGAAGGACAGAATTTCAAAATGGGTCTCACTGGGCTAAAATCAACATGTCAACAGGCTGTATTCCTTTTGGAGGCCCTAGAGGAAAATTTACTTTCTTGCCTTTTCCAGCATCCAAAGGCTGCCCATATTCTTTGGCTTCCCACTCTCCTGGGCTGGTGTCCCTGCTCCATTTTTGAGGCTAGCAATGGTCAGTCCAGTCTTTCACACATTGTTACATTCTGATTCTAACTGCTGCTTCCTCTTTTTTTTTTTAAACTTATAAAGACTCTTGTGATTATATTGGGCCCACCCAGATAATTGAGGATAATTGTCTCCTCTCAAGGTCATCTGATAAGGAATTTAATTCCACCTGGGACCTTAATTCCATTTTTTTTTTAATGTAACATAATACATTCACAGATTCTGTGGATTAGGGTTTAAATGTCTTTGGAGGACTATGTTCTGTCTACCACACCTAGCTTTCCTTTCCCAGTAACCTTATATTTCTATGAGAAAGAATTTATATATAGTAAACTTCTTGACCTCTCTCTGACCTCTCAGGGTAGTAACAGTGACTTTTCCTGAATTTCCTGAATTCCTAACTCAGATAAATGAATACACATGCCTTGCTTTCTTCTGTGTTCTCCTAGGGTACTGCTAGGATGTAGAGGGCACACATTGCCTATTTAAGGCATAAAGTCTTACAGGTAGGTGTATAATATTGCAGTGTCTAATCTGGGGTCAGGTATTAACCAGATCTATATCAGCATTTTTAAAGTATGTTGTCTAAAAGTCATTATCAATAGTCAAGCATTTTATCTTCAGTTATCTGTCTTCAGCATCTATACCCTAATTGGTTCCTAATTCTGACAAAGAAAATAGAGGTGTGATATATTAACTCTGCAGTGTGCCAAAATAAATAAATAATAATAATAATAATAGCTGCTACATTAATGACTTAAGCATATGAGGTTCCATATTTTAAAATACTATCTAATGTGGTATATATACACAATGGAATATTATGCAGCCATCAAAAGAAATGAAATCTTACCATTTGCAATAACATAGATG
This sequence comes from Lontra canadensis, assembly GCF_010015895.1. Classification (NCBI taxonomy): domain Eukaryota; kingdom Metazoa; phylum Chordata; class Mammalia; order Carnivora; family Mustelidae; genus Lontra; species Lontra canadensis. The sequence continues at coordinate 4,466,009 of NW_022631001.1, forward strand.
TAACTAGAGGTTATTATGCTGAGTGAAATAAGTCAATCAGAGAAAGACAATTATCATATGATCTCTCTGATATGAGGAATTTGAGAGGCAGGGCTGATGGGTCATGGGGGGTAGGAAGGGGAAAAAATGAAACAAGATGGGATCGAGAGGGAGACAAACCATAAGGGACTCTTAGTCTCACAAAACAAACTGAGGGTTGCTGGGGGATGGGGGGGTAGGGATAGTGTGGCTGGGTTATGGACATTGGGGAGGTTATGTGCTATGGTGAGTGCTGTGAAATGTATAAGCCTGATGATTCACAGACCTGTACCCCTGAGGCAAATAATACATTATATGTTAATAATTTAAAAAAACAAATAAAATACTATCTAAAAGTCAAAAAAGCAAAAATACAAAAACATTATTCAGAAAACTAATTGTCAAGTCCATTATAAGGGTGTTCATAGTGCTCTAGTGAGGTAAATACAATGAACTGACATGACCATTACATGAGGTTACATAAGTCTTCTGAGTTCTGTACCCAATTTCAATATGAAGGAATGTAGGGTTCCCACACACCAACAAGGAGTGTTCAGGGCACCAACTGGATGTCCTACAATTCAACTCAATTCTGACAGTATTTATCCAGAGATAGTATCAGATTCCACATGTTAAAGACTCAGTCCCACAAGACTTCCCTCCTCTCAACCCCCAATTTAGATGCCAGTTGCAAACTCAGGTAACATCCAATGCTTCTAGTAATAACCTATGCTTCTGACCAGCTGGGTATAAGTTAGTGGCTTCTATGATTCCCCCGATGAGTCTGATTAATTTGTTAAAAAGGCTCACAAAATTCAGAGAAATATTTTACCTACTGGATTACTGATTTATTATAAAAAGGATGTAACTCAAGGAAGGCCAGATGAAAAAAATACAGAGGGCGAAGGAGTGTAGAACTTTCAAGCTCTCTCTGAGTGACTCACTCTCAGCACTTCCTCCAGTCCACAACTGGAAGTTCTTCCACCACCCCCCATCCTTTTGGATTTTTATAGAGGCTTCATTACATAGATTTTATTGATTACATTATTGGTCATTGGTAATCCATTCAATCTCCAGCTCTTCACCATTCCATTCTTAGGTGACCTATGAGCAATCCAAAAGTCACTTCATTAACATAACAAAAATAAGTTATCTCTCTCACCACCTAAGGAATTTCAAGAGTTTTAGAAGCTCTGTATTAAACACAGTACAAAGACCAAATATATATTTTTATTGTAAATCAGAATCACAATTAGTATCTCTAGTTATCTAGTACATCTATCATCTATACCTTAAAACTTTGTTCCATTTCTTTGAAAATAAATCCTACCAGAAATTCATTGCCTAATTTTGTGTCTAAGGAAATAATATAATATGAAACTTATTATACCCTTTTCTTGATCCATTTTTATCATAATTATGATCAAATAATGCATTAAGTCAACAGAAAGTCATTGAGTGATTTCTTTGCTGACCTATTTACTTAATCTTCTGAATAAATTCCTTATATTTTTGCTTGGTAAATTTCTAGGTTTTCAAAGAGACAGAAGAGACTACCTTTATGCAAAACAAAAATTTTAAATAAAAAAGGAGTGTTGCCATGTCTGAAGTTATGTTCTTATGCTAAATAATGTTTAAAATTATACTTATTAAAAATATATTATACTTACTGTTCTCTGACTTCAGCTGCATTCAAATCATTTCATAATTTTTGCATCAGTAACCATTTTAATATATATTTTTTAAATTCAGTCTATTTTATCTGAAGCACATAAAATTGTTGATTAACAATGTCAGAACCTCTACCCATCCATCCACCCCCAAAACCTAGTAAAATTCCACTACTTCCTTAGCAGTGACTCAGATATTCCTTCACCTAGGAAGAGTTTTCTGATATTCCTTAAACTTTCTCAAGTACCCTTTCTATGTAACTGTACAATATTTCCCCCATCAATTGCCCTTGTTTTTGATAGACCTTGTTAATTTACCTGTCTTCCCGACTAGAAGGTAATTAAGGTAATTTCCCCCAGAGTAAAAATAGCATGAAAACTTGCTCACCATTTTATTCACAGTGCCTAAGAAAATGATTTACACATTATAGATTTATTATTTATTTTCTCAGCTTTTCAAATATTCATCACTTATTCATAATAGTAGCATGTACTATTAAGATAGTATTGCAGCAATACAATTGGTACATTTTAGTTTTTGAACTGAACTTGAGGGGGACCAGAATTCACCATTTCAAAACACCATTTCATATTTGGCATGTGAATTATTTTGAGTTGAAGACAATCAAGATCCAACTGACTCAGAAACAGCCATTTCCCTTCCCCTTAGGTACCTAAAATAATGACAAAGGTAACTTTTTTTATGCAAACACTTACCTGTATAGACTAGCAAACATTTGTTTATCAAATATCTGCTCTTCCCAGATTCCTATGATTTGTCATTGTTCCCTTGAAGCCCTAGATTCCTATTCCCTTTACCTTACCTCCAGATGGCATATCAGCCTCAATTGCCTATTTTTTTGTCTCATGTTTTTTGAGGCTCTGTAGGTATGAAATTTGTTTTATTTCCTGTTAATCTGTTTTGTGTCAATTTAATTATTAGTCCAGCCAAAGAGCCAAAGAGCCTAGAAGGAAAAGTGTTCCACTCCTACAAACTGACAATCAGAAATATTTATTTTTTAAAGGACACATTTACATTTTTAATATCAAAAAACAAGACAGTAATGTTACTTTAATTTCTTTGCACTTTTAATAGTGATTTAGATATGGCTTGGTGGCAGCTTTTTTTCCCCTTTCCACACAGAATCAAAAGGTATTCGTGATTACAATGAGCTAGCCAAAGCAGCAAATGGAGAGGTAAGGTACTCTTTCCCCAAGTTATCATGTTTTTATTATCACCATTGTAAAAAAACCGTGACCCACTAACTAGTTCTTGGTCATTTCTAAGTAGAAAACATATGCAATTCCTAATATTTAACTCACAGTTTGAAATGCTGGTTAATTCCAGGTGAAGTTAACTAGGTTAATATTTTCAGCAATTTTATAAAATGTAATATTCTTCATTCCTCTTCAATTATGTTTATCACATAATTTCTGTAGTAGTATTTTTTCTGTGGCCTCATACTTAGGTCATCCTTGTGATAAAATAAATAAGGCCAGCCATTGGCTGAATATAAAATAAGAAGCTTACTTTTAGCGATTTTCATTCTTCTTCTTTTAAGTGCCTCCTTTAGGTTGTACTAACCAAAATCACCTAATATTCCCCATTGTCCAATAATTTTGAATCCCATGAAGCTAGGAAATGTTCAAAATCTTTTCTAAATACATATATGTGCATTTAGATCCATATACCATTTCTGTCCAATGTCCCATTGTCTTAAGTTTTATGGGAAATATTAAATTAATTAAAGAAATATGCCAATCTTTCTAGCTTCAAATTCAAATAAACATCAAGATTATTTAATGTGTAACACTCGTTCTTTCAATATATGTATGTTAAGCTATTATCATAGATGCCAAAGACTCTTCTGGGCACTGGGTGTATAGTAAAGGAACAGACAAAAATTTCCTCCAAAGTTAATGCTACGTCTAAACAACACAGCAAAAACATTATTTTATCTTGTTTCACTTTTCAAAAACCTATCTTATTGTCTTAATAACTTGTCCTGATATTCAGCCCATCCTACTTTCATAGCCTATCAGGTCTTCAGTCCCCATTAAACCCTCTTGTCCTACAGCTTTCTTTTCTATGCTCTCTCTTAGCAGACAATCCTGCAATATTCTACATTGTATTCACTCAGGGTCCAGACAGCCAGATGATTGAAGGTGTCAAGGATTTCGATGCTGACAATAAACTAAAATGTAAAGTGTTCAACAGTCGATAGGCCCCAGCATGTTAGCCTTACAAGGTTTTAAGAAAAAGGAAAGAAAGAAAAAAAGGAAGAAAGAGAGGGAAAAAAAAAACAATACCAATAATGCAAGCAAGAAAAGAGCAAGAGAAATTAAAGGAAGGACGGAAGGAAGGAATGAAGGAAAGAAGGAAGGAAGGAATGAAGGAAGGGAGAAAATGAGGAAGGAAGGAAGGAAGGAAGGAAGGAAGGAAGGAAGGAAGGAAGGAAGGAAGGAAATAATAATAGTAATGCAGCTCAATTATTGTCAGTAATCTCCAAAACCTATGTCATTTGTAGGCATAAAACTTTCTGCAGTTTTCATCATTCATGTATAGAACCTAGCACTCATTGGCTTCTGAAGTTTTTTATGGTTTTACTGCCCAAAACCCATAGATGTACCTTCTATATGGGGTTGATGTTTAAGCCCTAGAATTTATGGGCCAAATTTATAGAAATTACCTATATTCATTTTCTATTGCTGTCTAAAATATTCCCACAAATTTAGCAGTTTAAGACAACATATATTTATTATCTGGCTATTTCCATGGGTCAGAATTCAAGTACTAGTTAGTTGTTTCCTCTATTAGAGTTTTCATAAGTCTGAAATCAAGATGGCAGCCAGGGATGCAATCTCACATCGGATTCAGAGTTCTCCTCAAAGCTCATTTACCCTATTGGCAGAATTTAGTTCCTTACTTTTGGAGGACTGGGGTCCCCAATTTTTTACAGTTTTCAGCCAGAAACCACTCTCCCCTTATATAAGCTGCCTTTAAGTTTTAGCATTGAGGCCTTCTTACAATTTGGCAGCTTACTTCTTCAAAACCAGGAAAGAAATATGACTCAAATCTGCTAAGATAGAATCTTCTATACATAATTACAGTCCACATGTAAGGGGAAGGCATCATATAGGACATCTATACCAGGGGGAGTTAGAAATATTGTCAACCATCTTAGAATGCTGCCTGCCTTAATATCTTTGAAGTTTCCTATTTTATGTATTAGAACTAATCTTATTCTTCAGGGGTCCTTGCTCATGGATAAATAATGTGGAACAGGTATGGAATCTATAATGCAGAGCCAATTTAGCACCATTCAGAGAAAATCTTCCCATTTTGCCAGAGAATTTTTCCTTCTAGAAAAGCACTTCTACTTACTTTCTCTCCTAACAATGACAGCAAGCTCTTTTACAAAAAGCAATCAATTAATTGCCATTTAGGATTATGTTTAAACTATAAAAAAATCAAGCCATATCAATGATGATAACTTATCATCCAAAAACATAAATTTCAAGTCAATATTCTCTGTAAAAGTGAGTGTGTATTTCTGGCTCCCTTCCTAATACTATAATTCAGGGAGTTTTTTAGACCAAAACATGCTACTGAATTTCCTGTTTATCTTTCTCACTTCAGGATTTAAAAATATGCCAAGTAAGAAGTTTCTTTAAATTTCTCACTCTTTTATATTAAATATTCAGTATAGAAAATAAAAGATTTAAAATTTAGCTCCGAAAAGCAAGACTGGAGTTTTACACAGACCTAAATCATACAAAAACCTGTTCAAATTCAAAATGTGTTGAATTCTGTGTACCTAATATTTTTTTTTATTTCAAACAAGTATATTGAGTGTTAAAGCACATTCAAAGAATATTATATTCTGATAATAGAAAAACTAACTATAAGTCACATAGACACACTGAATGATGAGAAAATAATCTATTTGCTAAGACAAGTGATCTCTTTGCAAGGAGTGATATCATTAACAAAGAAGTTTATATATTAATTTGAAATGTATGTTGTAATGTAAAATAAAGAACAAGTAAGATCATGGTTTATATTGTATTTTGTGAGGTAGATAATTCTAATTTATGTCTTCTATTTTTCTCTCCAACTGACTATAGAAATAGAGAAGAGCACAGAGATAGGGGAACTTTGGGTACATATGTACTTGGGTAAAATCAAACATAGACACAACCATAAAGTTAAGGTAATGCAAAGTAACATAAAATAAGTCATACTAGATATTTAATGGATTTAAAACAAATGCAGAATTTTCTTTTCTTCTTATTTGGTTATGTAACCATATAAAACATATTTTCATTAAAAAAAATCTTAGGTCATATAAAAAAATACTTGGGTCATCCTTGTGACAAAGTAAATAAGGCCAGCCATTGGTTGAATATAAAATAAGAAGCTTACTTTTAGCGATTTTCATTCTTCTTAAGTGGCTCCTTTAGGTTGTACTAATCTAATGTGAGTTAATATTGCAGATTCTGATATATTTTAGCATAGGTAGTATTGAAGTGGGATGGTGAAGAAAGGTCTTTGGTATTGGATAGATTTGTGATGAGTATGGCTGATAGAAAACAAACCAAAAAAGGAGGACCATGAAGCAGATAATTTAATCTAATGACAAAGTATTTCTTTGTATGATGGAATCAGGACCGTACAATAAATTTTCTCACCAGCTAAATAAAGGCAGTCTCTTGTTCCTGAATTAGAAATTATGAAAAATTTTAACTGTGAATTTATAAACAAGGAAGCTAATTCAATAAGCTGAAGACATCCTTTGTAGGAATTTTAATTCTTCTCCAAGCTCTTCTTAACCATTCTTTAGTTGTGTACTGTTGAATTTACATATTACTGCCATTGTTATGTTTCTTTGCTCCTCTTTCCACTAACAAATTTTAAAGCCTTTTAGATTTTCCCTGTATCTAGGTCATAACCACTGGTCATAACCACTGTCAAGAATAATATGGGGAATTATTATTTATTTAGTCATATATATATGTGTATATATATAAACATCCATTAGTACAATATTAAGAGAGCATCTATAACAGTCACAGTTCCATTAGATAAGCAGAACTAGCAGTAGATTTTAGGAGATATCTATCTATCTATCTATAGAGATCTAAATATATATAATTAAATGTATATTAAATTAAATATCATGTATGCACAGACACACATATACATAAATTCACTGCAAGGAATTGCATATGTGATTGTGGGGAGTAGTTAGACAAGTCTAAAATATGAAGTCAGGCCATTGGAAAGGAGAGGTTGGAAATTCTTGGGGAGGAACAAAAACCAAAAACCACAAAAAGAATTTCTTCATTTCAGGGAAACCTCAACCTCACTTCTGCTCTTAAGGCCTACAAGCTGGTTGGATTAGGCCCACTCAGATTACTAAAGATTGCTTCCTTTACTTAAAATCAATTAATTGAGAATGTCAATCACATCTACAAAATATCTTCATAGCACCACTTAGATTAGAATTTGATTGGATAGCTGAGTCTATCACCTAACCAAGTTAACACACAAAACTGACTACCACAGTATCAAAAACAGAAAAAGTACCACTATACGCACAATAATAATTGCTACAATGATGAAGTTGTGTTAAACTAAGAGTGTACTTCCCAAGGAGCATCCTTATTATAGAAAATATTTCTCTGACTATTCTGTAAAGTAGCTAAATAATGAAAAACAATTTGATTTAATTGGGAAAATGACCCCATACAACTTACGGATCAAGATCTTCATGTGATCTTCCCTGACCACCTCTTCTTTAACTACTGCTTCTGATATCTACTATCTCTCCTACAGATTTCATATAAGGAGTATTTTTTGTGTTCAACCAAAAATCTTAAGTTGTCATATTTAACTGTTTTATGAGTAGTCTTGTTTCTCATTTATTAGATAAGTTCCTCGCATGAAGAAAATATATCATGCTTGGGTATTCCTCTTACTTCCTCCATGCTTCTGGGGACTTGACAGTTTGTTGGTACAAAGTAAAAGGCTCAGTCACTACTGTTAAAACTATACTGTTTAACATTTAAAAGTCTTGGAAACTCATAAGTAGGAGATATGAGTTATGTTGGTCAGAAAATAAGAATTAAAACAAACCCCACCCTGTGCTCCTAGTCAATAACCTTATTGGCCATCTTATATAAACCCTTCTGTATGAGGAAGGGTTGACATACACCATTGCCTCCAAAGGGCTACACTGAGATGCCTCAACTTGACTTCCTCGTGCCTCTTCTAAGAATGTCATTACTAATCCAAAGAGCTCAACTAATGGAGTCTAAAGTGACAGAGTCTTTTATAGAGTAATAAAATCTTTAAAGATGTACTTCAGGGGCTTCTAATCCTCCCAGTAACATAGTAAATATAATGAACATAAAAATTATCTTTGCAGCTGTTGTATGTGTCAGTAGCAATAATAAACTCTCAGTACTGCAGAAGAGCAAAATAGCATCTGGTAGTTTGATTCACCCAATTTAATCACATGGAGTTTGAACATTTACCATTTTACAAGTTTTGTTTATTGATTTACAAGATTTTTATAAAATTATGTGAAATCCTGTGGAACACAGAGTTAGCAATGACCCATTCTCCTCATTCCACAGGCTCATACCACTACCAAAAGTCCTCTCATGTGTAGCCTCAGGAGAGATTTAGCATTATAGTAAAGAGCTTTGAAGGAAAGAAAGGAATCAGGTGGTAGATTCTTGAAATCTGTAAGTATATGGTGATTTCTATCACAATATTAAAAAACAAAATTAATCAATTTTTTCTACCTTCCAATTTCAGATCTACAGTTATTATCTTGATAATGCCTACAGAAATTCACTGATAAAATCACCAATGATGCCTTTTTTCTACACAACAGATCTTAAATCAGAACTTAAGACATAGGGCCACTTGAGTGGCTCAGTCAGTTAAGTGTTCAACTCTTGATTTTGGCTATGGTCGTGATTTCAGGGAAGTGAGATCAAGTCCCGCATCAGGATCTGCACTCATTGCAGAGTCTGGTTGGGATTCTTTCATTCCCTCTCCTTCCGACCCTCCCCTCCATGCATTCATCCTCTCTCTCTGTCTTTAAAGACAGAAGGAAAGAAAATCTTCCTAAAATGTGAAAAATTAAAAAAAAAGAACTTAAAACACAATACTTTGTAATAAATCTTAATCTTTTTGTATTTTTGTTTTGTTATTTTTTTTCCAACAAAGATAGTAACAGATCAATTTACAAAGGTTGTAGTCTGATGGATACTTTATGGAAATAATGAATATCCATTTCTGCATCTAGATTTCTTGTTTGCAGATTTTTGTGACTTCCTTCACATTGCTACTTTACCACCGAAGGAACTATGTGACAGAAGTGTCTTCCATATCATGAACTTTAATATGGTCTGTTAATTGTTATGTAATATCAAGCAGATCTAACTAAATTAATAGATTTGTCTAGAAAATATTTTTACTTTTAAATTAAATGTTTATTTTTCTTTAATTTTTTGCCTGATCTATCTTTTAAATTAAAAAACAAAATTTGACCAGATTTCTGTGTTTAATTTGCTAGCACAATGCTAAGCATAAGACATTCAAAATCAAAGAGACAAGGCTCCTATCTAAAAGACAATGACTCTTTTGAAGGGAAGAAGTAAATGAATGGAACCCTTTGTTTTCCAACACTCTTTGAACATGAGTCCCATTAGTATTGGCTTAAGATTATCAACCTGATATAAAATTTCTGTAAACTTATGGAAGATCACAGAGTTTTGTTTTAAACACAAGAGAGACATTTTAGAAAAGGTATTAGTAAAGTGTATCAAAATATCTTCATAATAGTGAAAAAAAGAATTAGAATGATTTAAAGAATTAAAGAAAAACTTACTCTCTCTTAGCTATTAAAGAAGACATGTACTGTGCTCAATACATATATATATATATATATATATATATATATATATACCCAAAACATGTTTGCCTCTTTGATTTTATTTTTATTTTTATGGATGTCCTGATTTTTAAGGTGATGTTTTGCAGAGATGTGTTGGTGCTTGGTGCCAACTGCTGTTGGCATTTATGTTATATGTCCAAAGATAAAGGATTGTTCTCTCTGCATGATATAGCTATGATTGTTATTGTTGCTGCTTGTCAAGACTTGCTGCTCTGGAATAGTGTTGTTAAGAAGAAATAGAAGAATTTGGTGTCTAAAGAAAATCAATCTTTGGGTGTCCAGGAGATATCTTACATGTATATTTTCTTCCCATACAGGAATTGGTCATTTTCTCCGGAAAAGACCAGGAACAATGACCAAAAAATGGCTTTAAAGTGTTTATAGGCATGGAGGAATAACAACTGTCTAAAAAGAGGATGCCTCTTTCCTCAAGGTCCTAACAGGAGGATACAGACTTTGAAATATAGCAGGAGGGATTTAGGTTTCCACATGAGGGGAAGTTCGCTGATAGAGATAAAAGACTATCTTTCCTGACTGTCCATCTGTCTTGAATAATTAATATGTAATCCTGCTTAGTGAATGACAAATGAATAAATTCATGACATAAGATGTTTTACAAATTGGTATAGATTAGTATGAATCCCTTACCACCATGCAAAACAAGTAATTGCTAATTTTTATTATGAGATTAGAAAAAAATCTGGTTAATAAGTCACCTCAAAACATGTACATAGCTTGGCAATAACATTAAGAGACTTGGTAGAAATTTATGAGCTAAATTTACTTGGCCAGTTACAGATTTCAGTAAGTTCTATTACAAAGAGACAAGCTGCCTGCCTGACCTAATGTAGAAAGAAAATAACTTTAAGAAAATACTTTTTGCCTGCAGCCAAAAATCCCAGACTACTGATTATCTGATAATCATAAATTTTGGAGAACTGAAAAGTCAAAATGCTTTGTCTCATGATAAAGTTAGTGCATACAAAAACCAGGAGGCAAGAAATAGGGCAAAAACTGGATTCAAGGAGGCTTGAAAAGATGGGTCTGATCTGCCAAGCATCTCTCAAATACTTTATTGCCCAGTAGAAGTAATTGTTCCATCATCTCAGATGTAGCCTGTGAGTAGGATCTGATTTGTTATGCTTCATCATCTTAGACTGAGAGACTGGGTAGAGCCCTGAGGCCTGCAATTAAAAGATAAATGCTGTAAGAGCAGATGCAGTTTCAATAGCCCTTCCTCTATTTTATATCTGTCTTGGTTTCAAGCCTAGGTTATGACCAGAAATTGAATTACCCAGTTATTAACTACAGAAAATCTGAGAAGAAATATATATCCATTAATTGCTCAGTGAAGACATCTATCCCTAGACCTCCAGAATTGCACCAATTCAAAGTGGGCTAATGTGGTAGAATTTCTATACAGAGAAATATGTCTGTAGCATCACTGAGGCAAGGTCATGGGGAACATGAGAATATGGCTCTTCTTTCAGGAGGCAGCACCTGGAGCAAAAAGTAGAAGACTGAAGACTAACTCTATTCATGAGGAAATTAGTCTTTGTTACTTCTGTGCAACAAAATTTAGAACATGACATAGAGCATTGTTTTCTTGTATAGTCAGTCTTCAAAATTCATGTCCTTATGTGTGGTCCTTCCCATATATAATCAGGATTCCCCAGTGACAAGCTTTAACTAAAAGAATGCAGAGACATTTCTGAGCCTCAGCTTTGGAATGGCGAAAGCCTGGAACTGCCTTCTAGAGAGCCCTGGCCCACCGTGTAAGTATCCCATCTATCCTGCTGGAGACTATGGAAAGAACAAGTAGAGAGACCGTGTGCCCTGAGAGATCCCCCAACACAAACACGTATGGAAAAGAAGAGAGTATAGCTGTCCTAGCATACAAGTAACCTCCAAATGATGCCATTCCCAGCTACTGCTGAACTGCAACCACAAGAGAGAAAACATGTGAGACCCAAAGAAACATGAAACAATAAAATGATTGTTTTAAGCCATTAAGTGTTAGGGTGGTTTTGTAAGCAGCAATACATAACTGGGATAGAAGTTGTCATATTCTTGCATTAAAAAAAAATTCTAAATAAGTGTTATTGCTGTGGTTAGCCTATCTACTATCCTATAGTATATGGAAGATATTTGAATTAATCATTTAGGCACAGACTATGGACTGTGTGAAGCCACATTTATGCAAGATGGATTGAAATGCTCACCATTTATTGATCTTGGAACTAGAGCTGAGTGCAGCATCTACATATGATTTGGGTTATGGGGAAGATTATTAGTCATTTTTTCATTTTTGTTTTAAATACAATAGTTTTAATATGTTATAGGGAAGCACACTTGAAATAAAGTGTGTGAGGGAAAAGAATGCATAGTGGGGGAGTGGCGAAAGAGGACTTTTTTGCTTGCTTTTCATAGTAAGATTTCCTTACTTTTTCTGGTAACACAATCTTCCAGTGTGGGGAGCTTGTTGTATATGTCTTGGGAAATACAGGTGTCATTCTAACACTATCATAGGATGCCAAGCTTCTGAGGGATACTATTTATGTAGGAGTTGGTTATCTAAGAGAATGTAAGCCCGAGACTGCCCTCAGCCTGCTTGCCTACCATCTAAGGTGAGTCTGAGAGAAAAGTTAGACCAGAGAGAGAAAAGTGTGTCTTGAAGACAGATGGAGGGAGGGAGGGAAAGGTTGAGGGGAGAGAGAGAGAAAAAGAGAGAAAAAAAAGAAATTATAACATTATTTAAGCACCAAAACAGATAATACTTAGCCTTTCCAGGAAAGTGAGGCAATAAATTCTATTTCTTCTTTCTTTATTATTGCTGTTATGATTATTGTTATGATTTGCTTCTGAGTTGTGTTTCTGTCATTTGTCACTGAAGGAGTATGACTAATGTCATTCCCACAAAATTTTACCATAGTTTTACCATTACTGTAGAATCGTTTATAATTTTTATGTTAAACAAGTAAAGTATAAACAATGTGAACCTTCTTTTACTGGAAAAGTACTAAAGAAGCCTATATTCTGTGATGTTGCCCAATATTATAATGACATGTATAAATCCTCCCCAGCAGAATTTTGCACAATATTTTTCCCCCTGAAATATGTCTCAGGGAGGGTCTGACTCTCTGGTGTGTGTTTCATAGTGGCCCAGTTTCAGGTAGCGTGTCTAGAGGCATGTGTATCACGAGAGCATTATCAGCCCAAGCATAGGGACATGTTTGGTTTGAAACAGGAAGTCATGTGAGGTAGCCTAGGCTGAAAAATCTTTGGAAGCAAGAAAAGTGCTTCTAAGTGCTTCCTTAGCTTCCTTCCTTTGGAAGGAAGCAAAGCAAGTGAAATCTTTGGGAGCAAGGGAAAAAAAAAAAAAGAGTAGTCAAAGCTTTTTCCAAAGGTTAGGGCATTTAAGCTAAGGTGAGGACTTGTGGCCTGAAGTTGCAGTCGGGTGGTGAGCAAGACTCTCAAAGCTGGAGAGCAAAGCCTAGTCAGAAAATAAAAGGGGGTAAATCATCACAATAGAGTCAATAGATGTAAGAGTCCTATGGAACGGAATCTTGCTGGACACGTGCTTTTATTTCTGTGTGTGTGTGTGTATTTGTGTGTGTACGTGCACATCTGTGTGACACGGCTTGAAGGGAGACATCATAAAGATGCTTACAATGAAAAGTAGAATCTCAATGGCCTTATTAATATCTGAACCCTTTGACTTTACTATTCAAACAAGTATTCTCTAACATGTGCTCCATGGAACGCTATTCTCATATCATGTACCTGATGACACGTAAGACTGGGAAAGAACACACATTAGAGGGTTCCCTTAGCAATCCCCAGTGAACATAAGGACAGCAAAGAGATGAGAAGTTCTGCACTAAGGAGACCATTTAACATATGTTAATCTGAGATTATTCAACTCATTCAGCAGATACTAAAATCTCAGAAAATTGTGGGGCACCTGGCTGGCCCAGTCAGTAGAATGTGTGACTCTTGATCTGGGGTTGTGAGTTCAAGCTCCACATGTTTAAAAATAAAACCTTAAAATTAAATACATAAATTAAATAATCTCAGAGAATCAGTCCATTATCATCTACTCTGGGAAAAGATTAGCCTACTGAACGCTTTTCATGAAATTGCCATGTTTCTATGGCTTACTCCAAATTATCTTTACAGACTTTTCATCTACTCTATACTGCAGAAAAATACTGGTCCAGCCCCAGGGAGCCTCTCTCAAATCCTGTGTGGAATATGACACCTTTTATGCCACTATGACTTTCTTTTGGCCAACAATAGCCTCAACGATCCTTTAACTGAGCCCCAAATCCTACTTTTAAGATGTGATGTTTCTTCCTCTATATTTTCAAAGAAGTATTTGGTTGTCTTTGAAGCACTCATTTGACCTAACATTAGAGTTATTTGTTAAGTTACAAAATCTTCGTAGGCAGGTGTATAGTTAATTTATCTCCTTAGAGCCTGATGTTCAGCAGAATAATGAATATATAGGGAATCCCATGAGTTGTTGAAATAAATTGATTCATACTAAGTTGTATTTAGCTGTTTACAGCATTGGACAGTGATGATGTAAGAAAGAAATTAGGTGTGGTAAAAATGTAATAATGTGCTGCTGTATCTAGGCATAGAAGACTTTTACTATTTCATATGAGATAAAAATACAATGCCATGGATTCCTCAAGGTTAATCAAGTTGGCTCACTGCTATTCCCTTGAGGTAATCTGGCATCATCTCTTCATACTGCACTTTTTTTCAAACCAGAAAAGCTGAAAATGACACTTTCTATGTGTTTAAATATCAGAAATTCTCCAGCGCACTCTCTGGCTCTCAAATTCTTCATTCCATATTGCTCTTCTAAAAATAATGAGGCACCTGGGCCTCCTATATAACTCATTCTTTCCATCCTTTAATAAAAAAATATTCCTTCAAAATTAATGGAGAACCTCATATTGATTTGTATGCAAAAATACAATGGGAATTATTGTGCCTATACCTGAAGAGAGACATTGTCATAGCAAGGTGGCACAGGGGAAAAAAAAATCCCTCAGGCTTTTGGAGGCAGATAGTCCTGACCGGAACTGACGCTCCTCTGCTTGCCAGCTGTGTAATTCTGGTATACTCACTTAACTCTCTAAGCTGCTTTCCTTATTCATGGAATGAGCACAATAACACCTATTTTATGGTACTGTTATACAAATTAATTGAAGGATTATATATAAGGTGTCTTACATCTAGTTTACCTTATACCAGAAATTTTCCATATATGGAAACTTGATTTCTTGATCCTGTAGGACATAAACCTACAACATATAAAGCCTAGATGTATGTGGAGGAATCAAATTTCTTTGTTCTGTATGTAATATTTTATGGAGAATCTGCCTGTAGTATGCCAGTCACCATGAATACAAAAATCAATATTTTTCCTATCATTAAGGATAGGGAAACAAATATGCATAATCTGATAATTATCAAATTATCAAAAATAGTTAAGAGGTAATGATAATAGAAGTAATGATAGAGCTATTTTGAGTCATGTGAGAAAACAAAGAAGTGGTAACTGTTGGGGTCAGAGGGGTAATTAGCAGTGCTCTTCTCCACTTGTCTTTTCAATGAATGAAGAAGTACAACAAGGAAGAAAAAAAATTGAAATTTTAAAAATCTCTTCTGAGGGCACCTGGGTGGCTCAGTCAGTGGGACATCTGACTTCAGCTCAGGTCATGATTCCAGGGTCCTGGGGTCAAGCCCCAAGTCAGGTTCCTGGTTTGGTGGGAGGCCTGCTTCTTCCTCTCCCTCTGCGTGATACTCTCCCGTTTGTGTTCTCTCTCTCTGTCTGTCAAGCAAATAAATCAAATCTTTAAATAAATAAATAAAAATCCCTTTTGGTATTAATAAAAATGTGTGGTTGTGGTGGATTTACCAAACTTAATCCTACATTTGGCAGAATTACTTAATCGTAAAGGCTGTTGTCATCTCTATGATAGGGACCTTAATCTTCTGCTTATAAAATAGCCCAGAACAGTGATTACAAGCTTATAGCTGACAGGCTGTATCCCAGAAAAGGAAGGAAAATGTGGGCTTTTCTCATCCTTTCCAAATTCTACCAAGCAAGTATTTCTCTTATTTTCCTGGAATGGAAAAAGTAGAGAGAAAAAAGATGCTAAAATAACTCACTGGAGTTCTTTCTACATTAGAGTGTAAAAGAAGAATTTTCTCCATAAAAGTACTAAATCTATTTTTGGAAAGATGACCATGCATCTGTGTTTGACAGCACTATCCTGGTTTACACCTGTTTTCTCACTATAATTCATTGTGTTTCTTTTTACTCTCAAAAGAGGTCAAGTTTGTTTCAGTAAATAACGTGTTTGACAAATTATAGGATCATAACATCAGGGCATAAGGCATTCTCATGCTTGAAAAAGAATAGAGCTATAGAAGCTAAGAAGGAATCAGGTTATAGGGAAGAGGAAATGAAGAGGGGTTAGGGAGAGAAAGGTATAAACCTCAGTAAAGCATAGAGAAAAGTATCTGGACCAAGAAACAGTTTGGTGTGTGCAAAAATAATACGAACATATATGTGGCTGGAGCCTCAAATGTAAGGCGGAAATGGTAAGAGGCTGAATTCAGGTTCCTATTGCTGGGGAGAATTAGGGTAGGATCATTTGCTACATTATGTATTTTTATAACATAGTTTAAAATATCATTAATTTTCATTCAGTATGACTCCACTGTCTAGCTCTTAAGGGTCTCTACAAAAAGCTGGGTAAAGATGGATATAGCATAACCATTTCCCCCTATCATATCCCATATATGTTATGTATATTATATATATATATATATATTACACACACACACACACACACATATATAGCTTTCTTCCAGATAAACTGAAGAAATATTTAAGAGTCTTAAAACATACTGCCAAATACTAAGCACTGCTTGAAGGATTTTTTTTCCTGGAACCATTTTAAAATGCATAATGTACTTCAACATGATATACTCAACTGAATTTATTCAAAATAATGGAATATTATTTTCTCATAGGAAGAAACACCAAGACACTCAAGCACATGCATTTACATTTAAAAGCAAATTGTCAAGTGTTTAGATAATTTCAGATACTTATTTTTGGCATGTTTGTGAGTTGAATCATAAAATTCAGTGATGTTTTTCTATGCTTACTTGTGAAAGAAGTGTTCATGAAATTCAGAAAACTAAAAACAAATTATAATCCTTATCTCTAGACAAAATGATATCTTTAAACCAAATTTCACCTTTCACATTTACCAAGTAGTAATAGTAGTAGTAAATTCCACCATAACAATATTTAATAGTTTACCAGCTAGAAATTGGAGGGTATTGCTTACTTTCAGATCATTCCACCTTGTGTCAATTTATATTCATTGAGTTCCTATCAATCTAGTAAACATTTTATGATTCTTAATGGCCCTATGCCCTAAGTTTATACTTGAGGAATTTGAGATTCAAAAATGGATACTATTTAACCAAAATTATGTCACCAATAATTAACAGAGCTTAATTTTAAATCCATGTCTATTTACTGCAAAACCCGATGGCCTTTAACTATATCACATTTGCATCACCACGTTTTTTTACTGATTCAAGAATTGGAAAAATTACAGTGTCTCACTTAACCATTATCTAAGCTTTTGCTGTTTTTTTTTTTAAATTAAAGCTTATTTTATTCATATTAGCTTTTGCTGTTTTTAATGTATTCAATTCACAGGACAGTCGTATCAGTCAGAAAAGATCAAGTGATGATTTAATGACAATCGCATCAAAATTAGTCATCCACCTGTGAAAAGAAAGTAAACTACAACTCTCTGTTCTCAACGAACTTTCTACCCCCCATTATTTTTAAGCTCCTGTACAGAAAGAAATAAAAAGAAGTGTTTCCACTGTTTATTTCCTAACTCTATTAAATCATTCTTTTTTTTGTCTTCCAGTGTCTGTACTATATATTACTTTCATCACTAAATCATTACTTAGAGGAGTACAGAATCCTTTCTCTTTGCTCCTCATTCCTTTTCATTTTTGCCTTATTTTAGCCAATAGATCTTTTGACTGAGAAGAAAAAAAGAAATCATTTCAATTTAAATTGTCCTGTGGCCCTTCTGAGACTGCTCCAAACTTCAATGTAATCCATTCATAGTTTGTCATTGTATTCTTTAAAAGATCTTTTCCATATGAAAAGTTTCTGTATGAACCTAAGGAAAAAAGTTCTTATGAGCCAGTCAAGAAATATTTGTACACTTGGACAGAGACAATATCTATACATTACGTGCAGCAACAATTTAGAAAGCATCCAATCTTCATTTTAAGACCTGCCTCTTAGACCAGAACAAATAAATTTAAGGGGCTATAACCCTTGAACTCTAGGAAAGGAACTCTAAGATTTTTATGTTTTTGCAGTCTGTGAGTTATTGTATCTGAATATTTGTATCTGAATACATTGAAATGTTAGAGGATAAAAAACATGATTTAAGACTAATATAAGTTGGTCATTGTGATTTTGTTTAGTTCTTTTGTCCATGGTAGAGGAATAAACCCTACAGGGAATTTTTCAATGTTTCCCACCTTTATTTTTTTTTAAAGATTTTATTTATTTACTTGACAGACAGAGATCACAAGTAGGCAGAGAGGCAGGCAGAGAGAGAGAGAAGGGGAAACAGGATCCCCGCTGAGCAGAGAGCCTGTGTGGGGCTCGATCTCAGGACCCTGGGATCATGACCTGAGCTGAAGGCAGAGGCTTTAACCCACTGAGCCACCCAGGCGCCCCTGTTTCCCACCTTTAAACCAAAATGTCTATTATATTTTTAACCTTGTTCCCTGCTGCGATATTTTAATCTAGACTTTTACTTCTTTCCAGTTTCTCTCATTCAAAAATCTCTAGAAAAGCAAATCTGTAACTAACTCTGTCGATGACTTCTTTCTTTACATTTCAATAGTAAAATTATTTCTGTCTTTGTAGAAGGCCAATTTGGCAAAATTCTAACCATTTTTCAAGGCTCCACTTTGAACCACCTCTTCTTATTCCTAATAGTTTTGGGATGAAAACCTGAACACAGGACTCAGAGTTCCCCTGATGATTAAAAGATTAACTCCTAGTCTTAACCTGGTAAAGTCCAACATGACCCTTAAAATCTGTAGCAAAATCTATGCTCTGGCCATATAGAGTCAAGTCCAAAATATGGACCATGGCTAATAACATTTGGCTAGGAATTTCATTGCACTTTATAGGTAACAGAAATCTGTCAAAGTTATCAAACCCTTAAAAGCTTATTTTCTAAAACCAGTGTATCCATTTTGACTCCTGTATCCCTTGGACTTCAGTCACCCATGAAATTACATGCCCATAAATGCAAGAAAACATAACAAATAAAATAAGTGTCAATTTCTGTATTTCAAGTGGAGTCATATAGAAAAATGGGTGGAAAAGGACAAGGGCTACTGCCAAATACCAGAAAATATTTTCTTGTTGAGGGAATGGGGAAGAGCTGGAAGGAATGAAGAAATCATTGAAGTGCCTATGGCTGGAAAAGGAATCTAAAGCCTCCCTAACACTGTGATGCCCTCCTACAAAATCCCAGGGTGAGAAGGGATGATTCAGTCTCCTAACTTTATGAGGCACTAAGAGAAAAGTGAAGCCCCAGGCCTCATGTTAGTATCCCAGTGAGGCAGAAAGACACCAGAGATGGCTCTGTGATATATCTGGGCAATTTCCCCATGTCTTCGTATGGAATGAAAATAGCATTACTCATGAGCATGTGCAAATGAAGCAGAATTTTTAAGATATCTACACAGAAATACTACATTTATTGTGAGCCCAGGAAAAGAAAAGGTAGGGGGTGGCATTCTTAGCAGTCAATGAAGATATTGAATGAGGACCAAGATACCGGCCCCCATGCAGATAGATCAACATAACATAAACGTGCCTGAATGTATATGCACGCCTGAGAACATAGAAAAAGGCTTAATATTACTGAGTTTGTTTGCTTTTTTTAACCACCCACAGAATGGAGATCTTAAGCAAGATAAGTTATAGAAAAATAAGGAAATTAATATTTGTTTTGTTTTATATAGAAAGAGTTTCTGCTTCAAATTTATATCAACGATAAAGTACTCACCAACAATTTTATTAATCATGACAATTCTCTTTTTTTTACCAATTCGAGTAATAACAAAAGTAGAAGGTATTTATTGTGCATTTACTATTATCTAGTCATTATATTAACCATTTTAATTTTATTTATCTAATATAACCCTCACCAAAGTGTATTGAGGGAGGTATTATTATAATTTCCAGTTCTCTGATGAAGATGATGAGCCTTAGAGAGGGTTAATGTATCAGAACAGGTTAGCATGCTAGAGAAGTTTAGTACATCAGAGAGGGTTAGTACATCAGACAAGGTGAGCACAACAAAGAGAGTTAGCATACAAGAGAGGGTTAGTATACCAGAGAGGGTTAGTAAATTGTTTAAGGTTATAGAGATAATAAGAGCTAGAGCTCAAATTCACTTTATTTTTGCATTCAAAGTCAAAGCCTTTAACCAATGTATGGTACCAATTTAATGCTGAGAGGAGACACTTCCTATAAATTTTCTAGACACATAAAACTCTTGCCTTATCCTTCAGAGAACACAACTGTGTGGAGTAAATCTTTCTCAAAAGAACACATTTTTAAGCTTTACCATCTTCCCTTCCACATTTACATGTAAACCACACAGACATCACATTCTTGTCATTGACATGATAGCTAAAGAAAGTCTACCTCATTCTTTGAGGCATTTTTATTTACTCTCTAGAATAATTACATTAGGGGCAAGATTTTATATCTATGTGTTTCTTTTCCCTGAATGTTCTTCAGTGCTTGGTGTGATATTAGAAATTTTACATTTTCTCAGGTAATTTTAATAATCATTCTGTTTGTTCGATCAGAGAGGCATTTGATTTTTTAAAAATCTTAATACATGTACATTTCTATCACAGTCACTTTCTAGCCTAGTTGTTTGAGTAGGAATTTAGTGAATACTCCTGATATGAATTGAATTGGGTAAGGATGGATATTTAGCCAAAAAATGTGATTGATAAGACTATTTATAAGAGAAGGAGTGCAATATTTGGAGAAAAGTGGAGATTTCTGTGTAGAGCATATGAAGCAGAGAGATAATTTGGAAATGTTCAATACTCTGGGAGAAACTCAGCTGTAGATCTCCAGGAAGAGATCAAACCTAGAATCAAATACAGAAAGGAAGAAATAAGCAGATGGTCAGAGCCCAAAGCAAAGAAAAAAAAATTTTTTTGACACTCACAGAATGTGGTGACAGGAAGATTAAGGAAACTGTAAGGTCTCCAAAATAACTGCCTGATTTATTCTTTGTCTCTTGTTTCTGGTCATTTCTCCTACCAGTATTCTTGATCCACTTTTCTCCCAACACCTTTAAAAAGTGATTCTTCTATTTTATCCATGCAGAGAACTCTATCAAGCCAATAATAGTCATATCAACTGTATGATGGAGCAAAAGGCAAAAATTATATGAGCACCAAGGTATTAGAAAGAAATTAGATAAATCCTAATTTTTTTTAAATATACCAAACTCGACTTACAGCACATTTTTGTGTAGTTAGGGAAGAGAAAAGCTTAAACTTTCTTGTGTTTTAGAAAATAACTATCCATGTAAGACCTTTCCTTCCTTATGTTTTGGTTAGGATGGGGTTACTTGAGAAGCAGCTACATCAAATGATAATCTAAATGAAAGATTAAGCATTTCCTTTCTGCTTCTCATCCTACTGAACTGACAGTTCTTAAACTCAGATGTCGGAATGGTTTAGGCTTTAATGCTCAGAGTAAAATATCATTTTTCATATCACTAAACTTGACAAACTACTACAAACTGAGATTATTCCCATCACTGTACTTCCAGGTTTCTGTCTCTAATGAAGCAATACAAGTTGGCTTAACCATGAATTAGCAAAGGTGCCATTAACAACAGTGTTCAATTAATGTGAAAATTTTCAATTTGTCTCATGCCTAAAACTATAATGATTCCTTCTTAAATATTAATAATGGTAGGTGCTATTGTAATAGGTGCTATAGAAACTCAAAGGGAGGTATTAGCTATTATTAGTTTAAATTACAACATTAAAGAAATTTGGATGTTCAAATTAAAATCCTTCACTATACATCTGAAAAGAAAAATCTAAAACTCTAAAAAGGGAACTGCAGAAAATTGGAATGGAGATGAGTAGACGGAAGAAAAGTTTTTCTAAATATTATCTATTTTAACCTCTCCATTTAAAGAGAAAGCCTAAGAGCATAACTTACTCCATGCCTCAGAAATGTTTAATTATTCATATAGAACAAAGAAACAGCACCCTAGGTACAAGTAGACACCTGGTGGAGCCCTTCCCTAGAAAGAAACTTTTGTCTTTTATATCTTCTATAAGCCCTATGAAAAATATAACCATATCTTCTCCCAGTCCTGTAAGGAGTAGATACACTGTAGGTATTTTTGGACAAAGTTAGACCTTCTTAATTAGCATTGACTTATAAATAAAATAGTGGCCTACAGCTTTTATGTATTTTATTCTTTCAAGCTCACTATCTTTAAATACTGATTATTCCACTTTCTTCCAAATAAAACTGAGACAAGATCTGGTTGAAAACTTCTGGTAGTATAGCCATCAAAATATTATAAAATCACAAGGAAAGATGAGAATTTGATTGTCTTTCTGCCGAATAAAAAAAAATAGCCCAAAATCCTCCCAAATGTCAAGGAAAGTATTCTGGAACATAACCCCTATATGATTCTCTATCTGATGAAGATCATTCCTTTACTTTCTACTAAAGCTGTTCCTTCCATTTAGAGTTCTCTACATACCTTTCTTGCCTTCCTAAACCACAGATACCACCCCAAACCAAGTTCATGCTACTTCACCTTGGAAAGTATTAATTCAACTATTCTAACTTCAAAAGGGCTATCTTTCCTCTTCCTGCACTATTGTCAGAAACTGCAGGTTTGTGGTTTTCTTTGTTTACATTTTCCCCAGCAAAACACAAGTATTTGGAGAGCAATTAACATATCAGTGTCATCATTATGTTCTCCACAGCTCTCTGACTAATGGTACGATCTATAGACACCTAATCCAGCTATACACCGGACTCCCAATCTTGAACTCCCCTGTTACCAACTTCATGATATTGAGCATATCAATAGTATCAAAGTATTATTTGCTTCAATGTCTTATTATAAGGACTAACTAGGATCTTGCATGTAAAGTATTTAATACACACCTAGCATACAATAAGAGCCTAGTGAATGTTAGAGGGTATATGAGTCTCATTTTTAAGGAAAGCATAGATGTGCCCATTTGCACAACTCCAGGGTCACTATTCACATTGCAGTGTATGTGAATAGAAGGCTGAAACTCTACCTTCATTCTTTTTCTCATACAGACATAGCCCATATTTACTATTATTCTTTTAGTGCTATTGTTTGGACTTGTGATAAGCCTTAAGAGTACTATAATGGAAAAGACACAATTCCACTGCCCTCCTGTAAATTGCTGTCTGTTAAAAAAGGGAATCTCAGTGTATTACCATGAACATGGTAGTTGTTAGGTTCACCCAGCATTTAGTGTAGGAATTGAGTTCTCTATCCTGCAATTACTTTGAGACATTTCTTTGCTGCCAACTACCAAGTTCAAAGTTTCGATAGTATGTGTCAGACAGACACGATCTGCCAGCATGTCTCATTCTTCCCAACTGATTAATCTATAAAGATAAAATGAACATGTAAAGCTCTGGGATTCTCCAAGTCCAAAAGTGAACATAGCTCCAAAAAGGTAAAGCAGCATTTTTTTTCTTTTTTTCTTCAAAACCCTTTCTTTCAGCTTTGCCTTATAAGTTGAGAGATGCCTGGGGCTAAACTTTGACTGAAAAGTCATTTCTGATTTAGTAGCTTTTTTTTTTTAAACTTTCTCCTTCTTTGATCTATACCATCTCCTTTTTGTTGATCCTTTATCTCCAAGTAATAAATTTCTTCAATCTGAGATAGATACCTCAGGTGTTGTAACTAGTAACAGATTACTGGTAGAGGATCCTTTTTTGTAAATACAAATGGCCAAATAGTACACAAAATAACCATACACATCACTATTCTGTGCAAACAGCAAACCATGAGCACTTTTCTTTGAGATTATCACTTTGATCTTAGTTATATCAAAACATCAACAATTTTGCCCAATTGAATATTTAATAGACATATCATCATCGATCTATTGTACTCAACAGTCAGAATATACTAAGGCAAATGAGTAGGTGGGCAACTATTAATTACATATACATGAGTAGTAGGTTAATTATAAATGCATCTGAATCTCTTATTCAAGAGGGATACTGGAAGCTCTGTAAAACCAGAGTAAGACAGTTCTCCATGTTCCAGACCATGTCTTTCGAGTCTGATCTTGCTTTAGCAGAAATAAAACAGGGGTTCAATAATTCCATGTCATCTGGGAGAGATCCTCTCTCCTGCTCCCCTCTAATACCCTAGCCTCACCATCACACCATTTGTTTAGAGACCATTAGCACTAACGGTGTTGTGCTTATCTCCCTATTTTCAGTAATCACCTTTAAAAAATCATTTCCCAAGTTATGTCCACACCCACATTCTGGTCCTGATGTAAGTTATTATATTACTTTTTTTTTTTTTTTAATCAATCTCCCACTATTCTCCACTTCTTAAAATTTTCTTTACTATGTCTTATGGAACTTGTTGTCTTTGATCAGAAACATTCTCTAGATCTTTAATCTCTTAATGTTTACTTTTTCTTTGTCTTGTAACAGAAATCTGGTTCTCCCGGAAGCCTTTTCTTTCTTGTCAGCCTTCTCAAGTGAAAGTTAGCTATACTCTTGTTTTCTAGATGGTAAACAGGTATGTTCCATGGTCTTCGTTGCCTGTCTTAGGCCATTCTTACGCCATTCTTTATAAACCACACATTTTGAATCTTATGTGTGGGGATTCACAGTGCCTGGATAGATAAAATCTGACTTGTATATGCCTCCTTGGGTGAGACTAATTGAAAAGCAAAGGAAGAGTGCCAGGAACATTGGGCCTCCTTTGAAGTTTCTTGGCTGAAAGCAGCTGGATTCTTACTGTGGCTCATGGTTCTTATCTAGGGAGTAAATGTTTAAAAGACAGACACCTACAGTGGTCACGTACTTCATGAACACTGTGCCTTACAGGCACGTCACAAGCTCTGCTGCTCTTATGTGCTGCTCCATATATTATTGTCCTAATCATTAAAGCTATACATTCCTTCTTGCTTTTCTCTTGGACAAGGTGTATTGGTAAAACTCACCATAAAAGTGGAGACAGGGCTTGGCTTGAGACTTTTGCCACTCGCGGGTCTAGTCCCCTTGTCCTTTCCTTTCTCCTACTGTGGTGTCTTGAGTAATCTTTTTATTCGCTATCTCAGGGTTTGCTGGCCAAACCCGACACTTACACTGTAAGACCATGACACTTAATATTCCTCTTTACTACACTTATCTGTAACTTCTAATTCTCATCATCTTGTGTCTAGAAGTTTTTATATCCTACCATTTCCATTTTTTAAACATTAATTCATCTCTTCTCCCCTAGTTAAGGCCACTGCCCCCACAATCTTACCTCACTATCATGTACCACCAGCTTCTCTCTCTGTTGGAGCAATTAATTTTCACACAAGCATATTATAATTCATGATCCTTTCTCCCACACCTCCCCCCTAAAAAAATCCCTTTCAATTTGATTTTTCCTCCAGCATACTCTACATTTTTGTGACTCCGTACCGCAAAGATCTTTGAAAGATCTGTCTATACTGATTTTCTTCCAATTTGCCCCTCTTGCTTTTTCTTCAACTCATTTAATTTAGACATTTCCCTTCTACTGTTTGACTGGAACTTCTATTATTCAAGGTCACCAGTGATCTCTGAGTTGTGTATTTCAATGATTAAATCTCAGTTTTCATTTTATTTGACCTATTAGTAGCATTTGAACCAATGATCACTCCTTCTCATGATGGAGGGAAAAAAATTTGTCTTCTATCAGTTTCCTAAATTTGACACTCTCCTGATTCTCTTTCCTATCTGAAACACTCTTTCTTATCACATCTTTTTGCTTATTTTTTCTCATCTCCCTTATTTTTAGGTTCAGAATGCTCCATGTCTCAGTACTTGGGCAATTTCTCTTCTTTATACTATTTCTTTGTTGACCTTGTTCAATCTTATGATTTTGTATGCCATCTAGTGATGCTATTTCCCAAATGTATAAATTCAGGTCAGAGTTCTTCCTGAACCCCAAACTTATAAACAAAATGTACAAGTAAATCTTCATTTTTATGAGTAGATCTTCACATGGCAACTTAACACATTTAAAATAATATTGCCAATCTCCACCTCAAAATTGCTTCCCTATCTATATAAATAGAAACACCATCATTCTGGATATTCTGTCAAAAACCATTTTTCTTTCATATCCATCAACATCCCTATTCCAGATACATCCAGGATCTGATCATAGGTCACCATCATTATCTCACAGATTTATGCATTGTTATCTCTCATCTGGATTAATTGAATAACCTCCTAACATTTCCCTGCTCCTGTTCTTATATCCCACAATTTCTTTTCTTTTTTTTTTTTTTTAAGATTTTATTTATTTATTTGACAGAGAAATAGAGAGCACAAGTAGGCAGAGCAGCAGGCAGAGAGGGAGAAGCAGGCTCCCTACTGAGCAAGGAGACTGATGCAGGTTGCCAGGCTGGATCCCAGGACCCTGAGGATCATGACCTGAGCTGAAGGCAGGCGCTTAACCGACTAAGCCACCCAGGTGCCCCTATTTTCAACATAGGAGCATAGTTTCCATGTCACTCAAAATAAAAGCAAATCCTTTACAACAGCTTTCCAAGTTCTACAGGAGCTGTCAGTTCCCTCATTCTCAAATCTCATTTCTTCTTATTTCCCCTACTAATAATCACTCTGCTCCAGCCATGTTGTTCTTGCTGCACCTCAGATATGCTAGACCCACTTCTGCCCCAAGGCACTGCATGCTTTTCTCTGTCCCCAAAACCTCTTGTCAAGGAAACTACTAAAAACACCATATTTGAAATTTTAAGCTTCACTCTTTTCCTTCCTTTTCCTTCCACTATTCTTCTCCATATTGCTTTGAGCCATCCCACATACCTTATATTTCAATCATTTATTTTATATTAATAAATATGCACCCTCTTTCTTTCCTCTCCTCAAAGACTCTACCAGAATATAAGCCCTTTGGAAACAGAGATTTGAATGTCTAGTGCTAGGTATAGTGCTGGATATGCAGGAAGTGCTCAGTTAATTTGTACTGAATAAATGAATATGAATCAATAGAATGTGAAGGAATCTAGAATCAGCACCTCAGCTTTCTTCTTCAGACATTCCGAGATTTTACCTTTATCTTTCCTCTCTGTCTCTTATAAGCAATTCCCTATTTCTTGAAACATTTTCTACCAATCATTAAAACCTCATTAAGAAATTAGTTCCTAAGTTTTCTTTTCCATGACAAATGCCTGATATTACTTATGAATTTCAAGAATTTGTGCCATCTTAAGGATGTCAGGTGATGGAAGAATGATGGTGCCTCTTTTCTGTGCCCCTGAATTTACAGCCTTACCTACATTCTATTTGAATCATCTCTTCCTCTGTGCACTTGCTAACATTGGTAACATATAGCATAACTGAGAAAAAACTGAGTGAGTGGATCATATTTAAACCCAGTTATGTAGGCACAGCTTTTGCTATCTCTGGATGAGACTGGCTAGGTTTACAGCAAGCTATTACCCGCTCGGCTGATTTAGTCCTCTCATTCAGCCACATAAAAATGCCACCTGCTACTCACTTGATTGGAGATGGAATGATGTGAGCATCTACTAAAGAAGACAGAAAAATAACACAGCATTTGTGATTCATGTGTTAAAATTAATTTTCTTTCTCCATCCCTCCCTCTTTCCATCTTTCTCTGTCATATCTATTTCACAACAGACCATGTTACCCCAATACTAAGCCCATTACATTATTGCATTTTCACTTTCATTCTGGCCTATTTGTTCTCCAAATATATCTATCTATTCAATTGGCTATTTTATGAAAAGATTATTGATAGCTAAGTCCACATTAGAGATTTCCAGTGAGATGCAGCATATTCCCTCAGCAATCTAAAGAAAAGATTTATAATGTCATTGTAGAATATCATTCAGATACCTTGGCCCATTAAGTTGCAATGGATGCTTAACTAATGTGCTTTCTCTTGAAGTGCCTATCTTTCCACAGCAATAGATAGCAATATGCCAGGAGACGGAGATGTGATGGGTGAGAGTTCAGTTTAAGATTGCTATCTAGGAGAGAGGCTAACTAGAGTTCAAAGGAAATTTTATATTCATATACAGTCATATCTGAGGAAGTAGCCTTTCTTAAATCAGATTAAAATTCTTATCTATCAAGACTAAATCTCATATGTTTACTGTTATTTTTAACTAAACTAGAGAAACAGGAAAATAGAATCTGGATTTATGAAACTGTGAATTAGTTACCTAGCAATAGAAAAAACTCATCACATATGCTTTATATTTACAAATTGAATTAAAACAACAACAACAACAAAAAAAACCTTTGCAGTTTTGGTTTATTCTTTAAGTACCTATGTCCTCAGGTTTCAGAGATAACACTATTGATTGGTCTATGCTTAAACCATTTTATTTTTTTTTAAGATTTTTTATTTATTTATTTGACAGACAGAGATCACAAATAGGCAGAGAGGCAGGCAGAGGTGGCAGGGGTGGGGGGAAGCAGGCTCCCTGCTGAGCAGATATCCCAGGACCCTGAGATCATGACCTAAGAGGAAGGCAGAGGCTTAAACCACTGAGCCACCCAGGTGTCCCTTAAACCATTGTTTTAAACAAGAGACTCAGATTTCCATAAAATACTTGCCAGATATTCCCATATTAATGCCTAGACAATACTGTAAATTTAGCACCTTATAAACTCAACTGGCCCCAGGCTACTTCTTCCTCTTTCTTTTGGAGAAAAAGAATGGCATAATGATCAACAACCAGGACCAGGGTATAAGAACAGAGGAGTTTGGGTCCCAGCTGTGATACTAACCAATTCATTTACTCGGTTGGGCAAACTCCTTAACCTCCCTGATCCTTAGCTTCTTATCTGAGAAATGGGGATAACAAGAGCATATTTGACTCAGAGGTTTGTTATGAGGCTTAAACCTTGAATTCACTGAAATCTCTAAGAGTATTAGCTGTTTTATCATTATTATTTCTTCATTTCTTACTTGGTTAATAGTAATAATCATCTTTCAAGTTACCCAAGCTAAAAATTGGAAGGTTGTATTTAATACCTTTCTAAAATAATTCAGTTACCAAACACTATTTCTATCACATAAAAGGGCTTTTATCTGCTCCTTTCCTTATCATTTTCTCTCTCATTATAGTAGTTCCTATCTAAATTACATTTCTCTGGTTATTGGAACTACACATCACTATACTACCACTTCAGTCTACCTGTCATACTACCTTCTGATTTATCTTGCTAACCATGGGCTAAGATCATGCTTCTCTCAATCCCACAAAACCTTCAATATCTCTCGTCACCCACAGAAAAAGCTTTTCAGAATAGTATTCTAGGTTTTCCTCAATCTGGTTTTAAGCTGCACTTCCAAGTTTTTGTTCTGGTACAAACTCTACCTTCTCCATAATTGGCTTTTAACCAAATATTTCCATTCATCGGTATTATTTTTCATTTAGTTCTGTCAACCTTTCCTACTTCTCTACCTATAAAAATCCTGTTCATTTTTTTAAACTAGACTTCCAAGTTTATTATCATGACGTTTTAACAAAACATAATTAATGTTGAAATATATGACTTTAAACATTGAATTTAATAAGTGTAGATGATCTGAAATTATATTTTATTTAAAGGAGGGCAGAACTTCATGGTCTGGGAAATAGTTTCTTGCAAATTATAAGTATATAATTGAATACTGGTTTAATTGGATGCAGTTATAATTGAATACTGGCTTAAGTTTGTATTATAGAAACATTTAATTTTATCATTTAAAATATTGATTTATCCTTTATTTTTAAATAGTTAAATATATAAGTCAACTTAATGTTGACCTTTCCCCTCCTTTATCTTACAGTGGCATATATCACTAGTTTTCTTATTTGGAACGTATTAAAGTAATTAATTCAACTGTATTCCTCCTTCTTTTTTTTTTTTTTTGTAGATAGACTACATTTTTTTTTTCAAAATGGGGAGGAAAAGCAGTTAGAACTCTGAAGTTATATTCAGTCTCTGTCCCTTACTTATAGAATACCATGTTTCTTTTTTTCTTTTTTTGTCTTAATTTTAGGGATTGTTACCTTAAAGTGGTCATCACAAATGTAAAATATCAAGTTAAATCACTTTTGTATCAGCATGAATGGGACCGGAAGAGATTATGCTGAGTGAAATAAGTCAAGCAGAGAGAATCAATTACCATATAGTTTCACTTAATTGTGGAGCATTAAGGAATAACATGGAGGACATTGGTAGATGGAGAGAAGTAAGTTGGGAGAAATCAGAGGGGGAGATAAACCATGAGACTGCGGACTCCCATAAACAAACTGAGGGTTTTGGAGGGGAAAAGGGTGGTAGGTTGGGTGAGCCTGGTGGTGGGAATAATGGAGGGCACATATTGCATGGAGCATTGGGTGTTGTGCATAAACAATGATTTTTGGAACACTGAAAAAAATTAAATTGAATTAAATTTTTTAAAAATCTCACAAGAGATTTCTGCCCAAAATGTTCATGCAAGTATAAAATTATTAGTAGAGTATAGAATTATAACTGTATTGTAAACTTAGATGTATCTTTTTTGGTTACTATCAAATATATTTTAAAAGATATTAAAGGATAAGCTGTATGTATATATATCATTATACATATAACTGTGTGTGTGTGTGTGTGTACAGTATCATTTTTAAAGCTCTTGCACCTCTGTGCTAACATCTGTGTTCCTTGTGCATTATCTGTAGTTGACATTACAGGCCAATACAACCCCATTCATTTTTAAAGTCATATCTCAGATTTCCTTTGGGAAAGCCTTTCTGATCCAGATTGATTAATGCAGTATTTTTTTGTCTTTCTCCCTGGTTTGCCATTTTTAAAGCACTTACCCCATTTTGCTTTGTATACATTTTTCATTTATATGTCTCTCTCTATATTCAATTATAAACTCCTTAAGAACAGAAATTGTATTATTTTCCAGTTTTTACCTTTAGCACTTTCATAGTCTTATCATGAAGACACTCAATAAATGTTTGTTAAATAGAACAACTGATTTTAATTCCAAAGTGTTTTTTTAATTGCATATATTTGTCAAACATCCTGCAAAACAATAAAACAAGCAATGGGATAAAATGGAGTTATTGTTCTTAAATAGTTTGCAGTAAGTTGAACTCAATTTTTGACAACTATGAAAAGCAATTCAGATGTGTATAATATTCATTTTCTGAGAATATTCTATATAGATATACCTGACAGCTGAAAAAAGACCAAAACAACCATGAGGGAAAAAAGAGTCTATATTTTACCTAGGATAAGGGGGAAAAAATGTGGTGATATTAAAGGTAGTGTTATAGACCAAATACTTGTGTCCCC
Organism: Lontra canadensis; assembly: GCF_010015895.1. Classification (NCBI taxonomy): domain Eukaryota; kingdom Metazoa; phylum Chordata; class Mammalia; order Carnivora; family Mustelidae; genus Lontra; species Lontra canadensis. Next base: position 4,497,433 of record NW_022631001.1, read on the forward strand.
CTAAAATGCATATGTTGAAGACCTGATCCCAAATTTGATGATATAAAAGGTGGGCCTTTGGGAAGTAATTAGGTATAGATGAGACAAAGGAGGTAGAGGTCTCATGATGAGATTAGTACCCTTATAAGAAAAGTAAGCACCACCAGATCTTCCTCTCTTGGCTCTGTGAAGATATATCAAGAAGGTTGCCTTCTACAAGCCAGGAAGAGGGCTTCACCATGAGCCAAAACAGCTAACACGTTCATCTTAGACTTTCCAGTCTTCAGAACTGGGAAATAAATGTTTGTTGTTTAAACCACCTCATCTATGGTATTTTGTGATAGTAGCCCATGCTTAGTAGGACAGAGTAGGCTGAATGTTTTTCAGTATCTGTACCTGAGGACTCTGAGAATCCTCCCTCAGTCTTCAATTGACCTATATCCAGGTTCTAAGAATTGGAGTACTTGTGAAAAATCTCAGTCAGAAGACACTTGCCAGAGCTTTTTAACCCTAGATTTCCAGAACAAGGTAAACTACCCATTTAATGTGCTCTCATAGCACCTAGTTTATAACATTGCAATCTTCCTTTTGGTCACTTCAAATATACTGGACAACACAAACACACAGAGCTCACCATTATGTCATTGTTTCCTATTTTAGTTTAAAATAAATTTCTCTCCATCCACCACCACAACTCAGAAGTAAATTTATGAAAGTTCAGTTTTTTCAAAACTTATATTTTGAAAGAAATTAATATATGTACTTCTTCTATAAGCCTGAGAAGTGTTAGTTTATCTCTTTATCCACAGTACCTACTATGATGTCTTGTAGGTATGTGATGCTTAATATTAATCTCTATCATCTATTCAGTGTTTATACTAAGCATTTGGAGTTCTGTTAAGTAATTTAAACATACAATTTTAATCTTAAGAAACACTGAAAGATGGATGCCACTGTAATTTCTATATTTCACAAGAGTTAACTAAAGATTAGAGAAGTTAAGGAACTTGTTTTTCTATGCTTGAGTGGTGAGTGCTACATTTAAACAGTAAATCTAGCCCAAGAAACATGTGACAAGCCATTATATCGTATTTTTCCTCAGTGTTTTTAAGCAAATGAGTGCATAAAGCTCATATAAAAAGGATTTGAGGGCATAAAATGCTGTTTTATTTGGTTATTCTACCTTCTACTTCCACTTTAAACCTATTAAACTTATAGAGAAAATTTGTTTTGAAAATCCATTGAAAATGAAAGAATGCTAATTCTTAAAAATCTCTGTTAATGAAAATAAGCTATGAAAAAAAAGCAGATCATCCAAAATTCATTTGTTTTTGCCTTTGAATCTATACCTTCCTAATTACATATAACTTAGGCTAATACTGAAATGAATAATGGAATAATTTTTTGAGGCCCTCACAACAGAAAAATGAAAGAACAAATTTGATCTCTACTAAATATTCTAAAATTAAATATCAAATCTTTAACATGGCTTATGCACTTATGGATAACTGGGAAATTTAGAACTTAGCTTCAAAAAGTGATGAGTATATGCTTTAGTGCTATACGTGTATTGATCAAATGCATCTTCCCTTTGAAACAAGATAGCACATATTACTTTTAATGGACATTGACACTTAATTATTCCTGATCTCAGCTCTGCTAATTACTAGCAAATGCTTTTGGGATACTAACGTCAACCTACCTGCTCTGTAAGGATAAGAATATTTAGATGAGCTCTGTCTTTCCCTTGAGATGAGTATTAATTATTAAAGTATTCCAATGGAACCCTTCCTTGAAAATATAGAGGAAAAATTACTAGAATAGTATTTTCTAATGGTTCTAAGGACCATTTCTAATGCCAGAAATTCTAAACTCCATGACACATCATATTAAAAGAATATTTATTTTGGTGTGGACATGTCTTACTTCTTCAGTTACCCTACAAGTCCCCTAGAGGCAGAGATCACATTTTATATAGTTGGTTGAATCCATGTTAAAATATTCAATAAGCATTCACCAAAACAATGTACAAACAAACTCTACTGTACAACTACCCGATCCAACAGGATAGGGGCACAGGTTTATGTATCTCAGGAGCATATGATTCACTACGGGAAGAAGAGGAGGTCTATAAAGGATGCCTCCTAACAGAGGTCTTATGAAGTCTCGTAGTTCCTCCTGACAAAATTACTGCTTCATTAAACACACTATTTGTACATGATTTTTCCTTTTGGACCTGGCTAAAGATTTTTTTCCCCATGCCTTTGACTGTATTCAGTATAACTTTTCTCCAGTAATGGTACCATCTAGCCCACATTCATTTTGTGATATGACATGTTTGATCTACTCACATCCAGCCATCCAGCCATAGCCCATAGGACATGGGTACCTGTTCCTGTATTACAGTTTGATGTCAGTTTGGCTATGAATGTAGTAGTTGCAAGCAGACAGTGTTGACAAAGGACAGGGATTTGGAAAGAAAAGCTTCTTTGGAATAGGAAGTAGTATACAAGCTGTTGAAGCAGGTGGGGAGATCAAGCTGAGAAAGAAGGAATCTACTAAAATTAATTGATTAAAATAAACATAAGAATTCACTTGAGGGAACACTATGTGAAATATTTTGTCAGTGTATGGCTTTAATTTTTATTAAATGTATTATTCACGATGTTGTTTTGTGTTGTGTGTATTTGGGTGTTTGCGGCAGCCAGTTGCTTCTTACACTTTGAGTCTCAAAAGCTAATAACAAAGTGGTATGTGTAGAGTGTGTATGTGTGTGTGCTCACTAACTATGAATTGTATGATTTGTGTTTTACTTATCTTTGATTCTCAAAGTTTTCTTTTACTCTTTCAATCACTTAAGTGAATGTGTGTATTTTTATAAACCTAACTGTAGTTCACTGAAAGCAAAAATCTGAACTACAAAAAAGATACAGGCATACCTTAGAGATATTGCAGGATACATTCCACACCACCACAATAAAGTGAGTATAATAATAAAATAAATCCAATAAAACATTTGGTATACGAAACTTTGTTTTTACTACACTGTAAGCTATTTAGTGTGGAAAAATGTTATATCTAAAAACACACTTTATACACCTTAAGTAAAAAATTGTATTGATGAAAAGTGCTAACCACCATCCGAGCTTTCAGAAAGTCATTATCTTTCTGTTGATGGAGAATCTTGACTCAATGGTGTTGACGGACCAGGGTGGTGGTTGTTAAAGGCTGGGGAATCTGTGGCAATTTTTTAAAATGAGGTACAGTGAAGTTTACTGCATCAACTGACTTTCATGAATTATTTCTCTGTAGTAGGTGATGCTGTTTCATGGCATTTTATCCACAGTAGAACTTTTTTATTTCCAAAATTGGTGTCAATTATTTGGTGCAGTTATTTTACGAACTAAGCTTATATAATATTCTAAGACCTTTGTTGTCATTTCAACAATCTTCACAGCATCTTCACCAGGCATAGATTCCATCTCAAGAAACCATTTTTCCCTGCCCATCCATAAAAAGCAACTCCTCATTTGTTAAAGTTTTATCATGAAATTGCTGTAATTTAGTCACATCTTCAGGTTCTACTTCTAATTCTAGTTATCTTGCTATTTCTTCCATGTCTGCAGTCACTTCCTCCACTGGAGTCTTGAACCCCTCAAAGTCATCCATGAGGTTTGGGATCAACTTCTTCCAAAATCTTGTTAATGTTGATATTTTACCATCTTCCCATGAATCACAAATATTATTTAAGGTATCCAGAATGGTGAATCCTTTCCAGAATTTTTCAACTGAATTTGCCCAGATCCAGCAGATGAATCACTCCCTGATAACTATACCCTTTCAAAAGGCCTTTCTTTTTTTTACTAATATATAATGTATTATTAGCTCCAGAGGTACAGATCTGTGATTCATCAGTCTTACACAATTCATAGCACTCACCACAGCACATACCCTCCCCAGTGTCCATCACCAGCCATCCCAACGCTCCCACCCACCTCCACTTCAGCAACCCTTAGTTTACTTCCTGAGATTAAGAATCTCTTATGGTTTGTCTCCCTCTCTCTGGATTCTTCTTATTTCATTTTTCTCCCCTTCCCCTATGATCCTCTGTCTTGTTTCTCAAATTCCTCATGTAATTGTCTTTCTCTGACTGACTTATTTCATTTAGCATAATACTTTCTGGTTCCATTCACATTGTTGCAAATTGTAAGATTTCATTTTTTGATGGCTGAATAATATTCCATTTTATATACACACCACGTCTTCTTTATCCAGTCATTTGTTGATGGACATCTAGGCTATTTCCATGGTTTGGCTATTATGTATATTGCTGCTATAAACATTGGGGTGCATGTGTCCCTTCAGATCACCACATTTGTATCTTTGAGGTAAATAACCAGTAGTGCAATTGTTGGGTTGTAGGTAGCTCTATTTTCAACCTTTTAAGAAACCTCCATACTGTTTTCCAGAGTGGCTGCACCAGCTTGCATTCCCACCAGCAGTGTAGGAGGGTTCCCCTTTCTCTGCATCTTTGCCAACACCTGTTATTCCCTGACTTGTTAATTTTAGCCATTCTGACTGGTGTGAGGTAGTAGTATCTCATTGCGGGTTTGATTTGTATTTCCCTGATGCCAAGTGATTCTGAACACTTTTTCATGTGTCTGTTGGCCATCCGGATGTCTTCTTTGCAGAAATATCTGTTCATGTCTTCTGCCCATTTCTTGATTGGATTATTTGTTCTTTAGAGTGTTGAGTTTTATAAGTTCTTTATAAATTTTGGATTCTAGCCCTTTGTCTGATATGTAACTTGCAAATATCTTCTCCCATTCTGTCAGTTGTCTTTTGGTTTTGCCAACTGTTTCCTTTGCTGTGCAAAGGCTTTTTATCTTGATGAAGTCCCAATAATTCATTTTTCCTCTTGCTTCCCTTACCTTTGGCAATGTGTCTAGGAAGAATTTGCTGTGCCTGAGGTCGAAGAGGCTGCTGCCTGTGTTCTTCTCAAAGATTTTGATGGATTCCTGTCACACATTCTGGTCTTTCATCCATTTTGAGTCTATTTTTGTGTGTGGTATAAGGAAATGGTCCAGTTTCATTCTTCTGCATGTGGCTGTCCAATTTTCCCAACACCATGTGTTGAAGAAACTGTCTTTTTTCCACTGGACATTTTTTCCTACTTTGTCAAATATTAGTTGACCATAGAGTTGAGGGTTCCATTTCTGGGCTCTCTATTCTGTTCCATTGATCTGTGTGTCTGTTTTTGTGCCAGTACCATACTGTTTTGATGATTACAAGTTTTGCAATAAAGCTTGAACTCTGGAATTGTGATGCCACCAGCTTTTGTTTTCTTTTTCAACATTCTTCTGTCTATTTGGGGTCTTTTCTGGTTCCATACAATTTTAGAATTATTGTTTTCCATTTATTTGAAAAAAAGTTGGTGGTATTTTGATAGGGTTTGTATTAAATGTGTACATTGCTCTAGGTAATATAGACATTTTAACAATATTTATTCTTCTAATCCATGAGCATGAAACATTTTTCCATTTTCTTGTGTGTCTTCCTCTTTCTTTCATGACTATTCTATAGTTTTCTGAGTACAGATTTTTTGCCTTCAAAATGTGTTTCTTAAATAATAAGACTTAAAAGTTGAAATTACTCTTTAACCCAAAGACTACAGAATAGAAATCATGTTAGCAAGCATGAAAACAACAGTATGAAAGTAGCATCAAATATCACTGATCACATATCACCATAACAAATATAATAATAATGAAAAAGTTTAAAATATTGTGAGAATTACCAAAATATGACACAGACTCATGAGAGAACAAATGTTCTTGAAAAAATTGTGCTGATAGAGTGGATCAACAGTGGGGGGCCACAAACTATTAACTTTTAAATTAACAACACAATGCACAGATCTTTAAGAAGTAATGAGAAAGAGAAAAAAATAGAACATGTAATATTTCCTTTGGCTCTATATGATTTTTTGAGATTCTAGTAATGCCATCTAATGTTTACATTCCTGCTGAAAACTGTAGGCCACTCATTCATTCATTTATTTAGCCATTTCCTGAAAAAAATTAAGTCCTTCCCATAACCTAATTAATTTTTACATGTTTTGCAATCCAACCAAGAAACACTGGCAGTAAATGGAATTTCTTCCATAATCAATAACATCAAGCAAACAAATTACACACAGAGAAGAGAAATATTACTGGACATTATTAGTCAACAGTTGTGTGGCCTCTTGACCAGTCAAGAGTTTGAGATTTGAACTATTCATTTGTAACCTTTGGTTAAGTGTGTTTTTATCTCTAGGGCTTAGTTTCTTCATCCTTAAACTTGAAATTACATATTTACCTATGACTGTTGAAAGATTAATGAAGCTATTGTCTGTAGAATCATTTAACATATTGCCTAGAACAGAGTAGGTTCTCAATCATGAAGTCTTTGCTGTGTGATTATTATTACAATTATATCATTACTATTACTAATATTATTTGCCTTATTTTGAATAATTTACATTTTCCCTTATTTTGTTGGTAGGTATGAACCAGCCTTCTTACTCTCAGTCATTCGTCTTCCCGACTCAGTGGTCAGCATTTTCGGTTAGGTAATTCTTCATGCTATAAATGGAGCCATTTATCAAAACTTACCAAATTTCTTCCTCATGTACAAGAAGAAACCATCCTAGAATATTCTCTGCCCATTGAAATGTGCACTCAGGCAGTGACACGGAAATCAGTACTGCAGAAGCTAATGATCTGGTTCCATTAACAATTGCTCATTTGGGTGGTAAGTGACCTGAGACGAAGAGAAAATGCAATTTTGCCTGCCAATACAGTAAAAAATGGTTGCCATTACAGTTCTATTGAGATTATAATCAATGATACTTTTTATTGGCTCAATTGAACTACATTGTAGCCAATTAAATCCCTGTTTTGATGACATGGAGTAAAATGAAAGAGTCTTGTATCTTTCACAGCTTGTACAAAATTAGCTCATGTACAACAGCTTTAGCCTTAATGCCTTTTTAATAGAAGGAAGTCACCTTGTTCACCTGACAAATTAACCTTCTCCTTAACCAAACAATTTTTATCTCTACATTTAAGAAATGTTTAAAAGTTTTCACATCTTCAAAGAAGATGGTTATCCTTCTGTAATACCTGAGTTAAGATTTTTGCTATTCTTTTCTTTAAATATAAATATAGGGTGAAATTTTGTTTTATATGGAAATGTCAACTTTAACTGAGATTTTATTTTCAACTGACTATACTACCGACAAATTATTAAGAGCTTTAAAACTCTCATACCTTTTATTATCCAAAAAGTTGTATTATTAAACACTCATATAATATTTTGTCTATTATTGTTATTTGGATCAAATCATGACAAAACATGATTTTCTTATAACAATCATTATGGAATATAAGAGTGAGCATATAAAATTTATGGTGTAAGTTGTTTCTCAAACATTTGAGTTTCTCCTGATATTCGTCATGTTTTCAAGTCAAAGAACAATTTGCTTCTAAGAATACATGTACCTAGAATTGCCTAAACCTAGTTAATTTTGTATGACCCATGATGGTGATATTTTCTAAACTTTATTATCATAAAGCTTTCATAAAATAAAAAAGGCATGTGTCACTAAATTATTCAACTGGATCCATTTCTTATTCCAAACTTGCTGAGCAGAGAAATTGAAATAAGAGAGAATTCTGTTTCTTCAATGCCCTTTTCCAGCTTCTAAAATTATTTTGTTTCAAGCATTACTGAGTACTTAGTTTGTGACAGACACTGCTAGAAGCTGGATATACAGAGATGAAAAGAACACAATAATCTCTTTTCAAATTTTTACAGTCTTGTCTTTCCACATAAGCCAATTTGCCTTTAATTGACTAAATATTGCCAAAGGGAAGTTGGGGAATGTTATCTGGCAGGAGGTGAATGGAACCACTTGGATAGCTATAAAAATTCTGTCATTAACATGGTAACTGTGGCTATTTTATTCAACAGAATTTATGGCTGCTTTGAAGGAACATAGCAAATCCTTTTATCAAAAGACCTGCTAGGAAACTGATGGTCAGGATCCTATTTAATAAGTAACAGAAACTTCTAGTCTAGGGAAGAAACAGAAATGGTTAGAATAAGAATAAAAATTGAATAAATAAAAAATTTTGTCTTGTAAGGAAATTTGTGGTTTTAAATACCTTTCATTATTGTTTCAAGTTATAAGCATGAGGAAAAATACACAATTCTTTTTGTTATACATGATCATGTTTGTTGGCTTCTTTATTATATTTAAATAAATATAAATGTTGATGCCTTACTTAAAATAGACACTGGAAAATGCTCATGGTGAAACAGGTGCCAATATTATGAAATTATGCATTTTGGACTAACGTGGAAAGGTCCTTCATTGTTCCTTCATAATAACCTGGATCAGAAAGTCAAGTCTTTCTTTCTTTTTTTAAGATTTTATTTATTCATTTGAGAGCAAGAGGAGGGCAGATAGAGCACAAACAGGGGAAGAGGCAGAGGTAGAAGAAGAAACAGACTCCTAGCCAAGCTGGGAGCCTGACATGGACTCGATCCCAGGACCTGGAGATCATGACCCAAGCTGAAAGCAGATACCCAGTGCAGATGCCCCAGAAAGTCAAGGTCGTTATCAAGTTGAACACTAATCAATCATTCATCTATTGCCAGAATGCCTCTTGTCTCTTTGATTCCACATTTTCCCATGTTGATAGCTTTATCTTAAATTCTAAATACTAAGACATGCAGAAAAAAAACTGTGTATTGATTCTTTAACAATGGAGAACAAACTGATGGTTACCAGAGGGGACGTGGGTGAGGGAATGGTTTAAATAGGTGTATATTAAGGGGAGCACTTGTGGTGAGCACTGGGTATTTTATATGAGTGATGAATCACTAAACTCTACACCTAGAACTAATATTACACTGTATATTAACTGGAATTTAAATACAAATTTGGAGATAAATAAAATTAGGGGAAAAATTATAAAAAGTTTTGGGAAATACAAAGAAATATTTACATAGTGATTATTATAGCTTTTTATTTATCTTACAACAGAAAACACTGGATGAAAGCCCCTAGACACCACCCATTGACTAAGAGCTTTGTATATTAAAGGCCTGGCCACTTACAGATATGAAATTAGTAGTCTTAATATACACCCAGGCAGATACCAAGACAGACGGAGAGGAAGACCATATGGACCTCTCAACATATTAAATTGAATAAATAGAAAGTTAAAACAAGGGGCACCTGGCTGTCTCAGTCAGTTAAGCATTCAAAGTTTGATTTCAGGTCACATCATTATCTCAGGGCCGTGAGATTGAGCCCCATGTCAGGCTCCATGCTGGGTGTGGAGTCTACTTTAGATTGTCTCTCTCTCTCCCATTGCCTCTCCCACCTCTAAAAAAAAGTTAAAACAAAATAAGATATATGTTACTTTAAAAAGAGAGATTTCCACAGGTAGGGGAAAAAACAGGATATAATATCCTGAGCTCTTCTCTGAATCTTTTAAAAGCTTTCCAGTACCATGCCAAACTATATTGGACTCTAAAAAACAAATAAACCAACCAACAAAAACACCCTGAAAAATGTTTGCTATTATATAAATGTGTTAACATATTTTTAGGTGATAACTTTGTTTTCAGATCATTAGTTTTAAAATATTGAAAAGTTTAAAACTAGGCATATTAAAATTCATATTATCCAGGGTGCCTGGGTGGCTCAGTTGATTAAAATTCACATTATCCTAAGTTTAGATATTTTATTTATACTGAAACAAAATTAGTTTAATTTTGCTTTCTTCATTTTAATAGAAAGAAACTCATCAACAAAATATTTTGAATATCTACACTTTTCCTTATTTTATTTGCAGTTGAGAGAATTGCCATTTTGGCAATTTATCATGATCAAATGATGATAATAATTTTAATTAATTTTACAAATTAATATCACTTCATATCTAAACTTATAGGATGCAACTAAACTGATATTTAGAGGAAATTTTATAGCCTTAAATGTTTATGTTCCAAAAAGAAAAAAAGGATAAAAAATTATTGAGCTAGTTATCTTTATTAAGACATTAGAAAAAGAACAACAGAACAAATTCAGATATAGGGTTCACACAAAACTAAAGTAGTTTAACACACACACACACACACACACACACACACACAAAGATAAGAGTCCAAATAACTTAAGCACAATTTTTAAGAATATTAAAGTAGTTTAAAAATATTTTAAAATTGAAAGGAAGGTTTACCAAACAATATAAATATCTTTATGCTATCAAATTTCAAAATCCAAATATACACACCCCTATAAGAATTTAAGACATAAGATATATCAATATTTTTATATCGACCATACTCTACATTTTAAAGAAATCGAACCAAAAGCTGAAGCTGGAAGTCTTCCTCACCAAAAAAAAAAAAAAAAAGAAGAAGAAGAAGAAAATCACCAGAACTTAGGAATTCAATTCCAAAGAGAAGTGAGTTTTTATATCCACCCAAAGACATATACAAAAAGTTTAATCATATTTTATTATTGACTGTCATACTCTAGAAGCAATTTGAGTGTTCATGAATACTAAAATGAGTAAATAAAAAAATAAGAGGGTTAAGTATAAGTGTTTTAGGCAGAGAAAACATGAGAAACAGAAGAGAATATAGAGAGTAGGAAAAAACATGTGGAAGAGAATCATAAATATCGTATTAAAGAAGTTGACCTTTTTACCAAAAAAGGCATTGACAAACTTAAAGCAAGAAACACTATGATCAGGTCAATACGTTTTTTTTTTTTTTAATTTAAACTCAAGTTAGTTAACATTTAATGTAGTATTGGTTTTAGCTATAGAATTTAGTGATTCATCACATACATATAATACCCAGTGATCATCCCTTACTATTCATGATCCATTTATACCATCATCCCACTCACCTCCCCTCCAACAACCCTCCGTTTGTTCTCTATATTTAAGAATGTTTTATGGTTTGCGTCCCTCTCTGTTTTTATCTTTTTCTTCTCTTTTCCCCATGTTAATTTGTTTTGTTTCTTAAATTCCATTTTTGAGTGAAATTGTATGATATTTGTCCTTCTCTGAATGGCTAATTTCACTTAGCATAATGCATTCTAGTTGCATACACATTGTTGCAAATGAAAAGCCTTCATTCTTTTTGATCACTGATCATGTCTTCTATACCCATTCATCAGTCAAAATGTGTCATTTACAAGGAGGCTATGGCTGCAGAGAATAAAATGGATTGATATAAAAAGTACCATTCTGGATTTAAGAGTATTACATGATTGGCCCCTCCATATCATTTAAGAATCTACTTAAATTTAACTTCTTAGGCTTTCCTTAATTTTTCTAAAATAGGTACCACTCTTTTATCTAATTTGTCTCTCTCTTTCTTGTACTCCTGATTTTTAAAATTTCTCATCATTTATTGAAATTATATGAATTTGTTTTTCTACTTTCTCTGCTAAGATGTAAGATTCATGAAAGCTGATCTTTATCGGTCTTTTCTTTCTTGAATCACCAACACCAAGTACAGTGTTAGTGCACAGTTGTCATTCAACCAATATTTGTTGTATCAGTTAAAAAGTGAATTCTAAAAGTATTGCATTAAATTCTAGATATAGATAAGCTTTTGTAGATGAGACTTTCCTGCCATTTTTCTACCTGCAGACTGCACAGTTAATTCATACTGACTTTTAATAAATTATATAAGTAATATAGGTAATATAATAAATTCATATACATTATAAAATAATATAAAAGTTGTATAAATATATATAATACTGAATATCTGGGAAAACCTGTCAAAGTTGAACTGCCAAGAACATTAAACAAAATGTCCATTTCATTTCAGAAATCATGATAGGGAGCAAAAGGTTTGATAAAGTCATATATATTCCCTCGTGTTTTGGAAGGCTCATCTTATGAATTCATATAGAGATATGTTTTTATTACAAGGCTCTGAAGAGATGACGGATTGCATTAGAAAGCTCTTATAACAACAATGCTGACTATATGGTTAATAACACACTATAAATTATATCAAACAGGAGTTGGGGAATGTGAATAAAGAACTATGTTTCCTTCATTCATTCAATGAATAATTGAGTGACTACTATATGAAAAACACTGTGTTTAGGACTATTGACATAGTGCCTCTCCTCATAGAATTTATGATCTAGTAGGGAATATGGAGAAGAACACAGACATTAAAATAATCATGTCACAAGTGCTGTGGATGGGGGAAATTAATGATAACATGGTGCATGCATGAACTGTCTTACTTGGACTTAAAGAGAAGATATCCTGGGTAAATGAGTTTATATGAGGGTTTGAGGAATGAGTAAGACTTAGACAAAGGCTGGGGAAAGAGTGTTCTAAGAGGAAGAAACAACAAAAGTTCATGCCCATAAAATATGTTTTCAAGGGCTATTTCAAAGATCTCAGATTGTTAACCATAAGAGACTCAGTCTCTGACTTTTAATAAATTATATAAGTAATATAAGTAATATAATAAACTGAGGGTTGCTGGGGCTTGGGGGATGGGGATAGGGTGGCTGGGTTATGCACATTGGGGAGGATATGTGCTATGGTGTGTGCCGTGAAATGTGTAAGCCTGATGAAATGTTAAGCCTGTACCCCTGGGACAAATAATTTATTTATTTATTTATTTATATAATAATTTATATATATATATTATATATTATATATATAAATTATATTTATATATAATATTTATTTATTTATATAATCTTTATTATATGTTAATAAATTTTAAAAAAGAAAAAAATCTAAAAATTTTTTTAAAATGTACAAGTAATGGAATCAAGGACATAACAAAGTTCAGTGTAAATACAAGTTTTATACTAGGATAAAAAGTAAAATGAATGGATTGATTAAAACAAAATTCTAATAGTGACCAATAGGGGATTGTTTGTTTGTAGTTAGAGTCAGGAAAAAGTCAAAGGATGGAGAAACCTGATGATGGGGACAGGTTATTGAATACTGACACAGAGAAGGCTAAAGTTTTGCTTCTGTCTCAAAGAGAAAAGTCTCCAGAGTGGAAAGACAAGAATAAGCAGCTTTTGGCTAGGGGAAAAGAAATATAAGATGGGTGAAAATACACTAGGGAGACTTCTAGATTTAGTAAATGTATTCAAATTTCCTGGTCCTTTCTATATTCTTGTCATTGCCACTAAGATTCAACAGAGCAAGAGTTATAGCATGTGTGACTGCTCATTAAAAAATAACCTTCGGCTAGAAAGACATTCTATTCAGCAAAATTAATCAGACTGCCCTTGAAATGATCACATATTTCTGTCTTTTGGTACATTAATTAGGATTCCTAGCAGGGATTTAAGGGTCAGGGAAATCTTGGTGGGTAGAGAAAGGGAGAAGGATTTACAAAACTTGGGCATGGTATTGGTAGACCTTTTTTTGAGAGGATGGAAACATTTATCATTTTATTTTTTATATTGATTAAAAGTTGGCAGTTCAATAGTTTAGCATAACAAATAATTATACAACATTATTTCCAATTTATGCAGCCAGTTTCATGTATGTTTGAAAAATTTTAGGTACAATTTCAACATAGTGTGACCTTGGACAAGTTCACAGTCAGTGAACTGGTTTCCTCAACTAGAAAAATGGATGCAGTGATTATAAGGATCAAGAATTAAGATAGCAAGTTAAAGTACCACATTTTCGCAGGTGCTGGCAGAAGACATGAAACTTGGGTCAGACACAAAGGACTCTATTTCTGAGCACAGAAAGCAGTATGAACTGCATATTCCCTTAGATTTACCTTGGGACAACACACCAATGGGTCCAGGTAAGTGTTATGTACACAGAAACCTATGTCACAACTGAGGAAATCTAAGCTTAGGAAATCCCTCCATCCTAAAGGGGTTTGCTAACAAACCTGATCATTCAAGTTTTACTGAAATGAAGAAATTATTTTTATTATTCTGGACAGCAAACAAATCTACTCTCTACTTGTGAAAGAAACCTTATCTTTATCTCCCAAGAGTGTTTTCTATACTAACATGCATGAAAATTTAGTCTGGAACAAAAGCTGTCACCAGACACACAGAAATGTGAGAGAACCACGGAAAAATATTTTTCAATATATCCCATAGGTTTATTGAAAAGAGTACATAAGTTAATGAGCATAAAGCATCTAGAACAGTGCTCTCAATGTGCAGACAATTTTATATAAATAACACTATCAGTATAATAACCATTATAATAATCCAGTTTTGCCTGGATATTACTTTGAGACACTGGGAAAAGCAGAGCACTTTTCAACATTTCCCAAACTGCATACATTATTAGATTTCTGATAGACAGTATACTCCCTAGAATATATCTTTTATTTCTTCTGCTCTGGTCTCAACTTGCTTTAAAAAAAAAAAAAAAAATCTCTGAAAGTGGCCAGGAATACACAACTATTACCTTAATGGTAATAGTAATGGAAAAAATATATACTGTTTTAGGGTAGATCTTGTTTTAGGCATTTTACTTATATTATCATATTTCATTCTCAAAACAGCCCTTTGAGAAAAATATTTTTTTTCATTTTCTAGGTGATGAAGTTGAATCACACAGAAGAAAAATAACTTCCCCCTGATCTATTGATGTTAAATGCGGTGTTTGCCAGGTTTATATACAATACAGTTATTGCCTCCCCCCCCCGCCCGGCCGCTTTCCATACTCTACTCTTTGGAAGAAAGTCACAAGGCACAGCCCACCCTTAATAAGTAATGAAGTTGTGTTTCATCTCCTTAAAGGTGTGTTATCTACATAAATTATTTAAATTTCTTTGTGTGAAAGACTTGTCTATTCTCTCCATTTATTTGTTTATTTAATCATGTATTTCAGTGTGGTCCCAGGGTTATTTATTTTATACATTGTTTTGTAATGTAATACTACTTTATTGTGTTGCTCACATTGTTCCAGCTTTAGTCATTGGGAGTTCTTTCAACTGGCTCTCATGTCAGTATCACTTTGACATACCCCCATCATTGTGGTTTGTTTGTTTTTTTTTTTAAGAGCTTACTTACTTTTTCGTACTACAAGATGCTCTAGGTTTATCACATGCATCTGTTCCCCAGTCATATAATTAGCCATTTCTCCTAGAAGCCCTTGTTTCTTTTATTGGAAACAGTATTAGAAAATAAGAGTTGGGTGTTAGGTGTGCTCATTGCTACTGCGTATCATTGCTTCTGCACTCTTCTAGCTAATAGAGCAAGGAGGCCCTTTGACTTTATACTATCCCATGTACACACACATATTTTTAAATATTTTTATGTGTAACCCCCTGTATCTATATTAAGCTAAACATGAGTTAAAACTGATGTCTCCAATGCCAATCAATTATCACAGTGACCAGTTTAGTCTCTTCTTGCATGTCTGTACCCTTCCACTCCATCAGCGAGAGACCTGGGTTCCATCATATGGCATCAATTCAATTAATAACTTAACTTCAGTACATGTATAGCGATTTCAGAATCATTAACCTATACTCCATGGGAAATAATTTTATCAGCTTGAGGATAGTGTTTATATTTCTCTCTGCCATTGGTTTTACATATTTTACATATTTCTAGTCACTTAGGTCAGTACCTTATTGCCCCATTCCTTTTGGTCAGTTCATTTCATATATTTATAATACACCTAGGTTATTTTTTAAGTTTGTTTATTTACATGTATTTATTATTTATTTATTGGGGGAGTGGGGCAAAGGAAGAGGGAATGTCAAGCAGACTCTGGGCTGAGAGTGGAGCCCATGGCTCCATCTCATGACCCTGAAATCATGACCTGAGCTGAAATCAAGAGTTGGAGGTTTAACTGACTGAACCATTCAGGCGTCCCACACACTTAGCACATTTTGCGTTTCATCCTGAGATTGCCTTGCCTCTTAAATGATTTTTCTAAATTAGCAGGCATTAAAATTACTCAATGTGCTATAAAGCTTCCTGATTTCTGACAAATGCTTACTGTTTATATTGACAAATTACATGATCATATACAATAATTTGACTACCCTAAAGAAATCCCATGTGATCTATGTATTAAACCACCTTGTTATCCCAAATCACTGGCAATAACTGGAACGTTTATTTCTTATCCATATAGTTATATCTTTTCTAAAAATATCATATAGTTGTAATCATACATTAGGTAGATTTTTAAGACAGGATTTTTTCACTGAGCAATATGCATTTAAGAATTTTTCATGTCCTTGTGTATTTGGATAGTTCATGTCTTTTCTATATGAATAATATTTCATTATACAAATATACTGCCAGTTGGTTTATTCATTCACCTATTGAAAGACATCTTGTTTGCTCCCAGGTTATTATTGTTCCTAGCGATTATGACTAAGGGTGCTATAAATATTCAAATTCAGGTTTTTGCATAGACATTTTTCAAACCAGTTGACTAAGTAACTAAGACCATAATTTCTGGATCAAGTGGTTAGTGCTATACTCCACATCCTTTCCAGCAAATGTTATTATTAATGTTTTGGATATTAGCCATTATAATCGATGTGTAGAAGTATTCATTGTTGCTGCAATCTTCTATTCTCTAATGACAAGTTATATCAAATATCTAATGTGCTTATTTGACATCTGGATATCTTCTTTGGTGAGGTGTCTGTTCAGCCCTTTTGAATTGAGTTTTAAGAATTCTTTGCATATTGGGAGCAGAATTATCCACCAACTATGTGTTTCACAATTAAATATTTTCTCTTAGTTGTAGTTGTCTTTTCATTCTCTTAATTGTGTGTTTAGCAGAAAGCATTTTAATTTATTAAAATCCAAATTATCATTTATTTTTCATGGATGCCATGGATGTTGTATTTTATTTATTTTTTTAAGATTTTATTTATTTATTTGACAGACAGAGATCACAAGTAGGCAGAGAAGCAGGCAGAGAGAGAGGAAGGGAAGCAGGCTCCCCGCTGAGCAGAGAGCCTGATGCGGGACTTGATCCCAGTACCCTAAGATCATGACCTGAGCCGAAGGCAGAGGCTTAACCCAGTGAGCCACTCAGGCCCTCCTTGATGTTGTATTTTAAAACTAATCACTAAACACTTATTTCCTATATTTTATCCTAGAAATTTTATATTTTCCACTTAGATCTATGATCTATTTTAACTTAAATTTTGTGTACAATGTAAGGTCTCTTTCTAGGTTCTTTTGTTCCCCTCATTTGGATGTCCAGTAGTTTCATTTCTTGAAAATACCATCCCCACCTCTTTGAATTTTTTTTTTTTTTGTAAGAGATTAGTTGCTTATTTCTAGGCTCTCTGCTCTGTTCCATTATTTTATTTGTCTATCCTTTTGCCAATATTGTATTACTTTGATTATTTTAACTTTACCATGATTCTTGGAATTCATCTCTAAATTTGTTCTTCTTTAGAATTGTGTTCAGTATTATAGGTCTTTTGTCTTTTTATATAAACTTTAGAGTCAGTTTGTTAATAACTTCAAAACTGCTTGCTTGGATTTTGATTGAGATTGTGCTGAATGTGTAGACTACATTGAGAAGAATTGTCATCTTGATAATATTTTATCTTCCAATCCATGAACACGGAATATTGCATCATTTACTTAGATCTCTGATTTTGCATTAAATGTATCATAGATTTTGGCGTATAGGCCCTGTGCTTATCTTCTGATATTTATGCCCAAGTATTTTATTATTGTGTTATTACCAATACTATTTTTATTTTAAATTCTTGTTATTCATTGTCAATACAAAAAAAGGAATTAATTTTTCTATACTAAACTTAGGTCTTGTAGCCTTGATACACTTGCTTATTAGTTCCACAATGTTTGTTAGTGGTACCATTGATGGTGATGGTTCTTTGGTATATTCAACATAGACAATTCTGTCATCCAGGAATGGAGACAGTTTTCTCTTCCTTTCTAACTGCATTCCTTTTATTTCCTTTCTTATTTTTTTTCGCTAGTCATTATTTCCAATATGATATTGAAAATAACTGATGAAAAAAGAAAATGCCTTATTTTAAATTTTAAGGGGAAATGTTCAGTTGTTTATCAATATGTATATTATTTGCTGCAGATTTTATTTCTAGTTTCTTTATCAAATTTAGAAAGGTTCCCTCTGTTCCTAGTTTGCTGAGAAGTTTTTGTCATGGATAAGAATTGGATTTTGTCAGATGTTTTTCTCTAAATCAATTGATATGATCATTTGATTTTTCTTCTTTAGTCCGTTGACATGATTGATTACATTGATTAATATTTGCTTATTGAATCAGCCTTCTGTACCTGAAATAAATCCCACTGGGTCATATTATATATTTTTTAAATAAAATTTTGGATTTAACTTCCTAAGATTTATTTAGTTGAGGGGTTTGTGCATGTTTTCATGAAAGATATTGGTCTTTAGTTTTCCTTTATGTCTTTAGTTTTCCTTTACTATAATGTCCTTATTCAGTTTTGGTATTAGGATAATGCTGTCTTCCTAGAATGAATTACAAAGTGCTTGTTCTCCTATATTCTGGAAGAGATATCATTAACAGAAAAATGTTATCATTTTTTCACTAAATGTTGGGTAGAATTACCAATGTAGCTGTCTTAGCCTGGTGATTTCTTTTTTATGAAGTTATTATAGTTCAATTTTTTAATGGACATAGAGCTATTTACATTATTTCTCCTTTGAGAGCTTGATACTTTGTGTATCTCACTGAAATGATCCAGTTCATCTAAATTATCAGATTAGTTGTTCATAGTATTCATTTACTATTACTTTAATTTTCATAGAATTAGTAGTAATAAATCTTTCATTTCTGATATTAGTAATTTGTGTCTTATCTATATTTTCTTCACTAGCCCACTTAGAGTTTTATCATTTTTATTGATATTTTTAAAGAACCAGGCTTTGGTTTTAACTGATTCCTCTCCCTTTTCCCTTCAGAATAGAGCTTTGTTCTGGAGAAGTCTCTTTGAATATTCATAGAGATTACTACTTTCCTCCCCCTGTCATAGCCACAAAAGATTTTCCTTTTCTTTTCATCATGAGAAATGGTAGGATTCCTAGAAGTAAAACCAAGAAAATTGTGAGGGCCCCTCAGTCCATGTCCACCAAGGTAGTCCACAGTCAGTCTCCATAAATTTGTCCAAATTATTATATAAAAACAGCTACCAGTTAATGACTCCAGCAGCTTTTGCTGCAGATAAGCAGATCTCAACTGTGCCTCTGAATTTGTCTTTTGTTTTAGACTTTGAGGCGACAATGTGACCTGCAAACTCAATTCTCTCTTGGGTCCAAGAAAATTCATTAGTTGTCTATTTGTTTAGGTTTTTTGTTTATTTGTTTGTTTCCCTGCAATAAGTAGAAGTGACAACTTCTAGCCATTTTGCATGTTGGGGCTGCAGTGGGACCAAAACATCATTTTTTTTTGTCAAAGCGTCTTGTAAACTAGGAAAGCTTGGTAGATAGAAATTGTCTCTGTTGTAAAAAGAGATTGACAAGGCCTTACATAAAATCCTTAAAAGCAAGATGATGAAATACAAATAGGAATAAATAAAACTTATGTGAATTCCCAATTAATTCAACAATTATACTCAAAGCATATTAACAGATTACACTAATCTGAAGAGAAGGTACTAGTGGAATTGCACAAAGTTCATTTAGAGAATAAATTTGAAATAACAAATTGAATATCTCATACCTTGATACGTTTGAAACATACTTAAGCTTGCAAGTTAAAATCCAATAATATTTTTAAAGGTCCTAAAACACCTCCCCACTTTTTTTTTTTTTTAAAGATTCCAACTTTGAATTATACACAACTGGCAAGTCAATGACAGTGATAGAATTTGTCAAAAAGACTTTGATGTTTAAGATATCATTTAGCACATTATCTATTGAAAGTTTGTTGTGATCAAAAAAATCTAAGGTATAATGTGCTCCTTGATGGTCTTACTGTATTATGAATCAGTCTTATGATGTACAGACTAGTGTTTTCAGTCCTAAGAAATCTTCAGTGAGGAAACTAAAACATTCAGCAGAGAATGTCAGGATGGTGAAGAAAGGAAATAATATTTGTGGAAAATGGTTGAAAGAAGTCTAGAATATAAAGTTTAGGGAAGAGATGAAAGGACACATAATTCTTCACCTATCTAAGAACATGAATACTTGAGAAGACCCAGATACCATAACATTAAGAAAAGTTAGAAGCTAATGGCAAAGATAGAGGGAAGTTTTTCATTTTCTGTGTGAGAAAAAAAATAAAAACAGGGAATGTGCTGCAAAAGGATTGCTGAGTTTTTCACACCAGAGATAACTGAAAGGGATATTTTCAGAGGGAAACTAGGTCTTGCATGAGTTAGACTAGAATTTTCTAAAGATCATTTTTCACTCAAAAATATTTTAATCAGCTAAAGGATTAAAGAAGGACTTTGTCAGTTAACTTTAGACTATGGTTCAACAAAAATACCCTGAAGATTTAAGGAAAACTAAAACTTATTTAATGGTATGTAGGTAATAAGGCAAAGACATAACTAGTGTCATCATTTCCTATACTTTCATCTTCCACCACTGATACAAAATCAGAATATCTTAGGAAAACTATGCATTCTTCCCTTTCATACAAATGCACACTCAGAGGTTTCTTACAGTAAGAGGATAACAGGCTTCCTTCTTTTCTATGTCAGGGAAGCCTGCAGAATAGAAATGATGCAGCAGATTTTGCTTCACAAAAATGACAGCAACAATACTTCTTATCCCATAGGTTCCTCAGGCAATGTGACATTGGCACCCCACTATCAGAAAGTAGAATATATTTCCCCCTTCCCTTGGATTTGCACTGGACACTCTATTCAGTGAACTTTGGCAAGAAGAAATAAAATGCAACAAAACTAGAAAGGAAGAAGTTGTCATAAACACTTTGCAATGGAAAGAGGGATCCACATCCAAACTTTTCAACATTGAAACTGGTGATTCTACACACAATAAGAGGATATGAGAAAGATCTGAGAAGACTAGATAAAAAGGAAAAGAGTTTAGCTCAGGGTTTTGATTGTGATTAGGGGACAGAGCCAAGGTAAATGTTAATTCATGAGGGCAGGGGACTGTTTGGTTTAAGTCTCCCACTTCCATCTAAGGAACTTTTCCTAAGACTGTGGGACAAAGCTTTCCTTTTTTCTTGTTTTTGTTTTTCATATTTTCTTTAATATAGCTGACACACAACGTCATATAAGTTTCAGAAGTACAACACAGTGATTCAATTTCTCTATATGTTATTCTATGTTCACCCCAAGTGTAGCTCCCATGACATCACACAACACTATTCTAATATTATTCACTATATTCCCTGTGCTGTGCCTTTTACTTCTGTGACTTATTATTCCATAAATGGAAGCCTGTATCTCCCACTTCATCCATGTTGTTCTTCCCCACCTCTTTCCCCTCCGGGAGCCATCAATTTGTTCTCTGTTTTTACAGGTCTGATTCTGCCTTTTTTTGTTTGTTTGTTTATTTGTTTGTTTTGGGTTTTGGATTCCACATATGGGTGAAATCACATGGGACCAAGGTTTCTTGTCAGTATGCCCAAATACACATCACAAAGAGAAGTGGGAAGAAGAGAGGATTAAAGCTGTCAGCAAACATCAGAAAATGGACTCCAACTCCTTATTACTGAAGAAAACTGTATTCACAATGACATACTCCCCTGCATAGAAAATATTAAAAATATTTGTAAAAATACATCAGAACATAGGATAATTGAATTTAGCAAGATTGCAGGATGAAAAACAATATATCATTTGTCATTTGTTTGTATACTCTCAGTAAACAACAAGATATTGAAAGAAATGATAATAACATCCTTTCCGTATTCTTGATCTGAAGGCAAAAGCATTCATTTTTTTTACAACTAAATATGTTTGTTGAAAGTTTTTCATAAATCTTTATTTTCTCAAGGATGTTTTATTCTATTGCTAGCTTGCTGCAAGTTTTCATCACAAGTGGACATTGGATTTTGTCAGATTTTTTTTTTTCATCTATTCAGATGAGGAAAGGATATTTTTGGTTTTTTATTTGTGAAAAATGTGGATTATATTGATTTATTTTAATTTAAGTCAACCTTGCTACTTTGGGATAAACCTCCCTTGAGCATGAGGTATTGTTATTTTTTACATATTACTAGATTAAATTTTTGGTAAATATTTTTAATATCTTTTTTTAATTTTTTTATTTCATTTCAGTGTAACAGAATTCATTGTTTGTGTACCACACCCAGTGTTCCATGCAATACATGCCCTCCATAATACCCACCACCTGGCTCCCCCAACCCCCCAACTCCTACCCCTTCAAAATCTTCAGATTGTTTTTCAGAGTCCATAGTCTCTCATGGTTCATCTCCCCTTCCAATTTCCCTCAACTCCCTTCTCCTCTCCATTTCCCTATGTCCTCCATGTTATTTGTTATGCTCCACAAATAAGTGAAACCATATGATAATTGACTCTCTCTGCTAAACTTACTTCACTCAGCATAATCTCTTCTAGTACCATCCATGTTGATACAAAAGTTGGGTATTCATCCTTTCTGATGGAGGCATAATACTCCATCATGTATATGGACCACATCTTCTTTATCTATTCGTCCATTGAAGGGTATCTTAGGTCTTTCCACAGTTTGGCGACCGTGGCCATTGCTGCTATAAACATTGGGGTACAGATGGACCTTCTTTTCACTACATCTGTATCATTGGGGTAAATACCCAGTGGTGCAATTGCAGGGGCATAGGGAAGCTCTATTTTTAATTTCTTGAGGAATCTCCACACTGTTTTCCAAAGTGGCTGCACCAACTTGCATTCCCACCAACAGTGTAAGAGGGTTCCCCTTTCTCCACATCCTCTCCAACACATGTTGTTTCCTGTCTTGCTAATTTTAGCCATCCTAACTTGTGTGAGGTGGTATCTCAATATGGTTTTGATTTTAATTTCCCTGATGGCTAATTATGATGAACATTTTTTCATGTCTCTGTTAGCCATTTGTATGTCTTCATTGGAGAAGTGTCTGTTCATGTCTTCTGCCCATTTTTTGACATGATTATCTGTTTTGTGTGTGTTTGAGAAGTTCTTTATAGATCCTGGATATTAGCCTTTTGTCTGTACTGTCATTTGCAAATATCTTCTCCCATTCCGTGGGTTGCCTCTGTTTTGTTGACTGTTTCCTTTGTTGTGCAGAAGCTTCTCATCTTGAGGAAGTCCCAAAAGTTCATTTTCACTTTGTCTTTGGAGACATATCTTGAAAGAAGTTGCTGTGGCTGATATCAAAGAGGTTACTGCCTATGTTCTCCTTTAGGATTCTGATGGATTCCTGTCTCACGTTGCGGTCTTTTATCCATTTCGAGTTTATCTTTGTGTATGGTGTAAGAGAATGGTCCAGTTTCATTCTTCTACATGTAGCTGTCCAATTTTCCCAGCACCATTTATTGAAGAGACTTTCTTTTTTCCACTGTATATTTTTTTCCTGCTTTGTCGAAGATTATTTGACCATAGAGTTGAGGGTCAATATCTAGGCCCTCACTGGTCTATGTGTCTGTTTTTATGCCAGTACCATGCTGTCTTGGTGATCACAGCTTTGTAGTAAAGCATGAAATCAGGTAACATGATGCCCCCAGTTTTGTTTCTCATTTTCAACATTTCCTTAGCAATTCGGGGTCTCTTCTGATCCATACAAATTTAATCAGGAACGGATGCTGGATTTTGTCAAATGCTTTTTCTGCATCAATTGTGAGGACCATGTGGTTCTTCTCTCTTCTCTTATTGATTTGTCCTATCATATTGATTGATTTGTGAATGTTGAACCATCCTGGTAACCCAGGGATGAATCCCACCAGGTCATGGAGGATATTTTTAATGTGTTGTTGGATCCTATTTGCTAGGATCTTGTTGAGAATCTTAGGATCCATATGCATCAGGGATATTGGTCTGAAATTCTCCTTTTTGGTGGGGTCTTTGCCTGGTTTGGGGATCAGGGTGATGCTGGCTTCATAAAAAGGGTCTAGAAGTTTTCCTTCTGCTTCAATTTTTTGAAACAGCTTCAGGAGAATAGGTGTTATTTCTTCTTTGAAAGTTTGGTAGAATTCCCCAGGGAATCCGTTAGGTCCTGGGCTCTTGTTTTTTGGGAAGTTTTTGATCACTGCTTCAATCACGTTACTAGATATCAGTCTATTCAGGTTGTCAATTTCTTCCTGGTTCAATTTTGGGAGTTTATAGTTTTCCAGGTATGCATCCATTTCATACAGGTTGCTTAACTCATTGGCATATAACTGTTGATAATAACTTCTGATGATTGTTTCTATCTCCTTGGTGTTAGTTGTGATCTCTCCCTTTTCATTCATAATTTTATTAATTTGAGCTTTCTCTCTTTTCTTTTGGATTAGTGTGGTCAATAGTTTATTGATATTATTGATTCTTTCAAAAAACCAGCTTCTAGTTTCATTGATATGTTCTACTGTATCTCTAGTTTCTATCTCATTGATCTCTGCTCTAATCTTGATTATTTCCCTTCTTATGTGTGGAGTTGGCTTAATTTGTTGTTGATTCTCCAGTTCTTTAAGGTGTAGAGACAGCTGGCATATTCTGGCTTTTTAATTTTTTTGAGGGAGGCTTGGATGGCTATGTATTTCCCCCTTAGGACTGCCTTTGCTGTATCCCATAGGTTTGGGGCCAAAGTGTCTTCATTCTCATTGGTTTCCATGAATTGTTTAAGTTCTTCTTTGATCTCCTGGTTGATCCAAGCATTCTTAAGCAAGGTGGTCTTTAGCTTCCAGGTGTTTGAATTCCTTCCGAACTTTTCCTTGTGATTGAGTTCCAGTTTCAAAGCACTGTGATCTGAGAATATGCAGGGGATAATCTCAGTCTTTTGGTATTGATTGAGCCCTGATTTGTGACCCAGTATGTGGTCTATTCTGGAGAAGGTTCCATGTGCACTCAAGAAGAGTATTCTGTTGTTTTAGGGTGGAATGTTCTGTATATATCTATGAGGTCCATCTGGTCCAATGTGTCATTCAAAGCTCTTGTTTCTTTATTGATTTTCTGCTTGGATGATCTGTCTATTACTGAGAGAGGCATGTTAAGATCTCCTGCTATTAATGTATTCATATCAATATGACTCTTTATCTTGATTAAGAGTTTTCTTATGTAATTGGCTGCTCCCATATTGGGGGCATAGATATTTACAATTGTTAGATCATCTTGGTGGAGAGTCCCTTTAAGAATTATGTAGTCTCCTTCTGTGTCTCTGACTACAGTCGTTAAAATCTAATTTATCTGATACAAGAATCGCTACCCCGGCCTTCTTTTGAGGCCCATTGGCATGAAAGATCATCCCTTCACTTTCAGTCTGGGTGTAACCATAGTTTTGAAATGGGTCTCTTGTAGACAACATATGGATGGATCCTGTCATTTTATCCAATCTGCAACCCTGTGTCGTTTTATGGGTGCATTTATGACATTCACATTGAGAGTGATTATTGATAGATATGTTCTTATTGACATCGTGTTACCTTTGAAGTCTTTCTGTAGATTGTCTCCGTATTTCTGTTCAATGCTGTTCTTAGGATTTTTCCTATTTTATAGAACCCCGCTTAATATTTCCTGCAGTGTTGGCTTGGTGATTGCATACTCTTTTAAGCCTTGCTGGTCTAGGAAACTCTTTATCTCTCCATCCATTTTGAATGTCAGTCTTGCTGGATAAAGTATTCTTGGCTGCATGTTCTTCTCATTTAGTGCCCTGAATATATCTTGCCAGCCCTTTCTGGCTTGCCAGGTTTCTGTGGACATGTCTGACATTATTCTGATGGGCTTTCCTCTGTACATAAGGAGCTTCTTTTTCCTAGCTGCTTTCAAGAGATCCTGTCTTCAATTATGATTCCTCATTCTTACTATCAGGTGTCTTGAGGACTTTCGAGATTCTATAATCTTGTGGAAAGACCATTCTGCCTCTAGTACATGAACACTGGTTCCATTCACGAATTGGGAAAATTTTCATGGAGAATTTGTTCCACTATATCTTCTAGTCTTCTTTCTTTCTCCTCCCCCTCAGGGATTCCAATAATTCTGACTTTGGAACATTTCATGGCATCATTTATTTACCTAATTCTGTTTTTGTGGCTTTTAAGCTGTTTGTTTCAGGCTTCCTCCTGATCTTTTCTATCTGTTTGTCCTCCAGATCACTAGTTCTATCTTCTGTCTCAGTTACCCTAGCTTTTAGGGAATTTAGATTAGATTGGAACTCATTGAGAACATTGTGAACATCATCCCTGGTGGCTTTCAGTTCTGCCCTAATCAATTCCATTTTGTCATCCGTGGCTTTCTCCAACTTAGCTATTGCCTGGATAATTGTTAGCCTATATTCCTTCTCCAACATATTGTCTATGTCGATAGCCATTAGCTCTGTTGCAGAAGGCTCATCCTCTGATTTTTTCTTCTGTTGGGCATTCCTCCTCCTAGTCATTTTGGTGAGAGATGGCTGAATGGAAGTAGCTGAATGTGTCGACCGTGGTGCAGACAAGGTGCACCCTGGAACACTTCTGAGCAATCAAGAGTCCCCACCCAAATGAAAGGAAAAAGAAAGAGAGAGAAAAGAAAAAAAAAAAAAGAGAGAGAGAGAGAGAGATACAGGGGAAAAAAGATAAAATGAAAGAGAAGGCCCAGCCCAAATGGGCCCCAAGGTAAGATTTATGAAGTACACAAACAAAAACAGACAAACAAAAAGACTTATAAAAATAGATGACAAGAGAAAAAAATATATATATAAGCAAAACAAAAAAAAAAGCCTCATCAAAAAGAACCCCAAGTATAATATTTATATACTCCTAGGACAAACACAAATACACAGAAGCACTGGTGGAAGAAAAAGATGGGAGAGTGGTTATATATTCTCAGTGTGGGCAAGGAAGGTTATTTAGATTCTTCCTGGATGTATCTTGATATCTTTGTTAAAGGACTCAACTTTCCTAAGATAAAGGGGGATTAAAAATTGGTTTACCTATAGGGTTAGCATTGATTGGGGAAAGGGGATTACCTTGAAGTTTAACTCTATATGAATATTAAAAAATAAAAATAAAAAACTAAACTAAACTAAAATTAAAAAAAAAAAAGAAATTTAAAAAATAGAAAAGCAAAAGTAAAACACGGGTATATGCATCAAAAAGTTCAGGTTAGAAGGTTATTATGGATTTTGATGTACTGGACACCTTGCTGTGATGGTAGATAAGTTCAAAAATTATCTATAAAAAAAAAAAAATGAACCAGAATAGTGGGAACGAATTTAAAAAAAACTTGTATCTATGAAGTAGTGATGGTTGTTCTCTTGTCTTTTTTTTTTTTTTTTTTTTTTTTTTCTGGTTGGCTTTCTGGGGTGGGGCCTGCCGCATGGGTATTCAGGCAGTGTTCCCTGAGTTAAGTCCTCCTGGCCCCCTCAAGGGTGTGGGCTCTGAGGAAACCAGTTTTTCAGGCTTTTGCTCTCCGGAGGTTTTGTTTGTTTGTTTGTTCATTTGTTTTCTCTCTCCTTGACAGCTTTTGATGGTTTTGGGAGGTTTAGAGGAAAGCAAACTGCACCCAGACTTCCTCTCAGAGAGAAGCCTCAGTCTGTTCCCCTCTGGGTGCTCCAGAGCTCATAAGTTCCCCCTTGGCCACTGGCAGAACACGTTCCCAGTCATGGTCCCTGGGGTCACAGGAACTCCTGCTTGAACCCAAAACCAGGACAGTGGCAGCTCTGGACTGCCAGAGAGGTCCCAAGCAGTGATAGAACGCTGAGATTTTCCCACTGGCCCGGGCTGGGAGTGCTCAGACTTTCCGGGTCCAAGAGCACCGGGCTGGCACCCGCATACACCTTTCTCAGGGGAGGGTGTGGGGCACGACTAAGACTCTGGTCACATGGCCTACATGCATAAAGAGTGCAAAAAGGCTGTGGTTCTGCTGGCTGGTGAGACTCCCAGCCCCTCACTGGAGCCGCCACCCAGGCACTCTCTGGCACGCTGGCAGCTCAGGGACCAAGACCTGGTTTCTTCACAGCACTTTCTCTGGCTCAGCGCCGGGGGTGGATGTCCTGGGTCCAGGGACGTAAGCCCCGTCCCTAACCGCCCCGATTCCCACAATTTCCCCCCATGATCCTTTGTTCCTTTTGAGTGCTTTCAACTAGACTCCAAGTTAATGCTGGTTCCCAGTCACAGGGCACTCTCGTATTGGAGTATTACTTTCCAATGGGTTGCTTCTGGTGGCTCCCTCCCCATTTTGTTAATCTTCTGATATCAGTCCAATGTTCCCATTCTGCTTTACCTGCCCACTGGCATCCTCTGACCCCCGTAGAGATCCAGAAGTGTATAATTCTAATCTCAGGCTGATTTCTTGGGTGATCAGAGTTCTTTGCTAGGTAATCAGCTCACTTTAGGGTACAGGTTGAAATGGCGCCTAGTTCCTCCTAGTTCCCCACCATCTTGTCTCTTCCTTAATATCTTTTTTATCCATAGTCAGTAACAATCTTGCTCTGCAATTTTTTTTTTTTTTTTTTTTTGTATTTTGGTCTGGTTCAGTTATCAGAATAACACTGCCCTCAAAGACTGAGTTGTGAACTATTTCCATCCTTTTTGTTTTATAGAAGAATTTGTAAAAAATTGATAGTATATTTTTCATGGAAATTACCAGAGAAGTCGTCTACATCTGCCCCTTTTTTTTTTTTTGGTGGAAGTGTGGAAGGAAGATGTTAAACTACAAATAAAATGTATATAATAGATATAGAACTCTATAGACTATTTTATCTTGAGTGAGTTTTGATATTTTGTGTCTTTCAAGGAACTTGTTAATTTCAAAGTTGTCAAAATTTTGGTATAAATCTTTTTATCATATTTCCTTATCAATTTAATATATATGTATATTAAATGTCACCACTCTCTTATTTGTAATTCGTGTCTTCTTTTTTTTCTTTAATCAGTCTGAGTAATGTTCATCAATTTTGTTTTCCACATGAATCAGATTTTAGTTTCTACTTACTTTTCATTTATTTTGTGGGGTTTTTTAATCTGTTTTCTTGGGTTGGAAGTGTGGGCACTGTTTTGAGGTCTTTCTTCTTTTCTAATATTAGCAATACCTGCTATAACTCTTCTTCTCAGCACTGATTTAGCAGCATCCCATAATTTTTATACACAATCTTCACTTTCATTCATTTCAAAGTACATCTACTTTCCTTTCTGATTTAAAGAATTTTTTAATTCACATGGCAACTTATGCCTTTAAATAGAAATATTTAGATCATCTATACTTAATGTGGTTATAGTTATGTTTGATTTAACAACTACCTTGTTATTTATTTTCTATTCTTATCATCTGTTATTTGTTCTCTCTCATTCAGCTGTCTCTGTCTCTTTTGTGCTAAATATGGTTTATGATTCTATTTTATCTCCTTTGTTGCCTTATATGATATAACTCCTTGCTGTGTGATTTTAATAATTATTTTAGGATTTACACTTTACGACTTTAACTTGTAAAGTAATACCATAAAGGGAAATAACACTACTTTCTTTTTTTTTAAGGTTTTATTTAAACTATAGTTAGTTAACATGCAGTGTTATATTAGTTTCAGGTGTACAATATAGAGATTCAACACTTCCATACATCACTCTGTCCTCATCACAACAAATGTACTCCTTAATCTTCATCAATTATTTTATCCATCCCCTCACCCACATCTCCTCTGGTAACCATCAGTTTAAATCTCTATGGTTAAGAATCTTATTCTTGGTCAGTCTCCCTCTATCTCCCCCTTTTTTCCCCTTTACTCGTTGGTTTTGTTTCTTAAATTCACACATGAGAGAAATCTTATGGTTTTTGCCTTTCCCTAACTAACTTATTTTGTTTAGCATTATACTTTCTAGATCCATCCATGTCATTGCGAATAGCAAGATGTCATTCTTTTATGGCTGAGTAATATTCCATTATATATAAGTATACACATGTATCACATACTGTATCTTCTTTATCTATTCATCAGTTGAATGGCACTTGGGCTGTTTCCATGATTTGCTGTTGCAGATAATGCTACTATAAACGTTAGGGTGCATATGTCCCATTGAATTAGTATCTTGGTATTCTTTGGGTAAATACCTAGTAGTGCCATTGCTGGGTCATAGGGTAGTTCTATTTTTAACTTTCTGAGGAACTTCCATACTGTTTTCCAGAAAGGTTGTACCAGTTTGCATTCCCACCAACAGCACAAGAGGTTTCCTCTTACTCCACATCCTTGCCAACACCTATTATTTCTTTTGTTGTTGAATTTTGCCATTCTGACAGGTGTGAGGTGATATCTCACTATAGTTTTGATTTCTATTTCTCTGATGATAAATGATGTTGAGCATCTTTTCATATGTCTGTTGGCCATTTGTATGTCATCTTACAAAAAAGGTCTATTCATGTCTTCTGCCCATTTTTAATTGGATTATTTGTTTTTGTGTGTTGAGTTTTATAAGTTCTTATATATTTTGGATGATAATCCTTTATTGAATGTCATTTGCAAATATCTTCTCCTATTCCTTGTGTTGCCCTTTAATTTTGCTGGTTGTTTCCCTCACTGTGCAGAAGCTTGTTATTTTGATGAAGTACCAGTAATTTATTTTTGCTTTTGTTTCCTTTGCCTCAGGAAACACATCTAGAAAGAATTTACTATGGCCAATGTCAAAGAATTTATTGCTAGTCTTGTCTTCTAGGATTTTTATGGTTTCACGTTACGTATTTAGTTCTCCAATCCATTTTTGAATTTGTGTGTGTGTGTGTGTGTGTGTGTGTACAGTGTAAGAAAATGCTCCAGTTTCATTCTTTTGCATATTGTTGTTCAATTTTTCCAACATCATTTATTAAAGAAACTGTCCTTTTTTCCAATTGGATATTATTTCCTGCTTTGTTGAAGATTAATTAACCATATAGTTGTGGGTACATTCTGGGTTTTGTGCTCAGTTCTATTGAATTATTTGTCTTTTTTGCATCAGTATCATACTGTTTTGATTACTGCAGCTTTGTAATATTACTTGAAGTCTAGAATTGTGATGCCTTCAGATAACTTTTCTTTTTCAAGATTTCTTTGCCTATTCAGGGTCTTTTTATTTGTTTCATACAAATTTTAAGATTGTTTATTATAGCTCTGTGAAAAATTTTGATAGGGATTACATTTACGTCTGTAGGTTGTTTTGGATAAGAGAGACATTTTAACAATTTTGTTTTTCTAATCCATAAGCATAGAATGTCTTTCCATTTCTTTGTGTAATCTTCATTTTTTCATCAGTGTTTCATAGTTTTCAGAATACAGGTCTTTCACCTCTTTGTTTAGGTTTATTCCTACATGTTTTACTCTTTTTGGTACAGCTCCAAATTGAATTGATTCCTTAATTTCTCTTTCTGCTGCTTCATTATTGGTGTACAGAAATGCAACAGATTTCTGTAACTTGATTTTTGTATCCTGTGACTATACCGAAATTGTTCAACAGTTCCAGCAATTTTGGTGGATTCTTTTGGGTTTTCTATACAGGGAGTCATGTGATCAGCAGATAGTGAAAGTTGAATTCTTCCTTGCTGATTTGGATGTCATTTATGTATGTATGTACATACGTGTATATGTACGTATGCATGTATGTATGTATATGTGTCTTGTTGTGACCAAGACTTCTAGTACTAATTTACTTAAGTGTTCAGAATGGATATCCTTGTCTTCTTCCTGATGATACAGGAAAAACTCTCAGTCCTCCCCATCGAGGATGATATTGGCTGTGAGTTTTTCATATACGGCTTTTATTATGGTGAGGTATGTTCTCTCTAACCCTGCTTTGTTGAAGGTTTTTTTTTTTAATCATAAATCGATGTTGTACTTTGTCAGATGCTTTTTGTGTGTCCTTTGAAATGATCATATGCTTCTTATCTTTTCTCATTGATGTGATGTATCATGTTGATTGATTTGAGAATACTGAATCACACAGTCAGCCCAGGAATAAACCCCACTTGATTATGGTGAATGATTCTTTTAGTTTATTGTTTACTAATAGTTTATTAAGAATTTTTGCGTCCATGTTCATCAGGGATATTGGCCTATAGTTCTCTTTTTTCATTGAGTTTTTGTGTGTTTTAGGTATTTGGGTAATGTTGGCCTTATAAAATGAATTTGGAAAATTTCCTTCCTTTCTATTTTTTTGAATAGTTTGAGAAGACTAAGTATTAACTCTTCTTTAAATGTTTGGTAGAATTCACCTGTTAAGCCATATGGCCC
This sequence comes from Lontra canadensis, assembly GCF_010015895.1. Taxonomy (NCBI): domain Eukaryota; kingdom Metazoa; phylum Chordata; class Mammalia; order Carnivora; family Mustelidae; genus Lontra; species Lontra canadensis. Next base: position 4,529,763 of record NW_022631001.1, read on the forward strand.
TGGACTTCTGTTTATTGGAAGTTCTTTGATATTGATTCAATTTCTTTGCTGATTATCAGTCCGTTCATTTTCTATTTCTTCTTTTTTTCAGTTTTGACAGTTTATATGTTCATAGGAATTGATTCATTTCTTACAGGTTTTCCAATTTGTTGGCATATAGTTTTTCATAATATTCTCTTATACTTATTTGTATTTCTGTGGTGTTGGAAGTTATTTCTCCTCTCTCGTTTGTGATTTTATTTATTTGGTCCTTTTTATTTTCCTTTTGATAAGTCTGGTTATAGGTTTCCCATTTTACTGATTCTTTTTCAAAGAAAGAGTTCCTGGTTTCATTTATCTGTTCTACTGAATATTTTTATTTATTTATTTATTTATTTATTTATTTTTAGTTTCTCTATCATTTATTTCTGCTCTGATCTTTATTACTTCCTTCTGCTGACTTTAGGTACTGTTTTTCTTTCTCTAGCTCTCTTAGGTATAAGTTTAGATTGTTTATTTGAGATTTGTCTTGCTTGTTAAAATAGGCCTGTATTGCTCAGGACTGCTCTTATTGCATCCCAAAAGTTTTGGACCATTGTGTGTTCAATTTTACTTGTTTTTGTTGTTGTTGTTGTTGTTTTGGTTTGGTTTGGTTTTTTACTTCTTCTTTGATGTCTTGTTTGACCCATTCATTGTTTAGTAGCATGTTGTTTAACCTTCATGTATTTGTGGTCATTCCAAATTTTTTTCTTGTGGTCATCTTGTAGTTTCATGGTATTTTGGTCAGAAAAGAGGTATGGTATTATTTCAATCTTTTTGTGTTTGTTGAGACCTGTTTCATAACCAAAAGTATAATCTATTCTGGAGAATGTTCCATGTGCACTTTAAAAGAATGTATATTCTGCTGTTTTAGGATGAAATTTTATGAATATATACTAAATACATCTGGTCCACTGTGTCATTCAAAGTCAATGTTTCCTTGCTTATTTTCTAGTTAGATGATCTGTCCACTAACATAAGGGGTGTTAAACCCTCCTACCATTATTGTGTTATCAACTAGTTCCTTTATGTTTGTTATTAATTGTTTTATCTATTTGGGTGCTCCCCCGTTGGGTGCATAAATATTAACAATTGTTGGAACTTCTTGTTAGTTTGTCCCCTTTATGGTTATATAATGCCCCTTTTGTCTCTTTTTACAGTTTTTGTTTTAAAGTCTAGTTTGTCTGATATAAGTATTGCTATTCCAGCTCTTTTGACATGCATTTGCATGATAAATGTTCCTCTACCCACTCACTTTCAATCCTCAGGTGTCTTTAGGTCTAAAATGAGTATCTTTTAGGCAGCAGACAGATAGGTCTTGTTTTTTTTGTTTTTTTTTTTATCCACCTGACACCCTATGTCTTTTGATTGAAATATTTAGTCCATTCACATTCAAAATAGTTATTGATAGGTCTGTATTTAGTGCCATTGTATTACTTGTTTTGTCATTGTTTCAGGAGATTTTCTCTGATCCTTTCTTATCTTTATCACTTTTGGTCTCTTTTTTGTTCTCAGAGTCCCAGTTAATATTTCTTGCAGGCTACTTTAGCATCACAAACCCCATTAGTTTTTCTTTGGAAAACTCTTTATTTCTCCTTATATTCTGAATGATAGGCTTGCTCCGTAGAGTATTCTTGGTTGCAGATTTTTCCCATTGAGCACATTGAATATATCATGCCACTCCCTTCTGATTTGCCAAGTATCTGTTGAGAACTCTCCAACTAGCCTTATGGGTATTTCCTCAAGTTAAGGACTTCTTTTGTCTTTTTGCTTTTAAGATTTTTTCTTTATTACTATATTTTGCAAATGTAATTATAATATGTCTTGATATTGGCCTGCTTTTGTTGATTTTGATGGGAGTGTTCTTTGTCTCCTGAAACTGGATGTCTGTTTCCTTCCCTAGATTAGGGAAATTTTCTGCTATTATTTCTTAAAATAAATTGCCCCCCTTTCTCTTTCTTCTTCCAAGACTCCTATAATATGAACATTATTATGTTTGATGGAGTACCTGAGTTCTCAAAGTCTATTCTTGTGTTGCATAAATCTTATTTCTCTCTTTTTTGTTGAACTTTTTTTTTTTTGTCTTCTAGGTCACTAATTCATTCCTTTCTTCTTCCACTCTGCTTTCATTGCATCAAGACTGTTGACCCAATCTCATGTATTGCATTCTTCATCTCCAATAGATTCTTTTTAACTTTTTTTTTTTTTTTTTAACCTGTGGTAAGGTCTCCCTGATGTCTTCTTTTTTTCAAGCCCAGTGAGTGTCCTTATGATTGTTGCTTTAAATTCTCCATCAAGCATGTTACTTATATATTGTTTCACTTAGATTTCTGGCTGTGGCCTTATCTTGCTCTTTCATTTGGGATAAATTCCTCCATCTTGGCACTTTGTCTGTTTCTGCCTTCTTCTCTGTGTTAAAAAGGCTGGTTATGTCTTCTGTTTCTGAAAGTAATGGCCTTATGACGAAGAGGTCCTGCAGTGTCCAGGGCCTGGTGCTTCAGGGAGTGTCTCAGGTGCCTGTTCTGCTGCTGTGTTGTAGCCACTCTCTCCTTCAGACCAGTTGCCTGCAGAGACTCTCCTTGCCTGCTCTGGGCAGTGTTTGGTCCCTGGTCTGAATCCAGTGAGTTTTATCTATGCGGGTTCTTGTCTGCTTTTGAAATGAGACCTAAAACCGACTCTACCAGACTGAGGCTCTGCAGAACTTGGTTAGGAGATGTAGTAAGGTCAGGGATTTGTACTGGTCTTCTAGAGAAGAGGACTGAAGCTCTGGGAATGTGGCAAACTTGAATCGGAAGGGTAGTTCCCCTGAATGCAGGATGGGGGGCTTGGTATAAGCAGGTTAGGCAGCCAGTTTCGGTGCTGAGCATTTTCCCCTGGGTGGCTCTGTTTATGCTGAGGGTATGGGAGGGAAATGGCATTGGCTTGCTCCTTTGTTCCCAGAGAGGTGTCTGTAAACATTCCTTTCAGAGAAGTACTCTGAGACAGGTGAATAATCTCCCTTCAGTGTGCCCCAAGCATTTTTCAGATCCTATTTCCATGTTGCCTGCTTTTTCTCCAGGAAGAGCACAGTGCCTTCCAGCCAAGCCTGAATTCCACTGGTTGCAAGAACTCATGAAATTCACTCCCTTTTATTTTCCAAGCCAATGCCTTCAGGGAAGTGTTCTCCTGTGCACTCCCCTTGTGCTCCTCTCTCTTTTGCCCTTCTCTGTGAGCACAGCTCCCTTCCCCCTGCAGCACCCTGGATCCACTTCTCCCCTAAACCATGTCTGCACACTTCCTACATATTTTGATGTGATCTCTTCTCTCCCTTTAGTTGTGGAATTTGTTCTGTCAGTCTTCAGGTCAATTTCTGGGGTTAGGAAGATTTGATAGCTACCTAGTTGTGTTTATGGGACAAGACAAGCCCAGGGTCCTTCTATTCTGCCACCATTTCTTCTCCTCTAAACACCATTTTAGATATAATACAAAACCTTAAAACAGTATATTTCTCCTCTCTCTTTCTCTCTCTCACTCTCTCTCAACACTGTATCCTAATTTTATCACATAGTAATTCAACATACATTGTACTTCTCATAATACTATATTATTTTCCATTTAACCAATCAATTATAATTTAAATAAATTTAAATAAGAAAAGTATATTTTGTATCCAGTTTGTTACCATTTCTAGAGCTCTTTATATCTTTACTGATCCAGATTTTCATCTAGTATTATTTTCCCTCTGCTAGGAGGACTTCTGATAATATTTCTTATAGTGAAGGACTGAAGTTAATAAATTATCTCATCTTTCTTATCTCTGAAAAAGTTTTCTCTCTCTTTTTGGAAAAAATATTTTTGTCAGGATTTAGAATTTTAAGTTGACATTTCTTTTCCCATTTAAGTACTTTAAATGTGCTGCACTCTTGCCTTCTGGCTTTTATTGTTTCAAGGAAAAAGTAAGCTGTTATGTCTATATCTCCGTATGTAATGTGTCTTTCATATCTGTCTTCTTTACATATTTTTTTTCTTTATCCTAACTTCAGGCAATTTATTTATCATGTGTTTTTATGTGATTTTCTTCCTTTGTGTGCATGCCTAAATATGTGTGTGTGTGTGTGTGTGTGTGTGTGTGTGTTTAAGGTTCATTTATTTTCTTGTATATGAAGGTTTGTAATTTTATCAATTTTGAGAATTGTTGGGCATTATTTTCTTTTTTTATTTAATTTGATTTGTGTGTGTGTGTGTGTGTGTGTGTTCCAAAATTCATTGTTTATGCACCACACCCAGTGCTCCATACAATACGTGCCCTTCTTAATACCCACCACCAGGTTCACCCAACTCCCCACCCTCTTCCCTCCAAAACCCTCAGTTTGTTTCTCTGGGCATTATTTTCTTAAATATTTTTTTAAGATTTTACTTATTTATTTTATTTTTTTTTTTTATTTATTCAAGAGAGAGACAGAGAGCACTAACAGGTGATGAAGTTCTAGAACCTAGGTGAGGTTCGGTGGGCTGAGTTCCAGAGCCGATGACCAAGAAAGAATTCTTGAGACATCTTTGGTGCAAAATGGTGGTTTATTAAAGCACGGGGACAGGACCCATGGGCAGGAAGAGCTGCTGCCCCCAGTTGTGAGGGATGGCAGGTTATGTACCTTGCAGTTGCGTGGGGCGGGGGGGAGGTTTCAATGGAACTTTCATATGCTAAAGAGGGTGTACAAGGTGCTGGATACCTGGAGGCCTTGCCCTTGTGTCTTGATCAATGTCCAGATAGTTGGGAGATTCTTGGCGGGGTGTCACAATCCTGCTACCAATCATCTTTGTTAGTGAGATTTAGGTTTAGAAGAGATTTAACTGTATTTACATTCCCTTCTATCTCAGCCTCCTTCAGTTTCATTTATGGTGGGGAGGGAGACATTCTTGAGGAACTGAGTTATTTGCCTCTGGCTATTGATTTGTAAACCAAGGGAGACTCCTATCTTGTGGGATTGTGATCTTTGCAAGTTAACTATTTGTTTATCATTTATGGCAGTCAGGGGTGCCTGAGGAATGTCACACACATTACCAAAGCGAGCAGGTGGAGAGGGGGTGCAAGGTGCCAGCTTTTGCTTTGTCTTCAGCCAGTCTCCTGCTCCCTCATCACAGGGAGGGAGGAACAGAGGGAGAGAGAAAAGCAGACTCCTCACTGAGCTGGGACCCTGATGTGAGGCTGGATCCAGGGACTCAGGGATCATAACCTGAGCCAAAGGCAGATTCTTTACCTGACTGAGCCACCTAGGTGCCCTCTTAAATAATTTTCTGAAGACTTCTCTATCTTCTCGGCTCAGGACTCCAAATACACATATATCAACAGCTCACTGAAGCTCTGTTCATTTTTTTTTTTCAGTCTTTTTCCCTATGTTTCATATTATTTACTTTTAATTCTACCCTTCAAGTTGACTAATCATGTCCTCTGTAGTATATAATCTGCAGCCAATTCCAACCACTATAAGTTTCACTTGAACTTATAGTTTTCATCATTAATATTTTAACATGAGACTTTAAAAAAAATCTACATTTCTAGCTGATATGCTTACTTAGCTTAATAAGAGAGCAGAAGTTTAGCTGAGGACAAAGCACAAGTTGACACCCTGAAAACAGCCCCCTCCACCCCCATCCCCACCGTGGGATTTCTGTAACATTCTTCCAGGAAGCTCCCAACTATCTTAATGTTAATGCCTTCCTAGAGGGAAAAACGATCTTAACTTGACAATGGCAAGGCCTCCAGTATCCTGTGACTTTTCTTCAACATATGAAAATAATTTTGAATCCTCCCTTTTCCTTACCTACCCAGACCCATAGTGTATATAATCAGCCACCTCTCACAACCCAGATGCAGCAACTCTTTCTGCCCATGGTTCCGTGGTTCTGTGCCCCCCTCCCCCTGTGCTTTAATAAACCACCTTTTTGAACCAAAGAAAGCTCAAGAATTCTTTCTTGGTCATGGGCTTCCCAACCCACCCCACCAAACCTCACTTATATTCCAAAAGCAAATCATAATGAATATATATAATTATAATAACTGTTTCTAATTTTCTTATCTAATAATTCCATCAACTGGGGGGGGGTGCCTGGGTGGTTCAGTGAGTTAAGTTTCTGCCTTCAGCTCATGTCATGAGGATAGAGTGCTCTATGCAGGGCTCCCAAGTCATGTGATAGAGCCCTGCATGGGGTTCTGCTCAGCAGGAAGCATGCTTCCCCCTCTCTCTGCCTGCCTCTCTGCCTACTTGTGATCTCTTTCTCTCTCTATGTCAAATAAATAAATAAAATCTTAAAAAAAAAAAAAACTATGTCATTACTGGGTCAGTTGTAGTTGATTCATTTTTTTTTTTAACTCCTTTCATGATAGGTTTCCTGTTTTCCACCTTGTATGCTAAGTAATTTATTTTATTGGATTTGAGTGAAACTTTCTAAATTCTACTGTTAGATGTTGAGTACTTTTGTAATGGCATAAAAATTCTCGAGCTTTATTCTTAGACATAATAAGGTTACTTAGATCTTGCCTTTAAATTTTGTTAGGTAGGACTAAATCAGTTTAGTCTAGGGTTAATTTCCTCAACTACTGAGGCAAAACCTGAGTTCTAAATTATGAGGGTTATACTCTAGCTAGTAAAAACATCTAGTCTAGCTCTGAATGGTTTCTCCTAATGCAAGCACTGATTAGTTCTTAAGTTAAGACATGAGAGTCAACCTCTGCGGATCTCTGAAAAATTCTCCCTTTGCCTTTTTCTCCACTTTTCTACTCCACTTTGAGCACTTCAGCCACTAGGACTTCTTTGATCTCTTATCTCCTCAACTAAAGGAGGCCATTTACCCCTGCCTAAGTTCCCTAAGTTCCCTCCTCTGGTGCCATGGCTTGGAAACTCTCCCTGTAGTAAGCTAGATAACTGAAAAGTCTTAGTCATCACTTTCTCATCTTTTAGAGACCACTGCCCTTCATTGCCTCATGCCCAACATTTTCACATTTGCTATTTTATATATTCTATTTGAACTTTTATTTGTTTGGAGTGGAAGAGTAAATCTGGATGCTATCCATCTTGACTGGAAATAAAAATAATGAATGTGATTTTTTTTTTCATATTCTACAATGTAGTGCTTTAACATTTGGAAATCTGCAAAACCCTTCAAACCAGTGTTTTCCCAATGAGTAAAGCATGGTGTTTCAAAACCATGCATAAGTATGATATCCATCCAAATTTCAAGATAGCTCAATTGATTTTATGCGGCCGAGTTTGAAATATTAATTCATATTCTACATTCAAAGAAAAATATCCAAAATTACCTGGAGACAATGAAAATCTTTTTCCCTTTTCCAACTACATATTCATGTAAGACCAGATTTTTTTATATACTTCAATTAAAATAGCAATACACTAAACTGTCCAAAGTAGAAAATGTTGACTAAAAGTATAAAATGCAACTTTCCTTACTTCTTTTTGTTAGTTCATGTGGGAAAAGAGAGTTCATTTTTCCTAAAAGTAGGTTATTTAGATTAACATATGAGGAATTTAGCCTTGTTTTATATATATTAATAAATATACATGATTTTTAGAATTTCTCAGTTTTAGTCACTTAGTAAGGAGAATATAAATAGATGTCATCTACATAAACAAAAACTCTTTAAAATCTAAAAACTAAAAAATTTAAAAACTTAAAAGTAGTTTTTAAGGAATGCAAACAGTCTTGAAATCTCAAAGTTTGAGAATTGCTACATTAGAAAACTGAGAACTTCTTACTAATTCTCTCCCCTAATGCTATTAAAAGAGAAATAGGCAGTTTATCTTTTTTTGGCCTATTTCCTTCTAAGAACCTGTTAGAATAGTATGTCTGTGTCTGTAATAGGAATGGGGTGGGGAGTCTAGCTATAGAGGTAATCACTCAATTACCTATATGACTAAGAAAGACAACATCTAGTAATACTTCATATAAAAATAGGTTTAGTCAAGGTACATCACTAGTTACCTTTGTTTTATGGTATATTTTGAGTCAAAATAATTACTACCTGAAATTTGACTGTAAACAGCATTACTTTGTGTTACTATTTTCTAAGAGTGAGAAAAAAATAACATTCGGGAGATGAAAAATTCTTGAAAGATGTTCACACTCACTCCTTTATCTTTGGTTCCTATAAAAATGTTAGAGTATCACAAACAGAAATACCTTCAGAATATACTCTCTATTCAATTGATTTAAGAAGTATTTATTTAGTATCATTTATGGTTTTAGGAATGCCAAAGCAAATCTCTATATGCAAGGAGATCAAAATCTCAGAGACTTACATAAAGTGATATAAAGGGGACCATAAAATAATGCATGGAATTATGGTAGAGAAAAGCAGGAAGATTTTAAATTTAATCTAACAATTATGTCAGGAATAGATCCTCATTTAATCACTGTCTTTAGGTATGAGTGCTAGAATAAGAAATTCCATCCTTCTGTGACTTTAAAAAGTTACACACAGTAAGAGTGTTGAAATTGGCCTATTGGAATTTGACCTCTTTTAGGTTTTTTTGTTTTTTTTTTTTTGTTTTTTTTTTCCAGTGGTAAAATTTGACCTTTTATTTTTTTTTTATTTGACCTCTTTTAGTTTTTAAGAAAGGTAAAAATCTACAAATCCCATCTTTCTAATTTAAATGTTGTTCTCTGTTTCTGAAAATGTTGCTTAACATGTATTATACCAAATCAACAATAATATTTAAATGAATTCTGAACTATTTAAGAAAAATAATAAAAAAATTTAGGAAGCAAAATGTTATTTTCAGTTTAAATCACTGCTCACTTCAGAATATTTATTCTACTGGTTAACTAATCAGGAAGAAAAGCAAGTGTACCTGCCAGCAAAGCCAAGAGAATGAGTTCTGTATTTTATTGTTTTGTCAGTTTCTCTGGATTTAAAGTGGAAGAAATGTCATTGTACTTTAGGGCTATTTTTAGCTCTCTGAACTGACTTATTCCTTTTCTTCTAAAGAAATAGTATGCATCAGGTTCTTAATGACATAAGAAAGTGTTTTTTATCTCTTCACCTTGAAAGTTGAAAATATGTTCCATCTCAGCCTCTAGTCTATTAGGATTTTGAGTGGCATTTACCTTTTGTGTATTTTATTTGTATATTGTAGGGCATAAAAACAGGTTTTTCTTACAATTATATAACCATCTTTTATTACAAATATATTACAGATTTTGTTTGCACTGGATACGTTTATGTTTTAGTGATTATTTAGCTTGGGTGTTGAAGATTTCAGTCTCTAATTATGAAATATCATTTGGGAAACTAATATTATTTTTTGAAATATTGAATATTCTCAGTGTTCTATACTTTATATACAGAGCCAGGTCCTTCCTGGTCCTTCCAGGTCCTTTCCTTCCTTTTTTTTTTTTTTTTTTTTCTTTTTTTAAATGAAATGAAAATAGTCACTCCCAATAGAAAAAGTGAAAGGATTTCCAAGAAAAACAACTGTAGCCTACAAGAAGGGGCAGTTGTCTCAGCTGATCTTCTTGTGTTAAATACCTTTAAACACTGGCAACTCCTATTGCTATCTCTGGACCAGAACTCTTCCCAGAAAAATCAATCAAACCACAGATCCATTCTCTGCAATTGGATCTCTAGCATTGCAAACCCATCATGCCCAAAACCAAACTTATTTCCACACCTTCCACACACATTTCATAATCTTCCCGATCATTGTTAAAATCACTCTTTTCTTCCAGTTTCTCCAGTAAACGTTATGAGTCATTTTGACCTTTTTTGTTACATTTGGCATTCAATCAGAAAACTCTAAAAATTCTGCCTTAAATTTTCAGTCAGGATTCATTTATTTCCTTTCATCTTCTCTCTGACACTACTTCCTTATTCTAAACCTCCATCAACACTTACCAAGTATTGAAATAGGTTCATAATTATACATCCTGCCTTTGTAATCACCCCTCTCAAAACCTTTCTTCCCATGACTGTAGCTAAAAATTATTCATTTAAAAAGATAACTTTATCAATGTTGCTTCTCAAAACTCTACACGACATTCCCATCTCACCTAGGGCATAATCTAAAGTCCTTACAGCAGTTAAGTGACCTAGCTAAACTTGCACCTTCCTTGACACAGCACTCCCACATTTTTACCTTTTTGAACCTTTCTTCTCCTACATTTTCTTAACTTTTCTTACTACTTACTTCCTTATTTGTTGTTCCTTGTAAGTGCCACAAATTGCTTCCACCTCACTTCCTTTGCATTTGCTTGTTCTTATACCTTGATCATTCTCTCTTTCTCTCTCTCTTTTTTCTTTTCACTTTCTTCCACTTTCTGCTCACAAGTCTCTTTGGTACTGGGGCTTGCCTATACATATAAAATAACAACACTAGGCCTTGGTACCCTCTCTATCTCTTTTTTTTTTTTTTTTTTTGCCTTTATCACTATATGATTGATGGATGGATTGATTTTTCCCTACTAGAATATAGCTCCATTGGGGTGCCTGGGTGGCTCAGTTGGTTAAGCATCTGCTTTTGGCTCAGGTCATGATCTCAGGGTCCCAGGGTTGAGCCTCATGTTGGACTCCATGAAGATAGGGCTGTATCTGTTTTATATACTCTCATTTCTAAGGTAGCCAGATAAAGTATAGGACACTTAGTTAAACTTTACTTTCAGATGATGTCAAATAATCTTTAATATAAATATGTTCTCAATATTGCATACTTCTACTAATAAATTATTTGTGTTTATCTGAAATGTAAATTCAACTGAGCATCTGTAGTCATACTTGCTAAATCACAACCCCACCTATAATTCCAGTGATGAAACAATAACTGACATAAAGTAAGTACTCAGTAAATACTTGTTGAGTGGATTAAACTAATAAATTATATTACCAGCAATATTAGAGCACCATTAGAATATTCTTGGGAGAAACTAAGTATATCCCCAGGGAAATAGATAAGCATGTGAATTAAAAACTGGATGCCTACTTCTAGTCTAGAGAAGTCTAAAGACCAAAAGGTAGTTGAAGATGAAGATTCTTCATAATGAATCTACATGATGAAAATAAACAAATTAATAGTCAGATTAGGTATACTCCTTCCCTCCTTTCTCTCAGGACAAGCAAGAAATTCTCATGGGGAGCTAGCTTGGCCCATATAATCTTAAAGGTACCTTAGCCAAAAGGGTTGTCTGCTATGGTAAGAGGATAATAGTAGGAGAAGTCAATGGGTGGGCCACTAAGGAAAGGTTATGAGAGGCAATCATAGGAAGACAATTGCCAGAGAGAACATTAGCTAATAATACAGGAACATTGAAATTCAAATACTTCCATGAAAGAGCAAACATCTAAAAGTGGGCCATACAGTGGGTAGTTATGGGTGGATTATGACAATATCACTCATTTAAGCATTGTCTTTATCTAACCTTTTTAACCCTATATCATATCTAGAGGACAGGAAGCAAAACAGTTGGATATCAAGGAAGACTTAAAGAAGATATCACATCTTTCTTTCCATGTTATAAGTTCCTGAAGTACAAGTCAAAGTACAGCTAAAAGGAGAAAAAAATACTTGAATTGGACATAAAACTGAAATTATAAATAAAATTGTACTTCTGAATGTAAAAATTCATCATAATTTCCAATATGATGAGATCATTGTTATATAACAATATTGTTAAATGAGTCTATTGTTATGTCTAAAAGTGACTGAAAACATGAAAACTTGTCAAATTTTATTATGCGCATAAATAGGTGAGAATATGGTCTTAGGAAAAAAGTGAAGGCATTTCTTATGTTTCATTAAGTATATTCAGAATTAGTTAATAACTTTGGTACTCATGTGGAAAACTAAAAGGAAAGTGAAAGCCAAGGTAAAGAAGATTGAAAAAATACATGGAAAAAATTTTGAAATGAACATATCTGTTCAAGGAAGTATAAATGTAATTCACACATCACACATCCTGACTACAATATAAGATGCACAAAACACCACATTAACAATTAGGAAGTCTAAATATAATTATAACACAGATTAACTGTTCTCACAGTTAAATGACAGAAAAGTGTAATTATAGTCTAAGGAAACAATAGATGAGAAAATGCCATGAAGATATACATGGTTAATTGCTGGATGACTTGCACAACAATAAATAGTTTTGAAGAAGGAAATGTAAATTAGACCATGATAGATAAGAAATATTATGATAATGTACAATTTTAATGTGTAATTAGTAACAAAAATGACTTTAATAGATAGCATAGACATATCAACTACTCAAAATGAGTAAAAGGATATGTTGAAAAGTACCATTAAATTACTGAGATTATTCCTGTCTCCAGCAGACTAATAATTAGTCTGAAAAGTTATCCCACTTAAAACAACAACAACAACAAAAACACTAAGTGTTCAATAAATTTTGAAAAAAAAAATTATTTTACCCACAGCAAACATCAGACTCAACGGGGAAAAATTGAGAGTTTTCTCCCTAAGGGGGAGCAAGACTCCACTCTCATTGCTTTTGGTCAATTTAGTACTGCAAGTCCTACCCATGGAAATCAGACAACAAAAAGAAATAAAAGGGATTCAACATACTGCCTACAGCAATCTATACTTTCAATGCCATCCCTATCAAAATTCTACCAGCATTTTTCAAAAAATCCTAATATTTGTATGGAACCAGAAAAGATCCTGAATCACTAAGGAAATGTTGAAAAAGAAAAACAAAGCTGGGGGCATCACGTTGCCTGATTTCAAGCTTTACTACAAAACTATGTTCATCAAGACGTCATGGTACTGGCACAAAAACAGACACATAGACTAATGGAACAAAGTAGAGAGCCCAGATATGGACCTTCAAATCTATGCTCAAATAATCTTCGACAAAGCAGGAAAAAAAATCCAGTAGAAAAAGTGAGTCTCTATAATACATGGCACTGGGAAAATTGGATATTTATGTGTAGAAGAATGAAACTCAGCCTTTCTCTTACACCATACACAAAGATAAACTCGAAATGGATGAAAGACCTTAATGTGAGACAGGAATCTATCAAAATCCTAGAGGAGAACATAAGCAGTAATGTCTTCGCCATTGGCCACAGCAACTTCTTTCAAGACACGTCTCCAAAGGCAAAGGAAATAAAAGTGAAAATGAACTTTTGAGGCTTCATCAAGATCAAAAGCTTCTGCACAGCCAGGAAAACAGTCAACAAAACAAAGAGGTAACCCACAGAATGAGAGAAGATATTCTCAAATGACACTACAGACAAAGGGCTCATATCCAAGATCTATAGAGAACTCCTCAAAATAAACACCCAAAAACTAGATAACCATGTTAAAAAATGGGCAGAAGACATGAACAGACACTTCTCCAAAGAAGACACACAAATGACTAACAGACACATGAAAAAATGTTCATCATCATTAGCCACCAGGGAAATTCAAATCAAAACCACATTGAGATACCTCCTTCCACCAGTTAGAATGATAAAAATTAACAGGACAGGAAACAAGTGTTGGAGATGTAGAGAAAGGGAAAATCTCTTAGTGGGAATGCAAGTTGGTGCAACCACTTTGGAAAATAGTGTAATGATTCCTCAAAAAATTAAAACTAGAGCTACCCTACAACCCTGCAGTTGCACTACTGGGTATTTACCCCAAAGATACAGATGTAGTGAAAAGAAGGGCCATCTCTACCCTAATGATCATAGCAACAATGGTCACAATTGCCAAACTGTGGAAAGAGCCAAATTGTCCTTCAACAGATGAATGGATAAAGAAGATATGGTCCATATATACAATAGAATATTACTGGAATATACAATATACAGTGGAATATTACAAGCAGAGAAATAAGTTATCATATGGTTTCACTTACTTGTGGAGCATAAGGAATAACATGGAGGACATTAGGAGAAGGAAAGGAAAGGTGAACTGGGGGAAATCAGAGGAGGAGATGAACCATGAGAGACTGGACTCTGAGAAACAAACTGAGGGTTTGGGAAGGGAGGAGGTTGGAGGGATGAGTGAGCCTTGTGGTGGGTACTAAGTAAGGTACATATTGCATGGAGCACTGGGTGTGGTGCATAAACAATAAATCTTGGAACATTGAAAAAAACAAAATAAATAAATAAATAAATAGCATCCAACATGGTAAGAAAGAAGTAAAACTTTCACTATTTGCAGATGATCTGGGACCATATATAGAAAACCCTAAAGACTACTAGAAAACTGCTAGAACTGATAAAAGAATTCAATGAAGTGGCAGGATACAAAATCAATGTACATAAATCCATTGAGTATCTATACACTAATATTGAAGCAGCAGAAAGGCAAACTAAAAAAGCAATCCATTTATAATTACACACAAAAAATAAGATACCTAAGAACACACCTAACCAAAGGGGTGAAAGATCTGTACCCTGAAAACTATGACACTGATGAAAGAAATGGAAAAAGACATAAAGAAATAGAATCTTTTTCAATGTTCATGGATTGGATGAAACAAATGTTAAAATGTCTATACATCAAAAACTAATGATGTACTGTATGGTAACTAACATAATATAATAAAAAAATAAAATAAAAAATAAATAAAAATAAGATGCCTATACTACCTAAAGCAATCTACACATTTAATATAATCCTTACCATCATACCAACAGCATTTTCACAGAACTAAAACAAACAATCCTAAAATATATATGGAACCATAAAGACCCTGAATAGTAAAAGCAATTTTGAAAAAGAAAAACAAAGCTGGAGGTATCACAACCCCAGACCTCAAGTTATATTACAAAGCTGTAGTAATCAAAACAGTATGGTAATGGCCCCAAAATAGACACATAGTTCAATAGAACAGAATAGAAACTCAGAAATGAACCCACAATTATATGGTCAATTGACCTCTGCCAAAGCAGGAAAGAATATGCAATGGAAAAAAGACAGTCTTTTCAATAAATGGTATTGGGAAAACTGGACAGCTACCCGCAGAAGAATGAAACTGGACCACTTTATCACACCATATATAAAAACCATAAAAATACTAGAAGAAAACACAGGGAGTAACCTCTTTACCATCAGCCATAGCAACATTTTTTAAGATATATCTCCAGAGAGAAGGGAAACAAAAGCAAAAATAAACCATTGGGACTTCATTAAAATAAAAACCTTCTGCACAGTAAAGGAAACAATCAACAAAACTAAAAGGCAACCTAGTGAATGGGAGAATATATTTGCAAATGACAAATTCAATAAAGAGTTAGTATCCAATATATAAAGAATTTATACAACTTAACATCCTAAAAACAAATAATCCAATTAAAAGTGGCAGAAGTCATGAACTACAGTCCTCCAAAGACGATATACAGATGGCCACCAGACACATGAAAAGATGGTCAACATCACTTATCATTAGGGAAATGCAAATCGAAACCCAAAGATATATCACCTCATACCTATCAGAATGGCTAAAATAAAAAATGTAAGAAATGACAAGTGTTGGTGAGGATGTGGAAAAAAAGGAACCCTGAGTACTCTTGGTGCAAATGAACATTGGCGCAACCACTGTGGAAAACAGGTGGAGTTTCCTCAAAAATTTAAAAATAGAACTACCCAATGATCTAGAAATCACAATACTGGGCATTTTCCAAACCGCCATTTTTCAAACAATTAAGGATATTTACCTCAAAATACAAAGACACCAATTCAAAAGGACACATTCATCCTTCTGTTTATAGTAGCATTATTTACTAGAGCCAAATTTTGGAAGCATCAACTGATGAATAGATAAAGAAATGATATATAAATAATAGAATATTATTCATCCATAAAAAGTGAAATCTTGTCATTTACAATGACATGGATGGAACTAGAGAGTATAATGTTAAGTGAAATAAGTCAGACAGAGAAAGACATATACCATAGGATTTCACTCATATATAGAATTTAAAAAATAGAACAAATGAACATAGGGGAAAAAAAGGGGAGAGAGACAAAACAAGAAATGGACTCTTAACTGTAGAGAACAAACTGATGGGAAGGTGGAAGAGGACCATGAGTAAAATAGGTGATGGGGCTTAGGTATACACTTGTGATGAGTACCTGGTGTTGTATGCAAATATTGAATCTCTATAGTATATACCAGACACTAATGTAGCACTGTATTAAAAAAAAATGAATCCAATAAATAAATACACTTTTAAACACATCACTGAGACTTCAAGAAAATCAGTGTCACGTGTGTGACCCAGTTAAGTGTCCAACTCTTGATTTCAGCTCCGGTAATGATCTCAGGGTCATGAGATGAAGCCAGGCTGTGTGCTCAGTGGGGAGTTTGTTTCTCTCCCTCTCCCTCTGCTCCTCCCAACCCATATGCAGGCATACACTCTCTCTCTAAAAAATAAAAAATCTTTAAAAAAAGAAAGAAAATAGGGAAAATTGGCAGAGTCTAAAAATTTTAGCCACTATGAACTTAATTCAAAATTTTACAGCAACTGGATATAAAAGGTGGTCCTGGCAGAAACAATGTATGACTGGAAAGTAGAAATTGAGAGGCTGGCAGTAGCCTGAATTTAGGCCAGAGCCTGCATACAGTTGTAGAGCTAGATCTGAGACCCCCACCAAAAAGGTGGTACTCCTGAAGGGACCACAGCTTCAGTGGCAGTATAAACTAGAAGGGAAAATGTCAGTCAGCCAAGTGAAACCACAGGACAAACTAGCTTTACTTCAGGTCTGGGAAGGGAAAATAAATAGTAATAATAATAAAATAAAAATCTTCTCTGAAAGTTTATAATCATAGAGCTGCACTTAGATGGATTTGAGAAACAAGTTTAGAAAACCCATACAGAAGGAAAATCTAAGATAAAAAATTATGTAATAAAAGTTAGCATTCTCCCTTATAAAAGGTGGATAAAAAATAAAAAAAAAATTGGGGTGCCTGGATGTCTCAGTGGGTTAAGCCTCTGCCTTTGGCTCAGGTCATGAACTCAGGGTCCTGGGATTGAGCCCCACATCAGGTTGTCTGAGCAGCAGGGAGTCGGCTTCCCCCCTCTCTCTCTGCCTGCCTCTGCCTACTTGTGATCTCTGTCAAATAAATAAATAAAATCTAAAAAAAAAAAAAGCTTTCACCAAAAATTAAATTAAATAATACTTGTGATCTCTGTCAAATAAATAAATAAAATCTAAAAAAAAAAAAAAGCTTTCACCAAAAATTATTTAATATTCCCCAAATACCAAATTAGTGGTGAAATAGTATATTATTTTACTTAGAAGAAGGAAAAAGACAAAGATGCCCACTATCTTTCAACATTTTATGGAGAATCTTTGCTGGTAAAGAAAAGCTGGTAAGTATGTTAAGATTATGTGATTATATATATATATATATATATATATATATATAAATAGATAAAGATATATAAGATAAATAAATATATATATATCTTATCTTTATCTATCTATCATCTATCTATAATATGTAGAGAGAGAAATACAGAGAAAGGATTTACCATCTCATTATTATAGTTAATGTAAGAGTTTAGCAAAGTGGCTAAGTGGCTAAGTGAAAAAGTAATAAACAAGAAAATGAATTTTCATACAGAGGCAACATTAATATAGTACGATACAGAAAAAAACACATTTCTTTTATATATATTCGTGTTTATATATGTATGTAATATTTACTAATGAACCTAGTAAAATATGGACACAAATTTTATAGAGAAAAATTTAAACTTTATTGAAAGGCTGTAAATTGATGTAATTAAATGGAAAGATGTATTGTGATCATTGAAAGGAAGCCATACATTATAATATAATATAATATAATATAATAATATAATATAATAACATACATTAATTAACAAAATTAATTAACAGATAATATAATATAATAACATACATTATCCCCACAGGTTCCTATAATTCAATGCTGTTACTGAGCACAAGTTTTAGATTTTCTTTGGGAAACTGATGAGTTGATTTAAATTTTATACAGGAAAACTAAAGGCCAAGAAAATTTAAAGAATAATATCATAAGGAACAATAAGACTTCAAAAATTCTCAAAAGCCTATAGAAATTAGGTTAGAGACAAGCATAAAGAAAATTAAGCGTACAGAAAGGAGAGAGATAGCAAAAAGAGAACCAGGTATATATGACAACTTGATATCTGAAAAGGTAGCATTGGAGATATGTGGGGAAAGTATGTTTATTAAATAATGGGAAAATGGTTTCTTATGGGTAAAGAATTAAATTGTTTTCTTACTTAACAACATTCACAAACAATAATGTCAGGTTTAGTTTTACTGGAATTAAAGTACATACGCAAAGCAAAACAAAAAATGTTGAGTAAAGAGTAGGGAAGCATCTATATGCCTCAATGAGTTAATAATGCCATTAAATAGACACAAAAAGTCCTACCCAAAAGTGGGGAAATATAAGTTCGACCACATTAAGAAATTTTAAGTCTTTTCAAAGGACACCTTAAAAAGTGAAAGTCAGTCCATAAACCAGATAAGGTATTTGCAATGATAATTGGCAGTAAGTATTTAAAATATATAAAGTCTCAAATATTAAAAGAATATTAAGAAGAAAAGAACAGACATTTCATAGAAGGGAAATATGAATGGCCAAATAACATTTTAAAAATCATTCCACTTCATTGGAAAGTTGGAAAAGTTAGGAAAATTTTATTTTATTTTATTTCATTTTTAAAGATTTTATTTATTTATTTGACAGACAGAGATCACAAGTAGGCAGAGAGGCAGGCAGAGAGAGAGAGAGAGGAGGAAGCAGGCTCCCCGCTGAGCAGAGAGCCTGATGCGGGGCTCAATCCCAGGACCCCAGAATCATGACCTGAGCCAAAGGCAGAGGCTTTAACCCACTGAGCCACCCAGGTGTCCCTAGGAAAATTTTAAAAAATAAAACCACCATTAAGTATTTTACAACCCCTAAGTTGGCAAAAATGTAAAAATCTGACACTACATAAAACACAAGTATATGGAGCAAAGGGATCTTGTTTGTTTTTGTTTGTTTGTTTATTAATTTTTAAAGATCTGTTTGAGAGAGGGAGAGAAGCACATATGCCCATGCCTGAGCGGGAGGACTGGGCAGAGGGAGAGAATCCTCAGTCTGCACCCTGCTGAGCTTGGAGCCTGAAGCAGTGCTTGATCCCACCACCCTGAAATCATGATCCAAGCCAAATCATGAACAGGACGCTTAACTGACCGCATCCAGCCACTCCCGGATCTCATGTATTAGTGGTGAAAATGTAACTGGCAAAAGTAAGTTTGGAAAACAATTTGGCATGTACAAATGAATGTCCTATAGCTACAGGCATCTATATGGATGAACTTCAAAAAGATAACTTTAAATGAAAAAATTCAAAGAATGCATACAGAAGCAACATGACTAATATCTCTCTTTCTCATGGTATCTATGAATACTTAATGACATGATACATGTAAAGCCCATAGAACCCATATGCAATGCTTGCCACATGATACGTATTTCATAAATGTTACTGCTGCTGCTGCTAGTACTATTATTTACCAACTATTCAAGAAATTCATTAATACAACTCAAACTTTCGATTTAGGGGAAATAAGACCACAGAATAGTCAATTCAATTAGCAATAATCGCGCCTCGGATAAACCTCATTGGCTACGATACTGCCACTGCGCATTTGTTGATATTGCATTGTTTTTAAAGAGCTGATATTGATTCAAACACTTTGAACTCATGGACATAGGTATGAATTCACAAAATGAGGATTTTGTTTTGTATATATAAGGAGCATAACCTGTGTGTTGCATCACCCAACTTCTGTATGGATTCTGGGTTCCAGTTGAAATTGTGGGAGGGGAATGCTCAAGCAACATCTTCATAGATGTTATATTATACATTTCATAACCCATTAGATAATTATTGTGATTATTTCCATATTAGATATACAGAAAATAAGGCACAGAAAATACTTATCTAACGTTCTATAGTGACAGATCTAAAATAAACTCTCTGTTCTGTGAGCATGCCTCACACTCTCATTAATACCTAATTTCAAAGCAACCTCAAGGTGAAGATTGCTTAATCAGATAAGTTTCTTATTTTCTTCCTTGAATTGTATTTTAATGAAACTTGTATCTTTATATTTTATTCAGTTGTATAGTCACTATGAGTAGAAATGTTTTTGTCCTATTTATAATCCCTACATTCCTTAATATACTGTTTAGCCATAAATGTTTGATATGAACATTTCTGCTAATTAGTTGCTCTTAAGCAAGACATGACAGGCAAAATGAGTTGGGACTTTCTAAAAATGCTTCTTGTTCTATTCTGCTGAAAAGCAAAATTGAGGATATGCCACTGCCCAATCTCCAACAATTTTATTATATGTATTATTTTGTAATAATCAATAAAATTGCAAAAATGTTTTCAGTGAAAAAATATGAGTAATGTCTAAAAGCAATACTCAGACATTAAGACAGTTCTTTCTTCATATGGCTGGGGTAAAGTGCAGTGCTTCCTCTATATCCTATTGCACAAAATTCACTAATGAAGTGTTCTTGTTTTCCAGACATGAGACTTCAAAATTATACTAGTATTTTAATTTCCACATTTTATGTAGTATCCCTCTGAGAATTTCTGAGGTCAGAAGCTGAAAAAATTAAAGACTTGCTTCTTCTCTTCTCTTCTCTTCTCTTCTCTTCTCTTCTCTTCTCTCTTCTACTGTCTCATCTCTTCTCTTTTCTTTATGTGTGTGTGTGTGTGTGTGTGTGTGTGTGTGTGTGTGTGAGAAACTCCGTAAATGAAATGAACTGATAATGAAAATTATAAAGTTCACATTTTTGAGAGCACCTATAGAAAAATTGTCCCAGGTCAACATAGCCTGAGTATACAGATAAGTTTTACTTATCACAGGTACCTAAGGTTATGTAAAACTCATTTTTGTTTGTTTTTGTGTTTTTATAATGCTGTGTTTAGTTTTTAACTACCATCAGGAATAGGAATGCCAGATTGTAGAATCTGCCAGACCATTCAGATAAGAGATAGTATAAACTGCTCCTTCTCTATGCCAAACCTCTACCACTACCTGGGAATGAAGTAAGTACTCAGGAGCCACTATTCATTATCATTCTGTTGCTGACTCAATAAAACAAAGAGGTAAATTAAAATTTAATTGAATACTGTGGGTGGAAGGAGAAAGTATAGTTCCTAACTTGCATATTCTAAACATATTTTCCACAAGAAATAATGACAGGTTTATCCATGAGTCACTTAAAACAGAGGTGAAATGGAAAACAGTAAAAGGAAGCACAGGCATTTGTGATCTAAATATCTTTGTGTGGTGTTTCTCTTTATACTATGAGGCATAATTAGATCATTGCCACATATGCATTCTTAATGTTAACTAATGGCTAGCCTAATGAAGCAACAACCTAATGAATGATAAATTGTTTCCACTTTGTAAGGCTATTCTACTTCTTGATGTTTGAGGTCTTTAAAAATTAATAATTATAATAGTTGATTTCATACTTGATAACATGAGTACTTAAAATTTAGTCTGAAAGTTATTTTCAAATACTAACATAGAATATAATATAAAATAGTCAAGGGACTTGCACAAAATATCTCAGAGTAACAGTTTTTATAATTCCCCTCTCTGAAGCTTTTTGAGATGAAAAAAAATAAATAAAATACAGTAAGAAAATAAGAAACTATGGAATATTTACAAACCTATTGTTCCAAATCCATGGATAAATATCATTTATAATCATGCTAACTAAGGCATATAATATCAAAAAAAGTGAAAATGCTGGAAAGTGGCATACATTTCATTTCATTGGGATTATGGAATAACGGGCAGAAAATAAGAGGAAGAAATTCAAAATGACCTATTCATACCTCAAACAAACCAAAGAAAATGAAATTCTGTTGAGGAGCATGACAACTCAAAATATAGATGGAAACAAGCGTGCATAGCAAAATCCTTTATTTGGTTGGGGCTCTGTAGACTAAAATGTCTGAATGAATCAAAAGATTTTCCATTATTCTGCCATAGCTTCTAACCTTAAAAAGGAAAGACCTGGAGATGAATCTTAGTGAAATGAGAAACTCAAAACAAGAACTTGGGGAACCAAAATGTGCTACTGATTCATAAGCAGAATAATGAAAGCCAAATGATGAAGTAACTGAACTCTCACTGATATGTCCAATACCATCAAAACAGGGGCAAGCCTAAGGAAAAATGACATTCAACATCAATATCAGCATTGTCATAATAAGCAGTATTATTACTATTGTCATATGCCAGCCATAACCTAGAGGGAGACAGAAAAAGAGAGTCAAGAAAGTTTACTTATATTAATTTTCAAACCTCTCATGGGATGCAAAAATATCAAGGGAATGAAAATATTATTAATGGAGCACCTGGGTGGCTCAGTGGGTTAAGCCTCTGCTTTCGGCTCAGGTCATGATCTCGGCGTCCTGGGATCCAGCCCCGCATCGGGCTCTCTGCTCAGCAGGGAGCCTGCTTCTCCCTCTCTCTCTGCCTGCCTCTCTGCCTACTTGTGATCTCTGTCTGTCAAATAAATAAATAGAATCTTAAAAAAAAGGAAAGAAAATATTATTAACATTCATGAAGTTATCTATAAATAGAAATAAAGCCAAATTGCATGTTCTCTAATTTACTTGAGACAAGAATAAGAAGGGCAGAAGATCTAAAAATGAATAGAGGTCAAAACTCAACAAATGGCAAAAAAGGAAAGTAAGATCAAAATCATAAAATGTTATTAAAGAAATAAACTCAAATATGCGAATAACATTTAGAATGTACTTGTGTCAACATTTGTGTATATTAAGCCAAGAGACAAAGCACTGATATACATCCTACATTACAGTAGTAAACAAACAAACCAAGTCCTTCATTCACGAAATCTAAAAACCCAGATTGAATTAAAGTAGCCCAGAAAGCTAATCAATGAAGTACTACATAAAAGCATGTGAAGTAAATGGGAAATAGCTACAGTATTAATAACAGATGACATTTGATCTAATGTAAACATTTAGTTAAAGAATGAGACGCTATAATGATGAAAGATACAATCCATAATAATGTTCTTTTTTTTATTAAAGATTTTTATTTATTTTTGACAGAGAGATCACAAGTAGGCAGAGAGGCAGGCAGAGAGAGGGGGAAGTGGGGTCTCTACTGAGCAGAGAGCCCCACGTGGGGCTCGATCCCAGGAACCTGAGATCATGACCTGGGCCGAAGGCAGAGGCTTAACCCACTGAGCCACCCAGGCGTCCCTATAATAATGTTCTTAAGTGAACAAATTATATAGTTAGACAACGATAACTAAGATCTAAATACAGATTTCTCTTTGTTCTAGCTTTGGCAAATCATTTAATGTCTCTACACTTCAGTTTCTTCCATTGTAAAGTGAATATAACAATAGTGTTTATATGATAAGTGTTTGTGAAGCACCTACAAAACTGCCTGCCATGTAATACAGGAGATGTAAATGTTTGCTGATAAATAACATACTATTTAAATGTTCACAACAAATACTATAGAAAATGTGTAAAGATGAACATCACAGCATTGCAATGGTATTGGAAGACTTAATATGCTTTCTGCTGTAAATAGAACACTATTTTCAATAGTCTCCAATTTTTAAACTACAAACATAGTCTCTGAAAAAATTCTCAAAAATATAAAAAGATGTAGAAATAACACAAAGATTTTACCAACCACATAGTAATACACTGGCCAATTAATCAAACAAATAACCCAGTTAAAAATGGGCAGAAGACGTGAACAGACATTTCTCCAGAGAGGAAATACAGATGGCCAACAAACACATGAAAAGATACTCAACACCACTCATCATCAGGGAAATGCAAATAAAAACTACAAACTCACCTCACAACTGTCAGAACGGTTAAAATCAACAACACAAGAAACAATAAGTGTTGGTAAGGAGATGGTGTCCTCATGCACTGTTGGTGGAAATGCAAAATGGTGCAGCCACTGTGGAATTAAAATTTTAAAAAAGTACTACCTTACAATCCAGGAATTGCATTACTGGTATTTATCCCCCAAAGTACAAAAACACTAATGTAAAGGGATGCATGCACCCCTGTGTTTATAGTATAGCATTATTTACAATAGCCAAACTATGGAAGCAGCCCATGTGTCCATCCACTGATGACTGGATAAAGAAGATATGGTATATATACACAATTGAATATTATTCAGTATAAAAAAGAATGAAATTTTGCCATTTGCAACAGCATAGATGGATCTAGAGAGTTTAATACTAAGTGGAATAAGTAAGTCAGAGAGGGGCACCTGGGTGGCTCAGTGGGTTAAGCCTCTGACTTTGGCTCAGGTCATGATCCCAGTGTCCTGGGATCGAGCCCCGCATCAGACTCTCTGCTGAGCAAGGAGCCTGCTTCCCTCTCTCTCTGCCTGCCTCTCTGCCTACTTGTGATCTCTGTCAAATAAATAAAATCTTTAAAATAAAAAATAAGTCAGTCAGAGAAATAAAACACCACATGATCTCAGTCATAGGTAGAATTTAAGAAACAAAACAAATGAGCAAAGGAGAAAAAGAGACATACACTCACAAACCAAGAAACAGAACTTTACCTATAGAAAACATACTGATGGTCACCAGAGGGGAGATAGGTAGGGAGCTGGGGGAAATAGGAGATGGGAATCAAAAAAATAAAGAACAAAATACTAACAACAACAATTAATTAGAAATATTTTTAAAGGAAATATTAGGGGCACCTGGGTGGCACAGTCGTTAAGCCTCTGTCTTCTGCTCAGGTCATGATCCTGGGGTCCTGGGATCGAGTCCCGCATCAGGCTCCCTGCTCCACGGGTAGCCTGCTTCTCCCTCTCCCACATACCCTGCTTGTGTTCCCTCTCTTGCTGTGTCTTTCTCTGTCAAATAAATAAATAAAATCTTAAAAAAATAAAGGGAACTATTAGGTCAAGAGAAAAACCATTTAAAAATTACAGAAATAAATGCAAAATAGTGTTGAAATTGTTACACATTTAAACCCATAAGCCATAGCTAAATTGAACAGTACCCATAGGTTACAAATGTTACTGCTAAATAAGAAAATCTGAAATTCATGTATTAATAAAAAGAAAATTAGTAAAATTGATAAATAAAATTAAGAACAAATTCCTTGAATGAGAGAATATATAAATAAGAAAGATAAATCAAAAGTTATTTCAATAAGGGAAAAAGGAAAAGCTAAATACTTCAGTATTTAGTCAGGACCTAACAGAAAAATCACAGGTATAAAAGTCTTTTTATTACTTTAAAAGTTTATTTACTTAATGATTTTATGACTAAGAGAACCTATCCCACCAGGAGCTGCAGCTTCCTTTGACTGTTGGAGTAATGAAAATTAAATAGAGGTAGAGATTATTGATATTCACAATCTCATCGGAGCCACAATATGACATGCATCAACAACATCCTGGATGTTAAGCAATATCTTGATCCAAGCAAAATTCAAGCAAAGGAACATTCACAAAGACTTTTTAAGTAACACCCTGTCCCATTACCATTATTATCAACAACAACGGCTAAAATGTTGTTCACAAAATGCTGGTAATGGTTACCATTAGTGAAGGGCGGTTACATTTTTGACATATCGTTATATTGTGCTACATATTTTTTATAATCTTATTATCTAAAAACAATTTTTTATTATTAAAAAACTGAGACCATCCCTGTGAAAGCTAACAAGAAAAAACACAATAGGAAGAACTCATCATGGGCAGACATTTCTCATATCTTTTATTGTGGCTTTTGCTACTACTCACAGATCTATGAAAACTTTTGGATTTATTGGAAATTACAGAAAAGCTTTTCAAAATATGAAGTTATTAAGTTGCCCAGAATTTTTGTAAAGCCTTCTTTTTAGGAAGGAAAGTTTCTGAATTGAACTGATGAAAGTTATTTTTAAAGTAGGAGTTCATGGGAGGATATAATTTAATGATGCAACATATAGTATTATTACATTTGCTATCATTAAAGAATTTTACATTAAACATTATTAAATGGATTTGGTATCAGTACAAGTAAGTCATGTCCACACAGAGGAAATATACTGAGTTTCTTCACATACACAATTAGTTTGACCATTTTAACTTACTTAACCAATAAATTAATTATTTTAATTATTATTAATAAATTAATTAAATGGATTAATAAAACAACTAGTGTGTGTGTGTGTGTGTGTGTGTGTGTGTGTGTGTTGGAGAATGGATTCTAGTATAAAGCAAAGGGAAAATTAACATCTGTATATAATACTATATATATATATAGTACTATATAATATATATATGTGCTATATAACAAGTACCTACCAGTGTTATAGACCCCTCTTACATATTTCATCTCATTTTGTACTCTTAACACAGCTGTTAAGTATTATAATTCCTTTTTATACATGATGAAACCAGCTCAGAGAGTTTAAGTAATTTGGCCAAAGCTATAAAGCCAGCAAGGAGCAGAGTCTGAATTCTAATCTAAAATTACTGATTAACAAAGAACATTTTCTTTTCATTATACCACTACATTTATAGATTGAACTAATTTGACTTAATTGTTCAATGACTTTAGAGACTAGTCAAATCTTTCACAAATGATAGAGCTATTTATAGACACACCTAAAAGAAGTAGCCCAAATTAGAACATATTCAATCCTCTTGGCAAGATAACTTTTGACTTTGCATTACAAAAGAATGAGGCTTTGTTTTGTAGAAGACAGAAGGTTGATTAAAGCAAAAGTATTTGCATCATGGGGTGAGCGTGGGAACTCAGGATCAAAAGGGAAGAATAAAATAATGGTATAAATATCAAACCACTTTGATTATTGGTTATTTGTCTTAACAATCTAATTCTGTTATATCTTTGTCTCAAGGTGACAAAAGATTCAAATTTCTTGAGCTCTCTTTGCATTTACCTAGAATGCTACGCCTAATTCCAGTTACCTTTACTCCAGGTGCTTGCACTGTTAGAATCCTGACAAGAAATTAAACATTTCCCAAATTACATCTTAAACCCAGAAGATAATCTTTTTCCCTCCCTCCGTCCCCTCACTTCCTTCCTTCCTTCCTTCCTTCCTTCCTCCCTCCCTCCCTCTCTTCCTCCCTTCCTCTCTCTCTCTTTCTTTCTTCCTTTTTACCAAACCCGGAAAGTAGAAGAAATGACAAATAGATAATCCTAAGGATGGATTTCAAATACTTAAAACTGGAATACAAAGAATACGTCAATAATTATATGTCTGCAGGAAAAAAAAAAAAAAGCCAAGGTCACCAGAAAAAAAAAAAAATAATAATAATTATATGTCTGTACAAAACATACATGACTCATTTTCATTTATTTATTTATTTATTTATTTTATAAACATATAATATATTTTTATCCCCAGGGGTACAGGTCTGTGAATCGCCAGGTTTACACACTTCACAGCACTCACCATAGCACATACCCTCCCCAATGTCCCTTCTCCCAGTCCCCCTACCCCCAGCAACCCTCAGTTTGTTTTGTGAGATTAAGAGCATGACTCATTTTCTTTTGTATTGGCATAAAAATTCAAAATGAGTTACCCACTTTCATACAAGCACATTTTTTGAAATCTTATAAGAATCATAAATAAAGAAATATCTGTTCTCATTTGTACTGTATGCTAGTTGTGCTTGTCCTATTTGACCCTTATCCAGTACATTGTAATTTTTAGCTTCTACACTTTAAAGTTTAGCTAATATAATAGCAATTTATTATAACTTCAAATACTTTTCAATATTTCAATTTTCCTTGAATATTTCAGTTCTATCTCAAAGCCAAGTTTCTCAAAATATATGCCTCCATCAGAAAGGATTAATACCCAACTTTTTATCAACATGGACAGGACTGGAGGAGATTATGCTGAGTGAAATAAATCAAGCAGAAAGAGAGAATTATCAAATGGTTTCGCTTATTTGTGGAGCATAAGGAATAACACAGAGGACATGGGGAGGTGGAGAGGAGGGAGTTGGGGGAAATTGGAGGGGGAGATGAACTATGAGAGACTTGGACTCTGAAAAACAGTACGAGGGTTTTGGGGGGTGA
Source organism: Lontra canadensis (assembly GCF_010015895.1). Classification (NCBI taxonomy): domain Eukaryota; kingdom Metazoa; phylum Chordata; class Mammalia; order Carnivora; family Mustelidae; genus Lontra; species Lontra canadensis. The sequence goes on from NW_022631001.1 coordinate 4,557,900, forward strand.
GGGGTGGAGGGTTGGGTGAACCTGGTGGTGGGCATTATGGAGGGCATGTATTGCATGGAGCACTGGATGTGGTGCATAAACAATGAATTCTGGAACACTGAAAAGAAATTTAAAAAATAAATAAAAATTAAAAAAATATATTTCACTTGAATAGTCATAAGTTAAGTTGTAGTTAATTTTAAAATAGAAATCCTTTTTAAAGTTGAGTTGAGGAAACTATAATTCACAAACATCTATTGTACAGCAAACAAGTTTTTTCTCCTCAACAATTTACAATTTTATTTTATTCAAGACTTTATTGATTTATTAGAGAGAGAGAGAGAGTGAGCAGGAGCGGGGTGAGGAGCAGAGGGAGAAGCGGACTCCCTGCTGAGCAGGGAGCCAGATGTGGAGCTCAATGTAGGGCTGGACGTGGGGTTCAATTCCGGGACTCTGGGATCATGACCTGAGCCTGAGGCAGCTGCTTGAGCCACCCTGGCGTGCCAACAATTAACAACTTGAGAAGAGAAAGCTGAAGAGAAGGAGGCATGCATACTTTATTCAAAGTCAGACTCAAGTCTTGACCTTGAATGGCATGCCTAGGCATCCAAGTGTTCCGGAATGAGTTAAAGTGATTAGGTAGTAAATAATGCATGCAAAATGAGTGGATAAATGGTCTTTAAAATTATGGGTATTAAATGGTTAACTCATGAATCTGAGGAGCCAGAGGCAGAAAGTGTGTGTGAGAGTGAAAGAAGCACAGAGTTCAGTCAAATCACAGACAGCATGGAACCAGCTCTGTCTTCACCAGAAAGCGAAAAGCTTAGAAAATGTTCCTGTCACAGCCATATGCCTCAAAGGCAGCTGAACAATAAAAAGGAGGAACAGAAAGTTGCATACGAAGGCTTTAGATATAAAGAGAGGGTGCACAGACCCATCAAAAGGAATGCAACAGCTGAGACTGGTCTTTCCAGGCACTAAGAAGCTGCAGATGGTTTTGTGTGTTGACGATTAGGTCACATTCAGTTAAAACAGTCATAACTGAAACTACAGGAATAAAACCAATCTAGATTTTGCATTTAAATCTGAACTTTGAAGAGCTTCGGAACAAGAATATATCATTTTCATCTGTAAGGATTGAATAATGCAAGCCAGAGGGGCTGCTCATGAGAACGCTTTTCTAGAAAACATATCCTGGGCCCCGGATCTGGTCAGGAGGCTCTGCTTTGAAAATCGTGTATCTATTTTGAAAGGAAAGGAAGATACGTTTTCAAATGGAAAATGATTAACTCAGTAGCTCAGAGAGAGCCAAAGCAGAAGACTGAGATAAATCCCAAGGAGGTGAAAGCACAGATGGAAAGTGAGCTAGTGGAGGAGTCATTACTGATAGATAGCACCAAACTGTGACATGATGTGTGGTTCAACCAAGCCTAGGATTCCAAGATTTAAACCCGAAAATTTGTAGGGACACAAGATTCTGGGGATTTCCTTCTATCAAGATACTGTTGTTGGGCCCCCAGTGGGGCTCAGTTGGTTAAGTGTCTGCCTTCAGCTCAGGTCATGACCATAGGGTCTTGGGATCAAGGGTCCTGGGATGGAGCCCCACATTGGGCTTCCTGCTCAGCAGGGAGTCTGCTTCTCCCTCTGTTGCTCCCCCTCCTGGTGGGCACAAGCTCTCTCTCTCTCTCCACCTCTCTCTCTGTCAAAAAAATAAATAAAATCTTAAAAAAAAAGAAAAGATACTGTTGCAATTTTGTCTGGCCAAAGTAGACTCTTAAAAAGTAATCAGACTAAGTGAGGAGTCAGGGCAAGGGTGGGGAGAGAAGCGAGGGGTGTGAGTTCTCGGCAGTTAACATTACATATCCTAAGACAATAAGGTAATGATATAGCACAACTCAAGTAAAGTGAGTGATATAGACTGTATCAATATTATCAGTGTATATCAAAAGACTATGCTGAACCTAGGCTATTTAAGAAAAAGCAAATTAAAAATGAGACAAGATACATTTTCCTTCTTTTCATCTAAAAATTGTGTTTCTCCAATTCCTCAGAGCAAAGGAAGTGTTTGCATATTCAGTAAACTCATTGTGTATTTGTAAGTTAACTTACCAGGAAACTACTAATTTTTTCTGCTGCATAAAGTAATTCAAACAAGAATTGTATTTATGGCCTTTAAAAAGTTCAGAATTGAACAAATAGTTCAGATATTTTGATACCTATTCATCCAACAATATTCAGCAAATATTTTGGCAGCCTTCCCTATGTGATAAACTCTATTGTAAATCCTGGGAATAAGGAAATGAGCAAAGCAGACAAAAGTTCTTTTCCTTAATAAAGCTTACATTTTAGTGAAAAAAGAAAATCCATAAATGAATAAGCACAAGCTTCATTAAAATAAATGGGAAGGACCCTGTGTGGCTCAGTCAGTTAAGCTCCCAACTCTTGATTTCTGCTCAGGTTATGATCTCAGTCAGGGTCACGAGATTGACCCCCAAATTGGATTCCCAGTCAGGTTCCCCACTCAGCAGAGTCTGCTTGTCCCTTTCTCTCCCTGTGTCCCTTCTCCTGGTTGTTGCCCACCCTCTCATACACAAGCCTGCACTCTCTTTCTCTCTCAAATAAATACGTAATTCTTTAAAAATAATAAAATAAAATAAAAGGTAAGCAATTAAGTGGAGAAAATTAAACCGGGAAGAAAAGGAGTTCTGGGAGAGGATAAAATTACTAAATAAGGAAGTTGAGAAAGTCCTTACATACACTGTGACATTAGTAAAAATATCTGATGAATGTGGAGGAATTAGCCAACATAATTTTTGTTGAAAAAGATTTACCAGTGGAAATAACAAGTGCAAAGACCCGGAGACAGGAATATTCCAGGTACCTTTCAGGGACAAAAAGGAAGCCAGTATGGCTGGAGAACAGTGATGTGGGCCTTATGAGCAATGAAAGGAAAACTTTTGCACAGAATAGACACAACTGATACCTGAAAAGAAGATTCTGGTGTGCCCAAAGTGAAAGGTTAAGTAATTGGACATTCGACAAGATAGAGTAGCAGATAGTTTGTTTTTTTTTTTAAACTTGGTTTTCATACAAAAGGACTTGTGACATAAGTTTTTTCTCCTGCTTTTAAATGGAGCATATGAGTATTTAAACAAAAAGAAAAGGAAAAATAGTAAAGATTTCTAAATTCAGAATTTCCTGTACTTTCCACATCCAAAAAATAAAATAGGTCTCTGAAAAATTTCAAAACAAAGATAGATTTATACTTCAAATTATTTAATTAAAAATTAATCTACCAATTTTTATCAAGATACGACTCACCAGAGAGAAAGCTCGTAGTCTACTTCACTTTTAAGGTATTCATGTATTATATTATATGACAGAGAAACACAAGATTGACCATATCCATGAGCTTAATTTTCCACATATTTGATCTTAATATTTTGACATGCTTGACTTCAAACTGAACCACACCTGAAACATTATCACCAATTTTAACAGGTACAAATTTTGCCTCACATCTGTAAGTTCATAATTTTTTTTGTTGTTCTTTATAATGAAACATTTTGAGAGACAGACATTCTAATAATTTTCAATATAAAATATATTGATTTACCATCAAATACAATTCATCCTGTGGAAGAAAAAGGATGACTGTTTCTATAACTTTCATTTTTTTCCCTCTAAATCAATAGTGCATTAGCCTTCCAGGAAATTAGAAATTAATTTGGAAATATATTAAATTGGTTTCTAATTTAAAATTAGTTACCTTTTTTTTTTTACTTCTCTTCCCTAATTTTCCACATAATATGTTTTCAAATAGTATAAAACTTATATGATTTCCCGTAAGATTTCCCATAAGATTTCCCATAAGAGTCCAATTCTCTTCCTCCAAATAAAAGTTCAATTCTTCCTTCTCTATAGACTTTGAAGATAAATTATATATTGACCATATGTATAGCAATTGGTTTTTAAGCATTTGACCTAAGGGCACAAACTTTTTTTTTTTAATAGCTTAGAGCACTTTAAATCATTAAGGTTATTTCTTCATTTAAATGGCTTCAACAGAAATCCAATGCTCAAGGTGGTTTCCTGATTACACTTACCCAAGAAGATGTGGCAAATAAATTAATGAAATTTGTAAAACTGACTATTTTTGCTGTACTATGAAAATTCAGAGAGGGAGCAAAGAGGAAGTTTGGCCTCATTAACCTTCTTAAGTCACTTCTACACAATGGATGGTTGGAAAGGAGGATACTAGAGATTTCTTTTTTTCATTTTGGAGATCATTCAAAAAAAAAAAAGAAAAAAAGGAAGAAATTTCATTCCTGGAGAAATTAGTTAAGTGTTTCAACGCTAAGTTTCACACCCACACCTAGTTTGTGAGCACTTATTTCTAACTTTCCAGGATGCCTGAAATCTGCAGTTGTATTGCCAGTGAACAAGAAGGACGTACTTACCTTGGGTTCACATAGAGTATATATAGTATTTTGATTTAGATCCCAGGAACATATTTACCTATATGAAAAAATAACTTCTTTGGAAGAAGAAAGGATCTTTTTATAGAGGAATCATGTGCTCAAATGTATCTGTATTCCACCTATAATTGGCTCCTCAAAACCTTTGTGTAAAATATTTCATGTCGAGACCTTATAGGAAATAGTATTGGAGGGACAAGATCATAAGCACTAATGAGAAAACCTGGAAAAAATACATTTCATTTTCATAAAACTAAAATAAAGACATACTCATTAAAAAGAGAAATTTATATTATACATCTTAATTAGCACTAATTGACAATGTGCAATTAATTTTTATTTGTCATCTCATCTTTTTTAGAAAGAGCAGGATGATTTTATAAATTGGTTGTAGTTATTATGAATGTGAGAGACCAAAAATAATAACAGTCACTTGACATGAAAAGATGTCCCATAAATATTGGCTAAATGAGTGAAACTAATGAATGAGCCTCCATTCAAATGCAAATACTTTTTGAGTCTATAGCTCAGGGATTCTAACTGCTTCCCAAAGCACATATTGAAACAAAGCACAGATCATCAGATCCCTTGTTACAAGGGTTCAGCTCCCTCACTTCTGATAGACAGGAGTATAGTTCTAAAGGGCATATGGACTTTCCCTCAGCTTCCTTTATCTCTCTGGGGGTTTCATTTTCAAAATCTTTAGTCATACTTTGCCTTCCATTTTATCTCCCTTGTCTAATCCAATTTATCGGTTTCTTCTTTTTCTAAAGTTCAAACACGAAGACTCAAATTTAACCAATGCTGAAATTACATTATCAACATTCTAGAAAAGGCATAAAGATGTAAAACCACATATAGTATATTAAAATTTTGCCTACAAGTTAATCACAGTAAGAGAGGATTTAATCTTCACTACTGTATAGGTATTAAAATCGCTGTAGTTTTTCTAAAGAAACTTTGAAAATTCAATCTACGTTCCCACATCCTGACTGCTTCATTTGGGCCATCTCTTTTAACAGGTGTGTTCTCAGGGAACACAAACTAATTGCAATTTGACCAGACATAATTGAAATGGCAATTCCTCCCCACCCTCCCTCCAATATATAATGTATTTTTAATTGATTTTGGATTACCAGTGCCGCTGATCTTCCCTGAGGTACAGAATATAAAGGTAAGTTCACACGGTAACATAAAGAAAGGAAGTACATGCTTAATATTTAGATACAGGCTGCATTGTTCACAGAAACTTGAATTCTCTCTTCTGTTTGTTCACCATGGCACAGACTTGTTCCTACGCTCACCTTTTAGGCAACTCCCAATTCTTAAATAAGAAAGCAGTTTAATTAGTATTTGGCTTCAAAAGTAAGACTTAGACATTGTGACATCTGCCTACCTCTCTTCTTAGATCACTTGTTTTGGAGGAAGCCAGCTGCCACAACAGCAGGTCCCTCAAGTATCCTTATAGAGGTGTTCTTTGGGCAAGGAGCTATCACATTCTGGAAAACAGCCAGCATTACCTTTTCAGGTGTGTGAAGGAGCCACTTTGAAAGTGGATCCTCTATCCCCACTCAAGACTTCAGAGGACTGCAGCTTCTACTGGCATCTTGACTATAATTTCATAAGAAATTATGAGCTCAAATAACCAAATTGATCCACTGCCAAATTCCCGACCCATAGAAATTACAAGGTATAAACATTTTTGTTTAAGCTGCTAAGGTTTGGGGAAATACAACCATTGATATCTAATAAAATTTTGCTGGAGTTAAGATAATCATTCAGCTAGCCATTTTGGGATAGTGTCCTGGACTTTAGCCTACCTCTCTACTTCCTACTGATGTGGGAATATATATGAGTATGACTATTCTGCCAATATGGGGACTACGTTCGCTTTGCACTCTCCTCATTGTTTTGACCATTTCTAGAGGTCAACCTCAGGCAAATCTGTATCTCTTCAATTCTATGCTGTTATATTCTTTCTATTAATACACTTTCAAATCACTCATTTTTTTAAAAATCTCATAAAAATATACCCAGGAAATTCTTCTGTTTATGAATTATACCAGAGGCATATTCCCTAAAATTATTTTAAAGATATCAGGAAAAGTTATGTGAAGTTCTGTTCCTGGGAAGAAATGCCATTGGAAACAAGAACAGCTCATTGGATGAAAGGAAAATCCTTTCTGTTCAATCTCATAAATCCCCATGTTCTTTTAGACAGGGACCTTGGGTCATTATATTTTCTTCTTCAGAGAGTTCCTTTTTGCGGCCCTGAAGAGGGGAAATAAATCAGTTAACTGAACAGGTACTTAATCTCTTTCTAAGGCCTGGAAAAAATGGGGAAGAGATTAGGATTCATGGTTACTTCACTGAAAAGATCTTGACCATAAAAATTTGTAATTTCCTGAGGATAGTATCATTTAGCTACTGTTAGATGAAAATAGCTAAGCTTGGAGTAACAAAAGGTGGTAAATTAAAAAAAAAAAACAACAACTTTGAATTTCAGGGGCTAAATACTAGCTTCATTAAATCTCTTACTTTAGGTATTATTTAAGCCATTGCTATACAAGATAAAAATCATCTCAGTTTCAAATTTTCTTCTGCCTCTAATTTACCATTACTCCCCCAATTTCACCAGAGAAAAGCTGGCGTCATCTCTTCCTTTGTGAACTCGTGTTCAGTTTTGAGCTCATGAAACATAACAAAGGAACAGGAGAATTTTGGCCCTTTCAAGAGGAATATCTACGTTTATGGAGTGCCTACTCAAGCAAGGAGGGTAGCAAGCAGGTGCTAAACTCACAGAAAATCCTGGAGCAATAATAGCATGAAAAGAGATGAGGAAGACCCGTAAGAGTCTGCATTTTCTAGGTCCTTTTTTCAGAGGTTAAACTGATGGATGTGGGACATGTGGTCATTTTCACAGCAGGCCGCCCTTGCCAGTTATTCCCCTGCTACTGACTCCATGAATCAACTTAATGAGAGGAGGTAGAGTTTAGAATTTCATTAAATGCCACTGCACAGCACTTCTGAACATGCCCTATTACCCATTTAAACTGCGCTGAGACTCACTTCCTCTCCTTCCCCTTCCCTTCCCAAAGAGAATATGAATACCACCTCTTTTTAATCTGTTGCTATTTACTCTTTTACGAATCACCTATTTTAATATCCATAATCTTTTGATTTTTCTCTCATCCTCTAATGAATCTATTACTAGAAATCAAGAGATGCATAAAGATCAAGAATTTCGCTACTTTGCAGGTATCAAAGTCTCATTCAATAGCATTGCCATTTTTGGAAAAAATATATACTTTTCCTTATTAGCAAACTAGCCATGGTTTAACCTACTTTCCATTACTAATACTGCTTTGCATTTGAAAAATGCGTATATCCAATGAAATTAAACCAAACCAGCCTGTCTTTTAAATTTTTTTTTTTTCCCTTTCAGTCATGAAATGCATAATACTAAAGCTGATTGCCTGGCTGACTCCATTATCAGATAACCCCAAAATGTCAAATGGTACTGTTTAAATTAGGTGAGCAAAGCAGAATTACTGGTCCCCACACAGGAAAATTGTGAACCATTATAAAATCAGTGAAAAGAAGAAAAGAAGCTTATAGGAATTTCACAGTTTGAAATTAATAATTGGGTTTTTAGCTCCTGTATTTACTTCTTTTTTTTTTTTTTTTCACTTCATTTCCATTTGGTTATGGGAGACCAGTACATTCAGAAGGAACAATTAAACTCTCCTGACATCATGAAACTTCATGCAGTTGGGTCCTGACACTGTGGGCAAGTAGATGGCCAATGTAGGTCATTCAAAATATAGTCCCTTACCTTCTGTTTTCTTAAAAGAGATACTGAATGTTCAAAGTTAATCATCAATGTACTTGGTTGGGTTTTGTTCATTTGTTTTGGTTACTTTTAAATCCTCCTCAATTATGTTTCCATTCTTATTAACTTCACATGGAAAATGAAAGTTGTGTCTTTCTATTCACTTGTGACTCAGGCAGAACTTACATTAAAAAAAATGTTAAAACTGGAATCTCACAATTAGTGCTCTACTACTACTAAGACTATCAGAACTTTTCAAAGAAAGTAAATCATTCTAATCAGATACTGCTCATTCAAAAAGGCAGTGTTTCATGGGACATATTCTATTTCAGGTGGTTCTAAAAATGCCTGCACCATAAATGGCCCAGTTAATAATAGAAAGTAAATTAGAAAAGTAAGCTTTAGGAGTTTAGTGACTACATAGCTCTGAGTCAGTGCAATTTTGTACCCAAAATAGTTTCCTAAACAATAGAAATTGTTAAAATGGGAAAGAAGTTGGCAAGATAAAAAGCCTTAAAAAACGTGACTCCAAAGCAACCATAAAATTTCCACAGGAGCTATTCTACAGTCCTTTGTCTTTTGGCAATGCTCCCAAGCAGTGAACATCCTTTTTCAGTGCCAAAGTGAAGGGACATTATAATGAAATTTTTGGCATTTGATATTCTTTAGGTATGAATTAACTGGCTTTCTGAGGAAATTCAAAGGAAAGGGGGCAGGGGGTGCTCCAATCCAAATATCACTCTGGGAAGTCTTTTCAAATGCCCCTACTCAACTGTTTTCCCATTCCTGGGCTCCCTTAGCAGTTTTCTCAAGCTTCTTCAAAGGTATTTTTAATGTTGTGTGATTCGGACTGTTTGACTTTGCTTTCCCTTTGAGATAGGTGCTCAACTTTTTAAGTATAGGAATCAGTATTAGCCAATTTTGTATTTCCAGAGCTGTATTCAGTGTCTAGCACTCATTAAATTCAATAACAAATGTATATGTCAGCTATCATAAACTCATAATCTAGCAGAATTCCTAAAAAATGCTTTAATTTTTTCCAATTCCAAATTAAAAAAATTAGCTTGCATCTGATCCTAGAATATAGTTGTTGTTGTTTTTAATTATCCTCTTAATATAATTGACTACCAAAAAAATCAACTTCAGGTAGCAGTATAATGATGTGGCTAGATCAACATACAAAAAGCCGAAGTATCTGCCCATGATAAGGGTAAATTTTTCTCTCATTTAAAGTGACATCCTAAAATAAATAAATAAATAAATAAATAAATAAATAAATAAAAAGTGTTCATCCTGCTGAAGCTACAAATATTCAGTATCTGAACTATTTTTCCTATATTGGTATTAGAAACATATCAAATATTTATTTCCATATAATACATATGCATAATTCCAGTAGATTTTGGAGTTCGGGTTCATAGTCACAGGGTTACAAACGAGGTTATGAATCTAAACTAATTTATACATCTTTCTTTCTAACATGCATATTACTAATGATTCAAAGTACATGGAAATGACTTAAAAATTATAAAGTATCATACCACTGGGCCTTCAAAATAGGAAGAGCTAAATTTTAAGTTCCTGAAAACTAGACATGAATAATAAAGTTTCAGATACCAAATCCCAGGGAATAATCAGCTATAAGAGTTGATCTATTACTTCAATTCATTTCACATGTATTGCTATAGATCTTTCGCTGAATATATAGTGTATTGACCTGAGTTACTACAGTTGTGAGCCCTTGTTTTTCATGAAAGAAATGGCTTACATTCTAGACACTATTGCAACATCTCTGGGGAAATCATACAAGATCCCAGTTGGGAGCAAAAGTAATCCATACATGATGTAAAGAAGAATAAATATTGTTAATGATGGGTCAAGTAAGCTTGGTAATAAATAAGAGATCATTAGCATATAGTAAATAAAAGATCTATGGTATTGCTTAATTTGAAAAAAATCTCACAGTATTTTGTCAATCAATGACTTCTAATTAATATAACTATCCCACATGATTTATTAAATGGGAAGAAGACTCAAAAATATAGAGACTTTTTGAGGATTTAAACTGGAATAGAAATTATACAATGTAATTTCTTGAGTATATGTGTCCAAAATTTCTAATTTTCACAAATTGCAAAAACATATATCAGAAAAATGAAGATACAGAAAAAGATTTACAGAGCTGTTTTCTGAGCAGTTTAAGTTTGAAAAATATCTATGTATGTAGCAGTATGTACGTATGTAGCAGTAAACAGGTTTAAGTTTTACTGATTTCTTTTTTTTTTTTTTCTTTTTGGATATTTTAAACTTCTAGGAGAAATGTCTGGCTTTTCCTTTGGTTGGAGTAACTTGACTGTGACCTACATCAGCAATCAGAAATCACAAGGCAGTACATGAACTTATTAATACTTCCTCCTCTCCTGTACCTCAGACTGGGTGGAGGGGAAGGATAATGTGAAATTGCATTCACATGCTTTCTGATGCATTGGACATGAAAACAACCAGTAAAACCATTCATTTAATGTCACATTATATTAAAGCATTTTAAGGGACTGATTGGTCTAGATTTCTCAGGTTAGGTCTTTTTCAATTAAAAAAAATAGCTTTTGTTCTTATTTTAAAGTAAAGTTTTGACAGAAAAACTCCTATCATTTGTCAAGTCTCAACTAAATTGTTGCTTCATCTACAAAGTGACACTCTAGAAAACACAATTTCCTTTGTTATGTACTCTTGTGCACAGTATTTAAATAATAGTCAAAACAATTTATTTTAGGTTTATATCTTTCCTACTAGAATTGTAAGTTTAACAGAGGCAGGGCCATGTTTGCAGCTGACTTGATATACCCCAGAGCCTTGAGTTCAGAGGTTTATTGAAAAATGAAGAAATGATGAGTGGGCATAAAAATTTGAACAACCTCAAATATAGTATACTTGGTTCAGATATCTATCCATAACTCTGTAAAATAACTAGTTCCAGCTCTGACACATTAAAAGCTTAGAAGGCACCAGTGCAATCTTACATAAGAAAAAGTTGAAAAAATTAAAACCAACTTTTTTCTTGCCCCCCAAAGAACTGAGATTGCAAAGCAAACCAGCACTGAAGTCTGAACAGATGAACAAATCTGGAGTCACAACCAGTATTATGTCAGCTGGAGTGGAAGCAGTAGAGCCAAGAGCTGGAAACAAGCATTTAAGTGGTAATTATAATGAAATGGTGGAAGATGAGTGTAGATAAACTTGACAGGGAGAAACTGGGCCCGGTGGTCTTAGGTAGCCTCACACTTTTGTAAATTTTACTTGCAGGAACCCATCAGTTTCTCATAATGAAGAGCTAAGAAAGATCCCTTTGTGGTGCTGGCAGGGGAATGAGAAAAGGAACCGTTATGCAATATACCATATTGTTCTTTATATTAAAATTGTACTCTCTGGGGAAAAGACTCCACCTTGGAGAAGGATATTTCTCTGATTCCAGCACCCTCTGTCCTTTCTTTTTTCACTTAAGGAGGGGGTGGGGAACAAAGCTAAGAAACACTTGTGAAAGTCATAGCTTAGGCACAAAGGCCCATTAAAACACAGAGATTTAATTGTAAGGGTATATAATGTTTCCCTTCTGCCACACATAAACATCACCCCAACAGTAACAGATTATGCCTGAAAGAACTTCAAGATAGACTCTCTCTGAAGAGTAGTATTTAGGGATGACCAAAGTCAAGGGGGAAGAGAAAAGCAAGGACAAGAGTGATTTGCGGCCTCTGGCTTGTACAGGTCCAGCAAATATGACACATAGTCAAACTCCTGGCCAGATTTTAGAAATATCTTCAATTCAAGTCCTAGTTAGCTCAGTTCCTATTACCAAGAGGAAGCATGTGTTGACTTAATTAGCAGAACAAAGGAAAGGAACCTCAAATTGAAAGGACCAGTTTAGATATCTACCAAAGTTCTGAGAATCACTAGAATACTACTTGTGATGAAGGCTCTGAAATCCTCAAGTATCTCATTAACATGTCTAAGATTGTTAAACAGATCACTTCCATCAGTACTGAGCCAAGAGTAGAGATTTAAGTTGTCATATAGATGTTTAAATCCAATATTTTAATAAATTATTAGTTGCTAATACAAATAAATTATTAGTTGCTAAAACAAACCTTTAAATATAAAATCTTTAAAGAGATGAAGAAAGATATACCATACTAATCCTAATCAGAAAGAAAGCTGGAATAGATGTATTAATTTTAGATAATATCATCTTCAGAATAAGGAAAAATAAATAAAGAATGGCATTACATAATCCTTTAAAGGTCAATCTGTAAAGAGACATAAATTTCCTTAGCATTTATGCTCCTCATTAAAGTACAAGAGGAAAAAAATAAAATACAACTGAAAAGGAGGAATAGAAAAAACTAACTAAGATATTTCAACATGCTTCTGTCAGTCATCAATAGATTAAGCTGGTAAAAAATCAGTAAAGATAAAGCTGACCCGAATAGCACTAAACATTTTAATCTAATTGCCACTTAGAGAATAATTCATGCAATAATATCAGAATACACATTCTTCTTTAGCTCATATGAAACCAAGACAGATGTTATTCTGGTCCTTAAATAACACATTAACAAAGTTAAAACAATAGCAATCATATAAAGTAGATTTCTGAGACCGCAATGGAATTAAACTAGAAATCGATAATATAAATATTGATGGAAAATTGTTAAATATTTTAGGAGTATACAACACACTTCTAAATGACTCATGGGCCAAAGAAGAAATCTTCAGAGAAATTTAAAGATATCTTCAACCAAATGAAAATATTTTTAACCATCAACATTTGTGGGATACAGTAAAATGAGTTTATAGAGAAAATTTTATGTCATTAAATGTATATACTGAAAAAGAAGAAAAACCTAAAATCAATAATATAATCTTCTCTTTTAGGAAACTGGATTTTTGAAAAGAAGAATGTAAACCAGGTTTTTGAAAAGTGGAATGTAAGCCTCAAACAAGCAGAAAAAAGGAAATAAAAATGAAGATAATCAATGATATTGAATATAAGTAAACAATAATCACTTCAATGATAGAAAGCTGATTGAACATTTGAAATTTAATCAATTATAACTCACCAAATTAACAAGCCAAAAAAAATTATATGGTTGTAACAGTTGATACGTAATAGACATTTGAGATAATTCAACACACATTCACGATAAAAAGAATTCTCAATACACTTACAAATAGAAAGCTTCCTTGATTTTATAAAGAGCCCCTACACAAAAATCTGCATGCTTATAGCAATTTTATTCATAAACATCAAAATTTCAACCAAGCAAAGCAAGCTGACTTTGAATAGGTGAATGGACAAACAAATATGGAACATCCATACAGTAAGAATTTATTCAAGGATTAAAAGAAATGTACTACAAAAGACTACAAAAAAAAAAAGACAGATAAATCACAGATGCATATAGGTGTACCTGGGGGGCTCAGTTGTTAAGCATCTGCCTTCAGCTCAGGTCATGATCCTGGGGTCCTGGGATCAAGCCCCACATCAGGTTTGCTTCTCAGTGGGAAATACGCTTATTCTCCCTCTGTCCCTCCATGCTTGTGCTCTCTCTTGGTCTCTCTCTCAAAATAAATAAATAAAATCTTTTTAAAAATCTCAGATGCATGTTTCTAAGTGCAAGAAGCTAGTATGGAAAGGCTATATACTATTAAGAGTCCAAAATACATTCTGGGAAAGATAAAACAATAGACTTGGAGTAGGTAATACATCAGGGTCAAAAGGTGGACTATAGGAGAATTTTTAGGGAAGGGAAAAAACTCTGTATGATACTGTAATTGTAAATACATGGAACTATACATTTTTCAGAAGTCACAGAACTTTGCACCACAAGGAGTGAATTTTAATTTATACAAATTAAAAAATAATTTTGAAGGACACAAAATGTCAAGATGGAAAGCAGACAATGACAAAATAATCTGTGTTACAAATACAGGAAATAATCTCACTAAAAGGGGTGGTGAATAAGGTATTGATCTAAGTAATGTTGGAAAACAGTGGAATCTAAGGTGAAAACTAAAGGCAAAAGCAGCAGGACACTGTGCTCTGGTTGATAAACTTGCTTCCCATGGGATATGGTTAACAATTCTGATACTGCCATATAATGATGTTAATTTGAATAGTTAAAAATATTGGCAGATGTTGGGAACCAGATTTCTCACCATTTGAAGGGGAGGAAACAGACAAGCAAGGAGAAAAGATATAAATGATCTATGTGGTACTGCGTTAAAGTTGGAAACATCAAAATGAACCCATGTTCATCTTAATACATATAGAGGTTTACATATAGAAATATTTATTAATAAACATATAGATAGAATATAGATATATAGATCAGTGCACCATATTTCCTCTGTTACTTGAGAGGGCTAGAAGTCATAACACCTCAGCAGCAAAGAGCATACTTCTGACCACAGACTGGTTTCAACTTTTTCCAATAAAAGGAACCGGGGCTTCTTATTAAATGGATGATTCTAAAATTGGGGCAGGAAATATATAGAATGAACCTGGAGCTTCTTACAGTGCCAAAAAGTAAGAATGTTCTCCACTAAAACACAGTGAGCGGGTATGTCAGAGACAAAGGAAAGTGAAAGAACTTCTAATCACCAAAGCTGGAAAATTTGAACATAATAAATAAAGTAATTTGACTTATAAATCAAAGTATAAATATCTATGGGTCAATACTAACATAAATAAATTATGTAATAAATAATAAATAGGAATAATAAGACAAATTCTGAATAATTTATGTAGATTCTCCACTCTCAAGGAGTTGGAGCATGATTCTCTGCTTATTTATGTAAGATACAAATTGTGACTTCTTTCCAAAGAGTACAGTATGGATGGGGAGGGGGAGAAGGGAGCAGAGTTACTTTTGTAGAAAAACATGCATTATCTCAACCAGGTGACTAAGGTTAACATCAACAGTCATGTTCATAGTGTACCCTCAATCCATTGTGCTGAAAATGGTAATTTACCTATGTAAATGTACAAAAACATGTACTCCATTTTAACAACCAGACAAGTCTCAACTGAGGGATGTTCTGCAACATACTTGAACAGTTCTTCTCAAACCTCTCAATCATCAGTCAGGAAATCTGAGAAGTTTATCATAGTCAACAATACCTAAGGTAACTATTGTTACCATAGTCAACAATACCTAACTAGAAATGGCTACTACTAATATGATACTCTGGATGAGATCCATGAATAGAAAAAAGACTTTGGACATAAATTAAGGAAATCTGAATAAAGTATGGATCTTACTTAATAATTTATTAACATTAATTTGTTAATAAATTATTGTCCATTATTCAAAGGAAAATAATATATGGATTGGGACAGTATAGCACCTCAGAAGCAGGGAAGTCTTCTTCCTGAGGGATCTTGGGCAAAAATGAGTTTAATAGAACATTAGAGGAGACAATATGCAAACAAAATATGATCAACTAGGAGTTCAAGAGTATCTTATAAGGTCCTTTTCCTAGCTAATGATAAGCTAGCTAAACCTAGGTTGAAGGGTTGTGATCGGTGATAGGTTTTCTTCATAGGTGTAAAGGCTGAGTTGGGTATAAATTTGTGATTTGGGCTGAGCCATTGGGGCAGCCTCCATTTTGTGGGTCCCGATATACAAATTAACTTTATCAACTTCCCCACCTTTTGATCAAGGTGTCAGCTGTATTGAGAATATTGGTCAAAATTTAAGATATTCATGCCATTCTGAAATAATGGTTTTTGTTGATGTTGGAGGTTGGCTCTCCATCTGGAATTGATAGGTTAAGATATCAAGGTCTGGGTCCCTTCACTTGGCCATTTTGCATCCCATTTGGGGCCTTGGCAAAGGGAGATCATTAGTCTGGTTGTCAGTGGCTACACA
Organism: Lontra canadensis; assembly: GCF_010015895.1. NCBI lineage: Eukaryota > Metazoa > Chordata > Mammalia > Carnivora > Mustelidae > Lontra > Lontra canadensis. Next base: position 4,574,120 of record NW_022631001.1, read on the forward strand.
CATGCCTATAAAGTTTTTGAGAGAACACGGCACATCAAGGAAACTATTAGACTGACCAGAAACAGAATAATACCCAAAGTTTGGAGGGATCTCTGAAGGCTTGATACCCATGACCCAAACAAATGTAGATAAAATAAATCAAAGAATGATCCCATTGAAGGATTCACTTTCTTAACCAATGTGGCTTGTTTAGTAATTTTATGTAGCTGAGTGTTAACTTCCTCAGAATTTCCCAGTGCAGCAAGTGGTATTGGTCACAACACACACATCCTTTTGCAGAGCTAAAAGATACTTAAGGGTTATTATATTATCAAGAACAACTTTGGCTAGAAAGTCTAGGGAATTTTGGGGGGCAGTTATTGCTTTAGCAGTAGGTTCTGTGATATTGTTGAGTTAGAAGTTCCTGATCACAGTCTTATTTATACTTACTCCTAGTTAGGGGAGAAAGATCTGTTAAAAGAAGTGAATTTTGAATCATGAATGCCTCCTGGTAATTCCTATTTAAGAATGTAATGGAAGTTGATAGGCACAAACCAATATAAAATTTCAGTTTGGTTGTGGACAGTCAGAGACAACACTAGGCAGCTCAGATCACAACTTCTGACCATTTTCCACCTCTTTAAACATTGAGCTGGCCACGCATGAGGGAGTGCTACTCCTTACATAAAGACAAACCTGGAGGAGTATACATGGTACTACCAAAAAAGGTCTTCCCATGACTGTTGGGATAGGAGTTCAGAGAGATCAGACAAAGCTGCAAATTAGAAAAATTATAAGCTTAGAAGCCAGTTAAGATCTAAGGGTCTGTATCTCACACAGACATTATTATCCTGATTTGTCTTTCTATTAGAGAGCTGAGATACAAAGTTTCCTGGCTGGAATTCTTAACTAAAGGCAGGGATATTGATTTGCAGGGTCAGGCTTATAGAGTCTGACACAATGGAGAGAGGGCTTAGTTGGTCTGGAAAAACTAAAATTCAGGGAAAAGTTTGTCATCAAACTTCTTATCTATAAACATTAATCTTAGATCTGTTTAATTTACTTGATTTTTAATAATTATGATGAGATTACTTGTGAAAGTTTCATATGACATTAAATGGCTAAACATCATCCTAAGTTATCTTTCTTGCTGACAAACTCTGTAACAGAAAAAGCATGAGTGTTTGACTTTTCATAAACCTAAGTAGAATAAAAGTTTATGTCTGCATTATGTTTAATTCTTGTAACTCTAAAGACAAGTCTGTTAAATCAATTAACAAACTAGTTTTTACTTACCAAAGATTACCCTAGATCATGTGAACTTGAAAAACATTTGGTTAGTTTCTATATTTCTGAGAGTGAACTTGATTTACATAAAAACTTAATTTTCTTTAAGCCCATTAAATAGAGCTCTTCATAAATTAATTTTGGCAATACCATCTGGAAGCAGGAAAAACACATTAGTAACATACATATACAGACATACACAAACATACAGACAAAAAGATCTTATAGGTTTTGTTTTAAAATTTCAATCCTGAAACAGGTACAATAATGCAAAACTCACTAATTTGTAAAAGAACAGTTGGATCCAAATTGTGTTTCTGGGAGATGGAATAAGTTAAGGTTACCTGCTCAGATTGCTTAAACATTTACTAATATTTGTGGAGAAGACTTTTAGGATATATTTCTTTCACCTAGGTTCCAAATAACCTTTCTTTCTTTCTTTTATTTTTTCCCTGATAATTACCTCCCTGAAATGTGAATTTCAAAGAGGTGGCTAGATAAGTGTTTCTAGAGAAAACCAGATAGAATACTTAATCTCAAAGTCACAGGGAAATAAATGCAAGTTCCTCTAAAAAAGGCTTTTGTTTCCTAAGTTCAAATATTCGTAATAGCTACAACTCTTTTGAGATAAACAGGGGACTTCTGGGATTTGTAAAAAGGATAGGAGGGTTTTGACAGAAAAAGTGAACTACAGGCCAGTATCTCTCATGAACATAGATGCAAAAATCCTCAGCACAATATCAGAAGCAGAATACAACAGTACATTTAAAAAAATTACTCACCACAGTCAAGTGAGATTTATTGCCAGGACTGCAAATATTTGCAACATTTGCAAATCAATCAATGTGATACATCACATCAATAAGAGAAAAGATAAAAACTATATGATCATTTCAATAGATACAGAAAAAGCATTTGACAAAGTACAATATCCATTCATGATAAAAACCCTCAAGAAGTAACTTTAAAGGGAACATACCTCAACATAATAAAGACTTTATATATATTTAAAAAAAAAAAAAAAAAGAACTGACACTGAATATCATGCTCAGTGAGGAAAAACTGAGGGCTTTTTCCCTAAAGTCAAGAACAAGACAAGATGTCCACTCTCACTACTTTTAGTAAACATAGTACTGGAAGTCCTACCCACAGCAATCAGACAACAAAAAGAAATAAAAGGCATCCAAATTAGTAAGGAAGAAATAAAACTTCCACTATTTGCAGATGAGATGATACTATAGAAAATCCTAAAGTCCTCACCAAAAAACTACTAGAACTAATAAATGAATTCAATAAAGTGTCAAGATACAAAATCAATGTACAGAAATCTGTTTCATTTCTATACAGCAATAAAAATTAACAGAAAGAGAAACTAAGAAAACAATCCCATTTACAGTTGCACAAAAAATAAGATGCCTAAGAATAAGTCTAACAAAAGAGATGAAAAAACCTTTATCTGAAAACTATAAACCATTGACAAAAGAAATTGAAGAAGACACAAAGAAATAGAAATACATTTCATGCTCATGGATTGGAAAAACAAATGTTGTTAAAATGTCTATACTATGCAAAGTAATCTACAAATTTATTGCAATCCATATCAAAATACCAACAATGTTTCTCACAGAACCAGAAAAAATAATCATAAAACTTGTATGGAACTACAAAAGATGCTGAATAGCCAAAACAATCTTGGAAAAGAAAATCAAAGTTGGAAACATCACAGTTCCAGACTTCAAGTTATATTTCAAAACTGTAGTGATCAAAATAGTATGGTACTAGCACAAAAATAAACATATATCAATAGAACAGAATAGAAAACCCAGAAACAAAACCACAAATGTATAGTCGTTAATCTTCAACAAAGAAGGAAAGAATGTACAATTGGCAAAAGACAGTTTCTGCATAAATAATGTTGAGAAAACTGGACAGCAACATGCAAAAGAATGAAACTGAGTCACTTTTTACACCACATACACAAAAATAAACTCTAAACGGGTTAAAGACCTAAATATGAAATCTGAAACCATAAAAATCCTAGGAGAGAGTACAGGCGGTAATGTCTCCAACATCAGCCATAGTAACATTTTCCTAAATATGTCTCCTGAGGCAAGGGAAATAAAAGCCAAATTAAACTACCAGGACTACATCCAAACACAAAAACAAACAAACAAATGAAACACTTCTGCATAGTGAAGAAAACAATCTAGAGAATTGTGAAGAAAACAACTCAATACCTAAAAACATATAATCTAACCAAAACTGGGCAGAAGACAGGAACTACCTTACAATTAAGTAATCACACTACTGGGTATTTACCCAAAAATAAAGAAACACTAATTAAAAGTCATATATGCGCCCCTATATTTTTAGCAGCATTATTTACAATAGCCAAATTATGGAATCACCCCACATGTCCATAGACAGATGAATGGATAAAGAAGATATATATACAATAAAATGTTATTCAGCCATAAAAAAATATGAAATCTTGCCATTTGCAGTAACATGGATGGAGCTAGAAAGTATAATGCTAACCTAAATAAGTAAATCAGAGAAAGACAGATACCATATGATTTCACTTATATTTGAAATTTAAGAAACAAAACAAATGAGCAAAGAGAAAAAAAAGAGGGAGAAAGACAAAGAAACAGATTCTTAACTGTAGAGAACAAACTGATGGTCACCAGAGGGTGGGCGGATGAATGAAATTGTTGACGGGGATTAAGAAATACACTGGTGATGGGCACTGGGTGATGTATGGAAGTGTTGAATCACTATATTGAGCACCTGAAACTATTATTACACTGTATGTTAACTATACTGAAATTAAAAATTTTAAAAGAAGGGCAGGTGAGCTTTGAATTGCTTCTATAGCTGCGTTTATGTTCTATAAAGAATTTATAAGACAAGGACAGTTTTTAATTACTAAAAGAATAATTGGGTTACAACCTAAATCATATTAAAGGGCTGACCCACCCATTCAACTCCATTATCTTCAATTTGCCTCTTCATATCATAGATAATATCTTCAACTAAAATAGAAATCAAAAGATTTCTTATTCTAAATTTAGAATTGTTTGTCTCTCTGGGATGTTTTTCTTTGTCTCTGGGTACATAGTTTCATTTAACTTAGGGGAGAATGCCTAAAAAAAAAAAAAGTTCCAATCAGTTTCAGAATATCAGCTTTCAACATGGCCAACTTCTGACTGTTGAGTTGCTTTAAAAATTCTTTCAAATATTTTATCCATTTTCATCCAGGACCAACACTACATATTGCTGGCAATATTGAACAACCCCATGGACCAGAAGGTATCCTTAAAGAAGGTTCAAATGATACTACCCTCCTAAGATTCAGAGCCACTTTCAAAGTTAGCCAAAAGACAGAAAGATTTAGACAATTCCTCTGAATGAAAAACACTGTAGGATCCCAGCTGCAAATGACACGCAACCCACATTGCCATCTGGCCATATTTTGGGGGCCCCCAACCTAATGGTTTCCAAATGAAATTCTCAGGACTTATGAGGCAAATAAGACAATAGTGATCTCTGGGAAAAAAGGATCAACAACCAATGGGTTTTTCCAAGCCAAATACATAGAAGTCTGAATTTTGGGAGGAAGGGTCAATATGAAATTTTATGTTCCTCTCTCAACTGGGCAATACAGAGATCTTCTGGTAAGAAGTCTCACCCTCGACTAGCTTCTGCCAGTTTTCCCAGGATCCCACATGCTGGCTTCAGAGTGACTGGGGTTTTATGAAGAGAATGTAGCTCCAATATCTACCAGAATTTGGCAAGGTTTTCCATTCATTTTAATTTTAGTTTCCCCTTGGCTGTTTAAGGGAAAAACCAGTAGCAGTTTACCAGAGAATCTTTCAGAGTACTATCAACCCTGGGAGTGGCCCATACGGAGGCCCCTTCTTGAGAGTAGATATGGGTTCATTTGAGTTCATGTGGGAAGATCTGACTTTTGTTTATAGTTTTGTGATCTGTTTAGAGTAGGAAGATAATTCAGACAGTGGGTTAGTAGTGGCTTAGTAGTAGTTTACTCAGGTAAACTAGGATTCAGGGGAATAATAGGAGGCTTGTCAGTCTTATCAGCTCCTTTGTTTTATGTAACACTTCAATTTTTCACTAGCCTTTTGCAATGAATCTTTTAATGAAGCTATTTTGGAATCTTGTAAGACTTTTGGAGGCTTCTGCGTGCCAGTTAAAATAGGTATCTTATTCTGTTTCTTTAATTTGGGAACGCTCACTCCAAGTGCACATTTTAAACAAATAATCTTGTCTAGTTAAAACACTGTATATAATGGTCATTGTAATGCTAGGTCGTTTGGTAATATTTTTTGCCATTCTTATAGGTAGCTTCAGTTACCAGGATGAGAGTTCTTAGACAAAAAACATCAAGTGTGTCAGAAAGTAACATTCTTAATTATTAAAATTAAAAAACTTGTATTAACATATATATAATTTTATTCAACAGTTAGATGATCTGTGAGATAGCAAAGACAACAAAAGTGCACCCATGAGTTTACAGAATCCAAAGTGACCAGGTCTGTTTACCACCATATATCAGACACCACCAAGAGCTCAGTCCTCAGAGTAATAAAAACAAAAACAACCCAATAACTTCACAATGACTATGTGAATGCCCATACATTCAAGAAGAGCAGAAAATTTAAACAGTGGAAAACAAAGTTTCTTACTATTTTACTTGTCCTGCCATTTCTAATTTTGCCCCCTCCCCCAACATCTGTTCTCAACATGTTTTGTTAAACACAACTTGTTTTGACATCATTATTTTCTAGTGATCCACAAGCATGTTTTTTTCCTAAATATTTTTTTTTCTTCCTTTTCCCTTCTTTTTTTTTTTTTTTTTCTTTTTGGTTTGGTATCCAAAGTTTAAAACAGAAGTAAGGAATTAGGAACTATGTTAAGACATCATTTTGACTACAGTATAAGAGTTGTACTTTGTGGATGGTAAGTGTGAAATGAACCTTCACAGTAACCTCTAGCTGCAAATACAAGTTTTCTCTCAGCATCTGAATCACAAAAAGTAATGGATTGTATCAAATATCCAAGTAATTGTGTAACATCCTCAGAGCTGGATTTTGGCTTCCACAAGATTTCTATACAATTTACCATATTTGGGACAAGATCAAGTTTTGTAGAGTGTTGTTAGAAGAGGCAACACAGAAATAGGGAATGATTGACTAGAAGGTTACGGATTTCCTGATAAAACTAGGGGATCCCATTTTCTTTAAGCTTGCTAAGGCTGAGTGGGAGGATTATGGTTGGTGTTTGATTTCCTTGATAGGTGTTTCCTGTAAGAGCGGACTGGTTTAGGATTAGATTTCTGATGTGGACAGGGCCATGGTGGGGGGGGCATGCATTTTGTGGTTCCTTGTATATGAGTTAACTGTATCAGATGTTAATAATAGCGAAGCTGGGATTGGGGTGTGTGGGAACTATTCATATGATCTTTGCAATTTTTCTACATTCTTAAACTGTATTTTCCAAAACCTAAAACTATTCTAAAATAGAAAAATGGTTTTAAATAAATACTTATAAGCACAAAAAAGATTATCAAAAATGCCTAAATAATATGGGATAAAAACAGTATGTACTTAGTTGTGAACTTATACAGAACAACTTTTAAATCATGTGTGTGGAGGTCAAGTAAAACCAGCTTCTCCTGTTAAGTGTTGATTAAGGCAGTCCACTTCTGGTTCAGGCTGGTGTTGTCTAATATCTGCTGGGCTTCTGTGTTTCGAAACTCTGCCTGCTAAACAGTTAATCGGCATAGGGTATATTGCTTTCTTGTGCATTGCCTATGTTATTCATCAAAAATATGGAAAATAAAACTATGGCTTTTAGAATTACACTTTGAAAACTGCATCTGAGTATTCATTTTAAAGCTGCACAAGGGTGCCTGGATAAGGATCCGAAAGGTGGCACTAGTTCAGCTTTGTATCCAGTCTTGGTGTGGCACCTCCGAGAGGATGGAGTGTGAGCTCCTAAAGGGTGTAAGGGAACTATGTTGCCCAGCCCTGGTTTTATACTACTTTGTTTCTTTCCTTTCTTTATTAAATAAGGATGATCTACCTTTGCTCAGTGTTGCAAATATCCTTTCAAATCAACAATTCTGTGTTCGCTCTCTCCTTTAATTTTTCAAAAAAGTTTTTTTATAAGTGTTAAATATAAAACAAGTATGTAAAACATATATGTAAAATGCAAAGAATAATAATAAAATTAATAGCTCACTAACCAGTATAAAAAACTAAAACTGTAACAATTTTGAAAACCACTGTGTACCATTTACCAAACAGATCCCTTTCCTCCTCACAGAAGAAACTGTAAGCTTAAATGTTATGTCTCTCATTCGTTTGATTATTTTAATAATTACACTGATGTATGTATGTATAATCAATATATTGTTCTTCCCATTTATACATTATAAATTTTCCTTCTATATTATTTTCCAACCAGCTTTATTTTACGTAATATTATGTTTCTGAGGTAAATAATTCTTAGTACATACAGCAATACAGTTATTTGCACTGCTGAGTCGTATTCCATTATATAATTGTACCACAGCATTTTTACCCAATCTCTTGTCAATGCATATTTTCCCCATGGTATATTTTTCCTTCCCAATAAAGGTTGTTACGAACTTTCTTTTCTATTTCTTAGTGCATATGTGCAAAAATTTTGATTAACTACATGCTTATGAATGGAATTAGCTAGACTTGCTTTCAACTTTAGTAAATGATAGCAAATTTTTTTTTCTGGTTTGGAAGGATTATAAGAAGCTTGCCAAATGTTTTTACCAATATTATTATGATTACAGACATAATTTCTGCCACTAAGGTATGTGTCTCCTTGTGATTTCCTCAATTACTAGTTAGGCTAAAAATATTTATATTTGTTTACTGGACATTGAAAAAGTAGAATGCTTGCTCATAATTTTGTTCGTTTATTGGGGTTGTCAGTCTCTACTTACCATTTGGAGAAAAAAAGCATATAAATACTATATGCACAAGCATATGTATTCTAGACACTATCATCTGTTAGTTATATGCTTTGGAAATCTCTTCTTCAAATTTTGTATGGCCTTATCACCTTTTTAGGACTGTATTTTGAGAAACAAATATTATCATTTCTTTTTTTTAGATATTATTATTTCTAATGTAATATAATATATTACTTTGTCCTATTTGAGGGTTATTGAAAATACTTTCCTATCATGACATAATAGAGAAATTCTTCTATGCTCTTTTCTAAAGTTTACAGTCTTGATATTTTTTTATTTTTTTTTTATTTTTTGAAAGAGTTTATTTATTTATTTGACAGACAGGGATCACAAATAGGCAGAGAGGCAGGCAGAGAGAGTGGGGGGGCGGGAAGCAGGCTCCCTGCTGAGCAGAAAGCCCGATGTGGGGCTCGATCCCAGGACCCTGGGATCATGACCTGAGCCGAAGGCAGAGGCTTTAACCCACTGAGCCACCCAGGTGCCCCCAGTCTTGATATTTATATTTAAATTTTCATCTGCCTGGAATTAGCATCTTTTGTTATGCTTCAATATAATCAATTACCCAATGACATTTAGCAAAGAAGTATCTTTCTTCTGATATCTTGTCATGTTTAAGTTTGATTTAGGATTCTGGGAACTCTATTCTGATCCATTGTGTCATGTATCTGTACTCGAATTGTCTTAGTTCAGCTTTAAAATAAGTCTAGATATTTGACAGGCAGGTTTCTAAACTTGTTAACTTTTGTCAGATGTATCTTGGCAATTCTTTTGCTTTTCCTATAAAAATTCCCAAGTTTAGCACTATGATAGTACTGCAAAATAAATAAATAAAATACCCTTTGGTAGACACTTTATGCTTGACTTGGCCTGTGTTCTTCTTCCTTATCTTTGCCTCAGAAGTACTTTCAAGCTCCAACAGACTGCAGTTTCTTATCTATGATTTGTGCTATCTGATGACATTCCTTTTATCTTAAACTATTTTTAGTTTCTTTTTGTGATCAGAGAACATCTAGAGCTGATTAAGACTTCCTCTTATAGCTGAGACCTTCTTTTAGCATTCCCATATCTGTCATGTTGGATTTATTTAAATTATGTATCTATGTTATCTATGATGTATGCCAAGGCAGAGGCTGTGCATGGACCTAAGCATATCCTTGCTGTCAGGTGTTAAAGTATTTAGAACCAATAGGAATGTTTTCAAGCATTAATAATTGAGCCAAATATATCAAAACATGTCAAGGGCTTTCAAAAAAATATGGTATTCCTTGGGATTGCTAAGGAAAAACAACTTCAAATTGCCCGTGATGCTCACATGGGCAGCCTTCAAGTTCAAACTCTCCTGGAAACACTCCCATTGCTGATTATGGTTATATAGATTAGTTTTGTCTCAGGAGAGAGCTGAGCTGAAAGAAGACCATGGTAATGTTGATACCTGATAAAGGGCTTTATCTATTTTTTAGGCTGCATTTGAAATTTTGTATCATATGCTCTCATAATACTAGAAAATGTCATGAAGCTTGTAAAGGTTCCTAAGATTCTTTGAGCCAAACTTTTCTCTACTTTTACTATGTTACTCTAACGACCCTAGAGACCCTACTCAAGGGAAGAGGCACAGAGAAAACTGGAGGAGCCAAACAATAGCAGTAGCAATGTGTAATATGTCAGATATGTGCATAATTTACTTAATGAAAGGAAAGAAAAGAAAGTGTTAATTATTTTTCATGGCTCAATTCAAGCCCCCCCCTTTTTTGCATGTTTATGATGTAAAGAAAATTCAGCTTTGAAAATTAATTTTATCCATTGAAGAGACAGAAAATGAGACAGACTAAGAAAGACTAAAGCATTGTTCTGCCATTTATGAAGTTGAAATATGCAAAATTTTGTCTTAACAGTTGTTTGTTGATTTTGTTGATCTTTTCAAATAATCATTTTTAATATTTTTATCGGTTTTATTATATTACTTTTATTTTCATACTTTCTACTATTTATGTTTAATTTGCTGTTATTGTTCTAGTTTCCTATGGATTTTTAAATTTTCTTTTTTCTAAAATATACATATACTGGTATAAATTCCACTCTATGAACATTTTAGCTGCATTCCATAAGTTTTGATACATTCAATTTTTAATATACTCAAAATTGTTTTCTACATTTAGTTTTATTTCCTCTTCAACATATGTGTACTTATTTTTAAACATAAGGAGATTTTAAAAATCTTTGACTTCTAACTTAAATCCACTGTAGTTAAAGAATAAACTCTTATAATTTATATCGTTTGCATTTTATTGAGACTTGCTTCCTAACCCAGGATATAATCAAACTTTATAAAACTTCTGTGTGTACTTAAAGTAATGGCAGTCTGCAATTCAGGGGTGCAAACTTCTATATGAGTCAATTATGTTAAGGTTGTTAAATGCGATGAGCAAATTTCCTATATTCTTACAGCTTTCATACCTACATCTTTCAGTCAGTCCCTGAGTGTTGTGGTTAAATTCACCAAGAATGATTATAGGGGCACCTGGGTGGCTCAGTCAGTTAAGCGACTGGCTTTTGGTTTTGGCTCATCGTGGAGTCTGCTTAAGACTCTCTTTCCCCCTCCCTCTGCCCTCACCTACACATTCTCTCTCTCTCTAAAAGTAAATAAATATTTTAAAAAATGATTATAGATTTTTCTATTGTTCTTTTAACTTTGTTAAATTTTACATTATATATTTTGAGGTTAGGCAATTAGATAAATGAAACTTTGGAAATATCATACCTTCTTAGTGAATTTAGTTTTATGAAGCGCTCCTCTTTATCTCTAGTAATACTTTTTACTTGAAAGTCTACATTTTCTGATATTGATACAATGCCAGCTTTCTTTTGATTAGTACTTGTATGGTATAACTTTTTTATCCTTTTACTTCAAACTGTTATTATTTTAGGTATGTTTCTTATATGCACCATGAATGTATTTTTTCTTTTATAGTCTACAATATTGACAGAAACTACTTGGGTGAAATGAAATTTTCAAGTTTATTCATCATATTCATTAGTAAAACAATATCAGAACTATATATAACATGCACCACACTCCTAAAATATAATAAACTATATCCCATATTTGCTTTTACAACTTTGAATTTTATTTAGTCTTCAATCGGTTTTTATTTTTAAAAACAAATTTGCTTCATTAGCTCATTTTATAACTTTAATAGGTCTTGAATATTTAGCCTGATCTGTATAGAACATTAAAGTCAGCCCTTGGTCTGTATATTATAGAGGGGGGAGTGATTTGTAGAGTTAATATAGCATAACAATTAAGAACACAGATTCTGGAGTCAAATTCTCTTTGTTCCACTGACTGGTTGCATGTTATTGGGCAAATTATTTGTCCCCCTTAGGTTTTAATTTCTTCATCTGTAAAGTGGGATTAGTGATAATGATACCTATCTCATAGCGCTGTTGCAAGGATTAAACAAGCTAGCATCTAAAAAGTGCTTAGCGCTTACCTGACATGTAATAAACACTCTATACACAAACACTCTATACATAAAGCAACAAAATGATATTACTAGCTATTAGACCTAATAATATTATGACTTCTTAGCTATTAAACCTAGTCTTGTAAGATCTTCAATGATAATTAAAAGGGTTTGGCCTCAACCTTTCTGTCTTGGTTAATTCTCTCTCATGCCTCCACTTGTGGAACTTCTGACAACACACCTGGATGCCTCTGCGTTTTTGCATGTTGTTCCTATGTCATAGATATACCATCTCTTAGGGAATTCTTCAAATTCTAACATCCAACTCACTACCAAATTATCTAAAATTCCCTCTTTATTTTTTTAATTTAATTTAATTTTTTTTCAGTGTTCCAAGATTCATTGTTTATGTACCACACCCAGTCCTCCATGCAATACATGCTCTCTTTAATACCCACCGCCAGGCTCACCCAACCCCCACCCCCCTCCCCTCCAATACCCTCAGTTTGTTTCTCAGAGACCACAGTTCCTCATGGTTTTTCTCCCCCTCCAATTTCCCCCAACTCACCTCTCCTCTCCAACTCCCAATGTCCTCCGTGTTATTCCTTATGCTCCACAAGTAAGTGAAACTATATCATAATTGACTCTCTCTGCTTGACTTATTTCACTTAGCATAATCTCCTCCAGTCCCATCCATGTTGATATAAAAGTTGGGTATTCATCCTTTCTGATGGAGGCATAATATTCCATTGCATATATGGACCATATCTTCTTTATCCTTTCATCTGTTGAAGGGCATCTTAGCTCTTTCCCACAGATTAGCAACTCTGGCCATTGCTGCTATGAACATTGGGGTACAGATGGCCCTTCTTTTCACTACATCTGTATCTTTCAGGTAAATACCCAGTGGTGCAATTACAGGGTCATAGGGTAGCTCTATTTTTAATTTCTTAAAGAATCTCCACATTGTTTTCCAAAGTGGCTGCACAAACTTGCATTCCCACCAACAGTGTAAGAGGGTTCCCCCTTCTCCACATCCTCTCCAACACATGTTGTTTACTGTCTTGTTAATTTTGGCCATTCTAACTGGTGTAAGGTGGTATCTCAATGTGGTTTTGATTTGAATTTCCCTGGTGGCTAATGATGATGAACATTTTTTCATGTGTCTGTTAGCCATTTGTATGTCTTCATTGGAGAAGTTTCTGTTCATGTTTTCTGCCCATTTTATGATGTGATTATCTGTTTTGTGTGTGTTGAGTTTGAAGAGTTCTTTATAGATCTTGGATATCAGCCCTTTGTCTGTAGTGTCATTTGCAAATATTTTCTCCCATTCCATGGGTTGCCTCTTCGTTTTGTTGACTGTTTTCCTTTGCTGTGCAGAAACATTTGATTTTGATGAAGTCCCCAAAGTTCATTTTCACTTTTCTTTCCTTTGTCTTTGGAGACGTCTTGAAAGAAGTTGCTGCGTCTAATGTCGAAGAGGTTACTGCCTTTATTGTCCTCTAGGATTTTGATGGATTCCTGTCTCACATTGAGGTTTTTCACCTATTTTTAGTTTATCTTTGTATATGGTATAAGAGAATGGTCGAGTTTCATTCTTCTACACATAGCAGTCCAATTTTCCCAGAACCATTTATTGAAGAGATTGTCTTTTTTCCACTGTATATTTTTTCCTGCTTGGTCAAAGATTATTTAAGCATAGAGTTGAGGGTCCATATCTGGGATTTCTACTCTGTTCCACTGGTCTATGTGTCTGTTTTTGTGCCAGTACCATGCTGTCTTGGTGATCACAGCTTACTAGTAAAGCTTGAAATCAGGCAACATGATGCCCCCAGTTTTTTCTTTTTCAACATTTCCTTAGCAATTCAGGGTCTCTTCTTGTTCCATAGCAATTTTAGGATTGTTTGCTCCAGCTCTTTGAAAAATGGCAGTGAAATTTTGATTGGGATGGCATTGAAAATATAGAGTACTCTAGGCAGTATAGACATTTTAATAATGTTTATTTTTCCGATCCATGAGCATGGAATGCTTTTCCATCTTTTTGTGTCTTCTTCAAATTCTTTAATGGGTGTTCTGTAGTTCCTTGAGTACAGACTCTTTACCTCTTTGGTTAGGTTTATTCACAAGTATCTTATGGTTTTTGGTGCTATCGCAAAAGGAATCAATTCTCTAATTCCCTTTCTATATTTTCATTGTTAGTGTATAATAAAGCAACTGATTTCTGTGGATTGATTTCATATCCTACCACATTACTGAATTGTTGTATGAGTTCTAGCAGTTTGGGTGTGGAGTCTTTTGGGTTTTCCATATAAAGTATCATGTCATCTGCAAAGAGAGAGAGTTTGACTTCTTCTTTGCCAATTTGAATATGTTTTATTCCATTGTGTTGTCTGATTGCTGTTGCTAGGACTTCTAGTACTATGTTGAACAACAGTGGTGAGAGTGGACATCCTTGTCATGATCCTGATCTCAAAGGGAAGGCTGTCAGCTTTTCGCCATTGAGGATGATATTCGCTGTGGGTTTTTTATAGATAGATTTTATGAAGCTGAGGAATGTTCCTTCTATCCCTATACTCTGAAGAGTTTTAACCAGGAACAGATGCTGTATCTTGTCAAATGCTATTTCTGCATCAATTGAGAGGACAATGTGGTTCTTCTCTCTTCTCTTATTGATTTATTCTCTCACATTGATTGACTTGTGAATGTTGAACCACCCTTGCATCCCAGGGATAAATCCCACCCGGTCATTGTGGATAACTTTTTTAATGTACTGTTGGATTCTATTAGCTAGGATCTGTTGAGAATCTTGGCATCCATATTCATCAAGGACATTGGTCTGAAATTCTCCTTTTTGATGGGGTCTTTGCCTGATTTGGGGATCAGGGTAATGCTGGATTCATATAAAGAGTCTGGAAGTTTTTGTTCTGTTTCTATTTTTTTGAAACAGCTTCAGGATAATAGGTATTATTTCTTCTTTGAATGTTTGGTAGAATTTTCCAGAGAATCCACCAGGTCCTGGGGTCTTGTTCTTTGGGAGGTTTTTATCATATCAGATATCACTGCTTCAATCTTATTACTAGATGTTGGCCTATTCAGGTTGTCAATATCTTCCTGATTCAGTTTGATGTTTATGGATTTCCAGGAATACATCTATTTTTTCTAGGTTGCTTAACATATTCACATATATTAACATAGTTTCTGATGATTGTTTCTATTTCCTTGGTGTTAGTCATGATCTTTCCCCTTTCATTCATAATTTTATTAATTTGGGTCCTCTCTCTTCTCTTTGGGATTAGTTTGGCCAGTGCTTTATCAATCTTAATGATTCTTTCAAAAAATCAGCTTCTAGTTTTGTTGATGTGTTCTATTGTATCTCTAGTTTCTATCTCATTGATCTCTGCTCTAATCTTGATTATTTCCCTACTTGTGTGTGGGGTTGGCTTAATTTCTTGTTGATTTTCCAGTTCTCTAAGGTGTAAAGAGAACTGGTGTATTCTGGATTTTTCATTTTTTTTGAGAGAGGCTTGGATGGCTATGTATTTCCCCCTTAGTACTGCCTTTGCCATATCCCATAGGTTTTGGACCGATGTGTCTTCATTCTCATTGGTTTCCATGAATTGTTGATTTCCTGGTTGATCAAAACATTCTCAAGCAAGGTGATCTTTAGCTTCCAAGTATTTGAATTCTTTCCAAACTTTTTCTTGTGATTGTGTTCTAGTTTCAAAGCACTGTGGTCTAAGAATATGTAGGGAATAATCTCAATCTTTTGATATTGGGTGAGCCCTGATTTGTGACCCAGTATGTGGTCTATTCTGGAGAAGGTTCCATGTGCACTCGAGAAGAATGAGTTTTCTGTTGTTTTAGGGTTGAAAGTTCAGTATATATCTATGAGGTCCATCTGGTCCAATGTGTCATTCAATGCTTTTGTTTCTTTATTGATTTTCTGCTTGGATGATCTGTGTATTACTGGGAGTGGCATGTTAAGATCCCCTACTATTAATATATTCATATCAGTATGACTCTATCTTGAGGTAATTGGCTGCTCCCATATTGGGGGCATAAATATTTACAATTGTTAAATCTTTTTGGTGGATAGACCCTTTAAGAATGATGTAATGTCCTTCTTTATCTCTGACTACAGTCTTTAGTTTAAAATCTAATTTATCTGATATGAGAATCGCTACCCCAGCTTTTTTTGAGGCACTTTGGCATTAACAATGCTTCTCTATCCCTTCACTTTCAGTTTACATGTATCTTTAGGTTTCAAATGGGTCTCTTATAGACAGCATATGGATGGGTACTGTCATCTTATCCAATCTGCAACCCTGTGCCATTTTATGGGAGCATTTAGGCCATTCCCATTGAGAGTGATTATTAAAAGATATGTTTTTATTGACATCGTGTTACCTGTGAAGTCCTAGTTTCTATAGATTGTCTCTGTAAATTTCTGTCCTATGTCACTCTTGAGTTCTTTCTTCTTTTATAGAACCCCCCTTAGTGTTTCTTATAGTACTGGCTTGGTGGTCACATACTTTTTAAACCTTGCTGGTCTTGGAAGCTCTTTATCTCTCCATCCATTTTGAATGTCAACCTTGCTGAATCTGGACAAAGTATTCTTGGCTGCATGTTCTTCTCATTTAGTGCCCTGAATATGTCTTGCTAGTCCTTTCTAGCTGGCCAGGTTTCTGTGGACAGGTCTTTAGTTATTCTGATCTACCTTCCTCTGTAGGTAAGGAAACTCTTCCCCCTAGCTGCCCTCAGATGCTCTTGTCTAACATTATGATTCGTCAGTTTCACAATCACGTGCCTAGAGGTCTTTCTAGATTTATTGACTTGGGGGGTATTCTTTTTGCCTCTAGGACATGAATGCTTGTTCCATTTCCAAGATTGGGAAAATTCTCACTCAGAATTTGTTCAACTATATCTTCTAGTCTTCTCTCTTTCTCTTCACCCCCTCAAGGATCCCAATAATTTTGACATTGGAATGTTTCATGATGTCATTTATTTCCCTAATTCTGTTTTCATGGCTTCTAAGCTCTTTGTTCCATGCCTCATCCTGATCCTTTTTCTCTATCAGTTTGTCCTCTAGATCACTAATTCTATCTTCTGCCTCAGTTACCCTAGCTGTTAGAGTATTTAGATTAGATTGGATGTCATTGATAGCATTTTTAACTTCTGCCCTGGTGGCTCTCACTTCTGCCTTTAGAGATTCTGTGTTGTCACTAATGGTTTTCTCCTACCTAGCCATTGTCTGGATAATTGCTACCCTGAATCCCCTTTCTGACATACTGTTTATGTCTATATCCAATAGTTCTGATGGAGATGATGATGTTTTAGAATGTAAGTGAGGTTCAATGAGGTGAGGTCCAGAGCTTATGACCAAGAAAGAATTCTTGAGACATTTTTGGTGCAAAATGGTTGTTTATGAAAGCATGGGTCAGGACCCATGGGCAGAAAGAGCTGCTGCCCTGGGGTTGTGAGGAGTAGTCCATTATATACTTGTAAGATGGGAGGGGGTCAGGAATAGCATATGTCTCTAAGGAATTTTGGAAGCAAGGTTTCCAGAGTCTTAAGGGGCTAGTTGTTGTTGGAATAAGGTCATTTATTACCATCTAATGAAACCTTAGTCATGAGACCCTTCAAATATATATCGGTGAGCCGTATGGTTGGGGATGATCGCCAAATCGTATCTTGGAGGGTTTAGAGATAAAGGAAGTTTCCAAAGGAATTTTTAGATGTTAAAGAAGACCCACAAAACCCTTGTTGGTGTGTGTGGGAGGGGGCATTCAGGCTAGGATTGCCTTTTGCCCTTAGTAAAGTATTAAGGTGGAAGCAGTTGAGTCCCTAGAAGAATGTCACTCTGCCTGTTTCAAGGGCTTGTCAGTGGGTAAGGAAATTTAGTAACTTTTCTTCTGCTTCTTTCCCACATCAGAGAGGGCACAGTATCTGAATTTTTCCTTTTGGGTGTCCTCCTCCTAGTCATTTTGGTGAGAGGTGGTTGAGGAGATGTATAGCTGCATATACCAACCATGCTCCAGGAAAGGTGCATCCTGGAATTCTTCAGAGCAATTGGAGTCACCACCAAAAAGAAAGAAAAAAGAAAAAGAGAGACAGAGAGAAAGAAAGAAAAAGGGGGAGGGAAACCCAGGCATAATTAGCCCCAAAAGTAAGATTTATAAGGTATATAAACAAAAACGAACAAACAAAAGGACTGACAAAATTAAATGACAAGAAAGAAAAAAAAAAAAAAAAAAAAAGAAGCCAGCCAAAATGAACCCCAGGAATAAGACTTATTCTTCTAAACACCCCACCCATGAAATCAGCCTGAGATGTAGAATTATATACTTCTGGATCTCTACAGGGGCAGAAAACACCAGTGGTGATGGAAAGCAGAGTGGGAATGCTTGGACTGATATTGGAGGACAAACAGAAGGGGGAGGGAGCCACCAGAAACAACCCATTAGAAATACCAGAACAAAATAATACCAGAACAAAAACAAATACACAGAAACATAGAAGAAAAAGATGGGAGGGTGGTTATAAATCCTCGATGTGGACGAGCAAGGTTACTTTGGTTCTTCCTAGGTGTATCTTGTTATATTTGTTAAAGGACTTAATTTTCCGGAGGTAAAGGGAGATTAAAACTCATTTACATGTAGGGGTAATATTGAATAGGGATAAAGGATTACCTTGAAGCTTATGCCTATATGTATTTAAAAAAAAAAAGGGAAAGGAAAGGAAAAATACAGATATATGTATGGAAAAACTTCAAGTTAAAAGTTTATTATGGAATATGTTGCATTAAACCTCTTGTTGTAATGGCTTAAGTAGGTTAAAGAAATTAAAAGAACAAGAGTCATGAAAACAAAAAAAAAAAAAAGTTGTGTCTATGAAATATAAAGGTTTTAGGGCAATACCGGGAGCTTCATATATTGTTTTCCCCTGATTGGGTTTTACAGTTTTATGGGGACCCTGTGGTGGTTGTGCTCTCATTCTTTTGGCTTGCCTTCTGGGGGAGGGGACTGCTACATTGTTTTTCAGTCAGTCTTGCTAGGATTGAGTCTTCCTGCTTCTTATCAAGAGGCTGGAACCTGTGGAGATCGGTTTTTCAGGCTTTTGTTCTCTGGAGTTTTTGTTTTTTTGGCGGCTTTTTGCAGCTTTTTGGAGGTTTAGTGGAAAGCAAACTGCACCCAGACCTCCGTCTCAGAGAGAAGCCTCACTCTGCTCCCCTCTGGGTGGTCCAGAACACACAGACTCCCCCTCTGCAATCTCCGCTGAACACCACAAGCTCCCCCAGGCAGTGCAGGCCCCCAACCACTGTCTCAGGGGTCGCCAGAAGCACCTGCTTGTCTCTGCACCCCCGTGCCACTAAAACCGCAAGTGATATTGGTCCAGGGAGCCCGCTTGTGGGTGGCTGCCTTTGCTGGGAATGCTGTTTGGGACCAGGCCCATGCCTCAGGGTGTGCTCAGTTGCCCAGGTCACAGAAGGCTGCTGCCACACAGGGATCCAAACCGAGATTGGCCGAGTTCCTTCAGGTGCGGGCAGAGAGTGTCCAGACCCTTGGCCAGTTCTAGACTGCTGGTTAGTGTCCACACCAACCTCTCTCAGGCACGGGCGGGGAGTGCAGTCAGACCCTGGTCGTACAGTGCATGCAGAGCACAAAAGGCTGTTATTCTAGGGAGCACCTGCTGGTGCCCATATCAGACTCCCTCATGTGGGGTGGGAGTGCACCCAGTCCAGTGGTGGTACAAGCAGTGCAAACCCGGGGGCTCAGGGACCAGGAACTGGAGGTTCCACCGCACTCTCTGCAGCATGGTGGCCACCAGGTGTAGTCATCCTGGGTCTGTGGGCTTAGACCCATGCCCGTGACCACCTGATTCCACCAGTCACCCCTTAAGATCTTTTGCTTTTTTTTGAGTACTTTTAACCAGACTCAAAGTTAATGCTGGTCCCCAACCAAAGGGTACTTCTGTATTGGGGTATTACTTTCCAATGGGTTGGTTCTGGTGGCTCCCTCCCCCTTCTGTTATCCTCCAATATCAGTCCAAGCATTCCCACTCTGCTTTACATCACCACTGGTGTTTTCTGCCCCTGTAGAGATCCAGAAGTGTATAATCCTATATCTCAGGCTAATTTCATGGGTGTTCAGAGTGTTCTGGTAGATATTTAGCTCATTTTATAGGACCAGTTGAAACAAGGTCTCCTACTTCTCCACCATCTTGCCCCTCCTGTCTAAAATTCCCTCCTTAAATTCTGGATTTGTATTGTCCATTATGATAGCCACTAGCCACATGTTGTTATTGAGCTCCTGAAATGTGGCTAGTCTAAATTTAGATGTGCTAGAAGTATAAAATGCATCCTGGATTTCAAGGTTTGTTTAAAAAAAAGGAAGCAGAAGCAGAAGAAGAAGAGGAAGAGAAGGAGGAGGAGGAGGGGAGGATGAGGAAAAAGAATACATCATCTGTCCTAATAACCTTTATATTGGACTAAATAAAATGTGTTATTAAGACCATTTTCACACATTTCTTTTTTTACAGTTGACTCTTGAACAACATGGAGGTTAGGGGTGCAGAAAAATCTATGTATAACTTTTGACTTCCTGAAAACTTTACTAAGAGCCCACTATTGACCAGAAGACTTACCGTAACATAATTAATTAATACATTTTTTTTCAAATATTTTATTTATTTATTTGACAGAGAGAGATCAGAAGTAGGTAGATAGGCAGGCAGAGAGAGGAGAAAGCAGGCTCCCTGCCAAGCAGAGAGCCCAATGCGGGACTCGATCCCAGGACCCTGAGATCATGACCTGAGCTGAAGGCAGAGGCTCAACCCACTGAGCCACCCAGGCGCCCAACACATATTTGTAAGTTACATGTGTTACATACTGCATTCTTACTATAAAGTAAGCTAGAGAAAAGAAAATGTTATTAAGAAAATCATAAGGAAGAGAAAATACATTTATATTCCTAGACTATAAAAGTACTCTGTATAAGTAGATCCTTGCAGTTCAAACCTGTGTTGTTCAAGGATCAATTTCACTTTTTAACATAACTACTAGAAATTTTTAAGTTACATATATGTCTTGCATAATAAGTATGTTGGACAGTGCTGACCTACACAAACCATTTCCTTCTCATCCATGTGTTCCCACAAAACTTAATGGCCCATTTCTCCATAATCACATATTATATTGTTACATAATTACATTGTACTTTAATATTCCTCTACCAGATTATTAGCCCTTCAAGGGCAGGGCCTGTATTTTATTCATTTTTAGATGTCCGGTGTACAGTTGATGACATGACCCAGAGTAGCTCTCAATAAATATTTGTTGGATAAGATAAGATTGATAAAATATTATATATGTATATTTCAGTGAAAGTAAACAGGTTAAAATCATAAGGATAATCTGTCTGGAAAAGAAGAACAATCGTATGTAATATGTGGTCCTATTTGCAAAACAATAGCTCTCCAATTATAAATAAATGTGGAAGAAGTTTGGATTAAGTTCTTTATAGCTTAGGAAAGCTGAAGAGATATGATTTTCCAAAAATACTTAGCCATATAATGAAGAAAGCACAGAAAGGACATATGACCTTGGACATCCTATCCAAAATCATAAAGAGATATTTGGGAGAAGTCCAACACCATTCCACTCTACTACTACCTCCCATTTTCCCCACTGGGGATATAAAAATCTTTATTGATTTGTAGACTCTTAGAATAGCGTTTGATCTTCTGTTTAAGATAAACAATCTGTGTTCTTTTAATCTTTTCTAAAGTATTCTATTTTTTAAACCTTGTGATCACTATCAATGTAATTTAATTTAACAAGCTTTCTCATGTCTATGAGGCACTATGCTAAGTGCTATGGAAGACACACAACAAAGATATGTGCTGGCTTCAACAACTTAATAATATGTAATAAGAAATAAATGTATAAACCAACTTTAACCCAAAGCAGAAAAAAGAATAATAGCTTTGCAATGCAAATCAAGAAGCATAAGTATGCAAGAGAGAGATAAGATAAAGAATGGGGCAGAAGCCTTATCCCCTACAATTTGGAGACTTCATGAAAAACAAAGCCAGATTTTAGGAGGATTCACCTGTCTTGCAGAGATTTTCTCTTGGGGAAGCATGAAAAACGATTACCTTAAAGGATACAGCAAGAAAAAAAAAAAAGGAGCAACCTTACATACAAGTAATTGTCTCATTCTATAAATAGACTTCTATTCAAAGGTTTCATATATCTGTTACATGATAGACACTATGCGATGCACAGGAATATGAGAAAGAATAAGACGCAGACCCTACTTTTAAAGACATAAGTCAAAACCTATGGTAAATGAGCCTATGGAAAGCTAAAGTGTTGTATAAGAAGTATGACAACAACTGTATTTATAATGGTAAACTATATAGCTAAATTCCTCTACCTGAGGCCAGGACAACCTAAGGTGCTACAATGAATAGATTAAATATTTAAGTTTTTTCTATTTAATTGTTTTTTTTTTTTATTTTCTATGTGTTTGGTCTTCACCCTCTGCCTTTAAACTGTACAAAGACAAGAATTGTAGCTACTATTTTCTGTTTTTTTGTTTTGATCATCAAAGTTCCATGCCTTTGTTTTATGTTCACCCATTGACCACTCAAATACCAACACTGTTGAGGTTCCTAAAACAAAAAATAAACTCTCTCTATAATCTTTAAAGTAGTAACACAGTTCTTGAATGGTAGGAAAACTTATGTCTGAGACCTTTCCTTCCTTCAAAGCATTTGTTTGGATCCTCAGAGTATATGTAAATAGGGACTTTGGTTACTTTTCTGCTGTTTTTCATTGCCAGGGATTCTGACTCCCTGTGAAAGGCTGTTCTTTGATTAGGAAGTCTTAGAAAACAGAACCATTTAAAATATGTTTAAGTTCCAACAGATATATGCTGATTATAAGACACTATATTTGAAAATAGTCTCTCATCTCAGCTCTTTTGAAAGCAAGTTTTTCCTTTGATAAAATAACTAAAAAGGTTTTGAGTTCCTCTGAAGTTTGAAGTTTGGCAATTGTCAAAATGACAACTCTTTTAACCTCACTGATCTTAGATTGAAGGTTTCCACCTGCTGCAGTATTGAAGAAACACATTCAAAATACAGATTGCACACTAAAGAGAAGTTGTAGAAAACACAGGCTGTGTAGCCATATCCTCTGTATCACATTGTGCTAATTCACATCTGAATGCCTTCTTCAGCTCTTCTTTTATTTTAGCAATAGATGGGTACCATATTTCTAAGTCTACAAAGAGGCAGACTAGCGGGGAAGTGATGGAGAAGAGTTCCTGGTGAATGTAAGCTTGCGATCATTTGCCTGTTTTTGAAAAGAGATATGCAAAGCCCTGACTTTTGTTGTTCTTTTACACCAGAGGAATGTGCAAAAACAGATTGCCAAGCAAAACCCCAACATGTATTCAACTATGCTCCTTTCTTTTTTCCTTGCAGAAATATAGCCTCCTGAAGGCAGAAGCCTTAGTGATGATATACTAAGAGTCCCTTCAATCCAGGGTACATCAATATATGTACCTTAAAAATTAGTTTACATTTGTCCTGGGAAAAGCCATGTCAGAGTCACAGGATTGTTTACAATAGTTCCCACTAAGGATTGTAGTTACTACGTAATTACTAAGGAGTTACCAAGAAGAGGACTAAAGGGCACAGTGGCTCTGACATCCACAGCAACTCATTCTAAGTGCTTTGCACAAAGCCAATCAATAAATAAGAGGCAGAATAGGGGCCTCTTCAAGAGACCTCTTACTGATGGTGCCATTGAACACAAAACAACTGCTATAGGTTTGCACCTCACTTACACATGTGTGAGCACACACACACACACACACATGACATACACATGATTATTAAGTCAGGTGCAGCAGTTCAAAAGATAATGGGATGACTGGAGAGCTGCCCCTGAATAGTTTAGAAGGTCTCAGTTTAGCCAAAAAAAAGAAAAAATAAATAAAAAGAAACATTATAATCTAAAATGCATTCCATAAGACAATTATTTCAGAAAATGCCATAGGACACAGGCATAGGCACAACTAGCTCCGCTTTCATCATGTTGTACACGTTGCCTTATATTCTAGTGGTTGTGATGTTCTGATTCCTCTACTGTATCATACCACCCTTAAAGAAAAGGCATCATGCCTTATTCATGTATTAATTCAGTGAAGTTACGTGCAACATGTATCTTGCTAGGTACTTAGCATGAGTTAAACCATGTCCCTGTAATTGAGGAGCACACAGCCTAATAGGGGAGAGAGAGATTAAAAAGTTTCTCATTTCCATAAAGTTCCTGAACATAAAACATTCTTCTTTTAGGAAACAAAGTAGCTTAATATTAGCACTTACTGAGCTTATATTATGGGTCAGATACTATTCTAATATGTTAACCTCAATTCATGTCATGTTCATAACCCTGGAAGGAGCCATAATTACTATCCACATTTTACCAATGAGGATACTGATGCAGAGAAAATTTAAATATATTGCTTAATGTCACTGAAATAATAAGTTGAAGAGATGGGATTTTATTTTTAAAAAATAGGACCTCAAAAACCACACCTTTAATTATTAAAATGCATTGCCTTTTACAGCATATTAACACCAGCCCTTCACTTTCTTGTGCTCAATTTTCTCATCTATAAAATAAGGGTGAAATTAGTTTCTCTCTAACAGAGATATTTTAAGTATTAATTACAATCATATAATCTCTCTCTATATATATATGATATATATGTGAAGTCAGTTTATATACACATAAGTGTATCAGAGCCAAGCATGTAGGGTATATGGCCAACAAGTACTAATTGTTAATATTAAATATTGTGAATACATGAATGGTTATCTCAGGGAGCCTTTTAAAGAAGTATATTATCATCTCATTAGGACTACTTATCTCTAAGGCAGTGAAGCTGTACCAGATTTTCCTGTAAGATTTCATCTAACCCAAAGAGGCTTGTTGAATTTGGGGATCTTTGGGTGTCATGTAATAGCCCAGGCATGAGCACTGAATGCCCCTGGGCTCTACCTTGTGCAGATTACATCAAGATTAAATGCCTTGTCTCTGCATCTAGAAAATATTATAGGTGCTCTAGCCATTATTTATGGCTTCAGAAAGTTTCCAATGTGATTGTGTGTGACAAATATGTCAATTTCAATGCTGTGATTATGCAGGCACCTAGCAGAGAGCGTGTGCAATGTGTAATATTAGTGCCTCTAAATTCTCTTGGGGATGTATTTAGAATAGTGAATTCTGTCATCTTGCAATGCTTTTCCCACATCAGCTGTGCTTCCTGTGCATGAATTCCAGATCACCGAACATTTTATTCAGACTACTGCATATGGACAATAATTCTATTAGTTTTCAAGACAGAGAAAAAAGGCAAAAAAATGAATTTTGGTCAAAAATATCTTTCTTGAAAAACGTAAGTGTTCAGGACAGTTTGAACTCAGCTTATTTAATCTTAGAAAGATGAATTCCTGTATTTAGATGATCTGCCTCTAACACAAAGAAGTCTTTCCCTTTCCCCAAAACTATGACTCTTTCTTTGTCTCCAATCACTTTTTTTTCCCCCAGTGGATATGTTCAAGTTGTCAGAGATAAGACAGGAGGAAGATTTCCTATAAATGGAACCAACATTAGCATTAGAAATAGCACCAGCGGTTGCAGAAAGAGATTGATGGCCCAGTAACTCCTATCTGGGTGTCAAGATTAAGGCCATGGAATGACGGGTCTCATAGGAACATTTGTTATCAGTGACACTTCACATGATCTTTGCTGAAACCAAGTATAAGGCTATAGTCAGCATGTTTCATCATTCTAGTTGTAATAGTCTTTTCTACTAATCTCAATTTGGAGATTATTTACTTGCTGATCTAGATTGGAGCAACAAATAAATCCACCTGGGCCAATTCTTTTTAAATTTCTCATTGTAGTAAAGAAAATGTATCTATCAACTTTCTGATTCTGAACTTCATGGTAAAGCCAGTGATAGAAATTTGGATTCCCAAGTCACCACTTTTTCCAAAATTGCATTTCTTCCTTAACTTAGAAAACTTAAAAAAAAAAAAAAAGTAATTGTTTTTTTTTTTGATGCAGAGAGAAAATTTAAAAAAAACACACACAATAGGTAGTAATGACATGTATCAATGTGGCCTTGTAACATATCAGTTAAATCAATGGGATTAGTACAAATGCTAAATGACACAAATACTTCAAGAAATTCATAGTCACAGGTTTAAAACAACAGTGTGGATTTTAAAAGACCAACAAAGGTGTTGTTAAAAAAAAAAATGAAATTGTATAGACTTAAAATCTTTCAGTCAAGAATCAGTGGGAACATCTGAAATATCACTCATGTTTGCTACTGAGTGATTCTACTATTCAGTCAGCTTTGTAGATAACTAGAAGTACTTTCTGTTCTTTATGGAAGTGAAGAGAAGATAATCAGGAATACTTTGAAAACATGGCAGAATATATAAATGAAAACAGGGAGCTAGAAGTCTATATCTTGAACAGCTTATTATCAGACAAAAATCGTTAAGAGAATACCCATCAAAAACAATTCACACCTCCACCTACAGTATAGCATTTTTTCCCAGAAAAATTGTAGATCAGTGAGAGAATCTGTATTGAAATGATTGAAATAAATAAAAAGACTGTTAAATCTGATCTATTTGTCTAATAATCCCAAATATTTTTTAAAAGCCACAAAATTATTTATTTTGACTTAGATCGAGGAATTACCCAGAAAGAGGAGGTAAAAATAAATTCTGGAGTGAAGTACTTTTTATATGAAATATAGTATATACCACAAAGGAAACATAAAACCCTGTACTATGATACCTGGTTATGTTGATAAACCTGATGGGATCCAAAATTTACTCCTGTTGCCATCTTAGTCGCTGAGTACATGTAGTACATTGGAAAAGCTGTTTCTTTTGGGAGGGAAAGGAGAATGATACTTCAAATTTTAGCCGATATTTGGTATTTAAAACATACTTTAATCACAGCCTCAACTATATGGGTTCATAGAAGTTTGTAAAATGATTCATAAAATTAAATAAAAATTAAACTATGTAGATGATGACTACCAGTGTAAAAGAATATTTGGGGAAACTGATTTGAAGGTCTCCATTGAGGTAATACTTAGGGATACTGGCCACAAAAAAAAAAAAAAAAAAAAAAGTGAGTTAAAAAAATTAAACATAAAATTAAGCCTCTATATCAACATATACTAAAGATTTCAAATAACTCCAAATGGTGATTCAAAAAGAATAACCAAGTGACTAAAATATATAAGGAAATCCTAGAAGGAATATGTAGATAATTAATGTGCTTTATAGAGGCAATCTCTAACTGCAATGGATGGCTCAAATTCTGGTGGCCTTCAGGGTAATAATATGCTCATTTTTCTGTACTTTACTTTGTAGAAAATTTGTAGGACAAATAATGAAAAAATACCTAAGATTTATAAATATGTAGGCGGGAGATATTTACTAGGCTCAAAGGGTAGACAGTGTGAGTAGGGGTTACAGCAACTGGCTTGGGATTTGTTTATCTACCAATAATGGAGGAATAGTCCTAGCAAAAAAAGGCAGGTGTTCCAGTCGAATTTTTTTTGCAAATATATTAGTATATATATACTAATATACCTTATGGTATATGATAGACTAATAGTGTTTGCCATCAGGAGAATGCTTCTCTATGGAATGCTCTTAGAAGGATGCCCGCCAATTAAGGATTTCTTTTTTTTTTTCCCCTAAAGATTTTATTTATTTATTTGACAGAGAGATCACAAGTAGGCAGAGAGGCAGGCAGAGAGAGAGGAGGAAGCAGGCTCCCCGCCTAGCAGAGAGCCCGATGCGGGGCTCAATCCCAGGACCCTGAGATCATGACCTGAGCTGAAGGCAGAGGCTTTAACCCACTGAGCCACCCAGGCGCCCCCAATTAAGGATTTCTTATGACAAAGAAATCTAGAATCTAGAATCTATGAAACTGTGTAGCAGACACTCCTGGAAAATGTCATGAAAGCTCTGTAATGATATGGGTATAAAACAGATGTTTCATGACTTAAGTGCTCACAATGCATACTCACTTAGAGACCTTTTCTATTACTGTGGGCAAGAGAGTGTCTGATACAAGAAAAGAGGGCCTAGGAAGCCACATGAAATGTCTAAGACCTCTTGCAGCTTTGCCTAGGCTGCTTGATATTTTGTGTCTTTGATACTTGCACAAATTCATATGAATGTGATATGACAATCAGATATTTTGTGTTAGCTCTTACTAAATGAACCATTAATTTAATTATTAGGCTTTATTAAAAATAAGATGAAAATAATCTCATCCTGAAATGTTAAGAAAAGGTCATCTTTGACACAAAATTGTAGCTGAGCTTCTTACATCATATTTTCTTTAATAATAATATTTATCTATCATCTATCTTCTATGTATGTATCATTATCTATCTATCTATCTATGTATCATCTATCTATCTCTCTATCTCTTTACTATCTATGTATCTGTCATCTATAATAAAGTTATGAAAACAGTTCTGGCCCATGTCCACAAACAGAAATCAGAAATATTAATTAGGAAGTCAGAGAATATATGTAAATATTGATTCTAAGTAGTATGAAGCTTTTTTCTAGTTATCTTTTCATATTAAGATGATTAACTAGGAGGGATTGATTGATGAAAATGGAAACTTTAAAGCTAAGGGCTGCCAGATATCTGTAAGAGTAAAGTAGCTAGTACAACTGCTTTCCCCCCTCCTAGGGAGAATTTTTGCTGAGTTGCAGATCATTCATTGAGTTAATAAACATGTGTTCAGCAGTATTCTTTATGCACGTTGCTGTGTTTGATTCTGGGGGCTGGGGGAAGAAAAGAAAAGAAAAGAGAAGAAAAGAAGAAAAGAAAAAAAGGATGAATGACACACATTAATTTCATTATGGAGATAATATAATAGTAAAGTAAGGTAAACAAATTATATCATAATATGCTGCAGGAATTTCTATGAACAAAACTACCAAGGTATAATAGTTATAAACAAAAGGAGGAGAAATGCAGACTGGAAATTATGAGCACTGACACATGATCAGAAACATGTTACTTTACCATTTCTACCTCAAAGGCAACACTCTTTATTCTAAAAATAATCTATGCCAACAAGTTGTGCATGGCAGTAACAGAATACAATGAAGATACTTGCTAAACTCCACTGCCCAGGGGCCTTTAGTGTCACTTATCTGAAGAGAAGATAAATAGAATCAAACAAACTTATCAGCCTGTTATCAAATATAAGAATCATGTTAGTACTTAGTTGAAATATTTCACAGAATCAAAATACAAAAATGTAGCAGACTGCAGAACCCTGATTTTTCTTATCTGCCTTAATGAGTGTATCACATCAAGCTCTTTAAATCAGAATTATTGGCAGGGGAGAAACTCTAACCTTGGCACAAGAGGAAGCCTGATGTTTTTAGAAAACACATAGATACTTTTAAAGTTATTTATTTATTTATTTATTTAAAAGAGAGAGAGTGAGCAGGGGGGAGGACAAAGAGTGAGCGAGTTGGAGAGGGAGAGAACTTCCAGCAAACTCCGTACTGAGCACGGAGCCTGACATGGGGCTCGATCTCACAACCCTGAGATCATGACCTGAGCAGAAATCAAGAGTCAGAGGCTTAACCAAACTGATTCAGACTGGCAGCCCCAGATATTTTAAGAATAAGGAAGATAAAATGTAATCCAGTAAAATATATATAACATAGTTGTATAATACTAAAAATTCAGGTTATTCTCTCTCCCACTGTCCCTCCTTATTTCATGATGTGATCATTCTCTCTATAGATTCCTATCTTAGTTGATGTCTATGTATAAAGGGAATAACAAACAGGTCCTTCCAGTCTTCAAACCCATAACATTCATATATGTAAAATAACAATTTTCTGGTCCTTCTCTGAGTTATCACAATCTGTGTTTCCTGGACCTCTGAATTAAGTTAAAAATAGCTTCAGATGGAAGTCATAACTCTCTTTCTCCTATAAAAAACCACCCATTGCTTTATCCAATTCTAGAGAACTGGTGGATATAGGGAAAAAATATGTTTTTTAAAGATTTTATTTATTTATTTATTCGATCACAAGCAGGCAGAGAGCCAGGCAGAGGGAGAGGAAGGGAAGGAGGCTCCCTGCTGAGCAGAAGGCCTGATGTGGGGCTCAATCCGAGGACCCTGAGATGGTGACTTGAGCCGAAGGCAGAAGCCTTAACCCACTGAGCCACCCAGATGCCCCAGGGAAAAAAATTTTTGATGTCTAACTGAAGTGGCTTATTTGAAAGACTCTGGTTGACAAGCTTATTTGATAAGTGCAGAGGTACTGGGAATTCAAGAGCATGTTTTGGAATGCTAGATTAGCCAGTGATTTAGCTCTTCTCTCTTCAATGAGAGTTGTCAACTCATCATATAGAAAGGACGTATGAAAAACAAAAGAATATAGTATCTATCTATATCTATATCTATCTATATCTATATCTATATCTATATCTATATCTATCTATCTATATCTATATCTATATCTATCTATCTATATCTTCAGTTAAGCATCTGCCTTTCAGCTCAGGTCCTGATCCCAGAGTCCTGTGATCCAGCCCCACCAGGCTCTCTGCTTAGTGGGGAGTCTGCTCCCCACACCTCCACCCAAGCTCATGTTTGTTCTCTCTCACTCTCTCTAACTCAAATAAATAAATAAAATCTTAAAAAACAACTATGAACTATTATTATTTCCCATTTCACAGATGAGGAGGCTGAAAGTCAGAGAAGTTAACTTTTTCATTGTAAAGCTATTGAAAGTGACAGAGCTGAGATTTAAACTTGGGTTCAGATCACCCCTCAGATGAGCAACAGATACCACCAGGGAGTTTCCTGTTAGTAATACAGGCAGACAACTGAGGAACATGTGGACACACAAACACAATTCTGATGTTAGAAGAGAAGGATGATAGATACATAGACAGATGATAGGAGATAGATGACAGATTATAGAGAAATCACAATGCTGAGGCTGTTAGGGAAGTATCCTTTCTCTATAATCATATATATTATTTTTATGCTTCTTGAATAAATCTTTTAAGTACACTCTAAATTCTCCACACATAAAAATAATTACAGAGCAGTCTCAATAATTTTATTTTTATTTCCCTTGCCTCAGGAGACATAACCAGAAAGATGTTGCGATGGCCAGTGTTGGAGAAATTACTGTCTGTGTTCTCTTCTATGATTTTTAAGGCTTCAGATCTCACATTTAGATCCTTAATCTATTTTGAGTTTATTTTTGTGTATAGGGTAAGAAAATACTCCAGTTTCCTTCTTTTGCATGTAGCTGACCAGTTTTCCCAACACCATTTGTTGAAGAAACTGTCTTTCCCATTTGATATTCTTGCCCCCCTTGCTGAAAATTAATTGACCATATAAGTGTAGGTTTATTCTCTGTTCTCTGTTTTGTTCCATTGATCTATGTGTCCATATTTGTGCCAGGATCATCCTGTTTTGATTACCAGAGCTTTGTAGTAATTTATTCTTGAAATCTGCAAGTTTGTTCTTTTTCAAGATTGTCTTGGCTATTCAGAGTCTTTTGTGGCCCTACACAGATTTTAGGATTATTTGTTATTGTTCTGTGAAAAAATGTCGTTGGTATTTTGATAGGGATTATGTTAAATCTGTAAATTGCTGTGGGTAGTATGGACATTTTAGCAATATTTGTTCTTCTAATCCATAAACATGGAATATCTTTCCATTTGTTAGTGCCATCTCTAATTTCTCTCTCTCTGCAACCTCATTATTATTATATAGAAATGCAATGGATTCCTGTACATTGATTTTTTTGTATCCTGTGATCTTTCTAAAATCATTTGTCAGTTCTAAGAGATTTTTGGTGGAGTCTTTAGGGTTTCTAAACATAGTATCATGTCATCAGTCAATAATGAAAATTTTACTTTTTCTTTACCAATTTGGTCAACATTGATATCTCTCTCTCTCTCTCTCTGTCTCTTCAATGTGGCTAGAAATTATAGTACTATTTTGAATAAAAGTTGTGAGAGTGAACATCCTTGTCTTATTCCTGACATAAGGGGAAAAGCACTCAGTTTTTCCCCATTGATGATAGCTGTACATTTATCATAGATGGCATTTTTTATGTTGATGTTTGTTCATGCTTAACCTACTTTGTTGAGAGTTTTTATCATAAGAGGATGTGTACTTTGTCAAGTGCTTTTTCTGCACTTGGTCATATGTTTTTTTATCCTTTCTCTTCTTGATGTGACATATTATGTTGACTGATTTGTAAATATTGAATCACTCTTGCATCCCAGGAAAAAAAAAATCCCATTTGATTGTGATGAATGACTTTTTTTTTTTCCTGTATTGTTAGATTCACTTTGGTAATATTTTGTTGACGATTTTTGCAGAGATATTGGCCTATAGTAGTTTTTCTCTCTCTCTCTCTCTCTTTTTTTTGGGGGGGGGGAGTGTCTTCATCTGGTCTTGCTATCAGGTAATGCAGGTCTCATAATGAATTTAAAAACTTTTCTTCCTCTTTTTTTTTTTTTTGGAATAGTTTGAGAGAAGGTATTAACTCCTCTTTAGATCTTTGGTAGAATTCACCTGTGAAGCCACCTGGTCATAGACTTTTGTTTGTTGGTAGTTTTCTGATTTCTGATTTAATTTCATTGCTGGTAATCAGTCTGTTCAAATTTTCTATTTATTTCTTTTTCAGTTTTGGTAGTTTATCTATTTGTAGGAATATATCAGTTGGACTAGGTTGCCCAATTTGGTGGCATATAATTTTTCACAATATTCTCTTCTAGTCAATTTTATTTCTGTGATGTTATTTGTTATTTCCCCTCCTTCATTTATGATTTTGTTTATTTGAATCCTCTCTCTTTCTCTTTTTTGTTATTGTTGTTGAGACTGGCCAAAATCAATTTTGCTGAGCTTTTCAAAGAACCATCTCTTGGTTTCATTGACCTGTCTTATTGTAGTTTTAGTTTCATTTCATTTATTTTTCCTCTAATCTTGTTATCTCCTTCTTTCTATTGGTTATGGATTTTGTTTGTTCTTCTTTTTCAAGCTCCTATAGATGTCAAGTTAGGTTGTTTATTTCAGATTTCTCTTGATTCTTGAGGTAGGCCTGTATTGCTATAAACTCCCCTCTTAGAAGAGCTTTTGCTGTATTCCAAAGATTTTGGACCATTGTATTTTCATTTTCATTTCATTTCTCTCTCTCTCTCTCTCTCTTTCTCTCTCTCTCTCTCTCTCTCTATATATATATATATATATATTTTAGTTCTTTAGGGGGTTTATTAAAGCATTGTGCACAGTGTGATTCTCCATATATTTTTAAAATTTCTCTTTGATTTCTTGATTGATCCATTCATTGTATGGTAACATGTGATTTTACCTCCATGTATTTGTGTTCTTTCCAAATTTGTTCTTGTGGTTGATTTCCAGTTTCATACCATTGTGTTCTGAGAAGATGCACGGTATGACTTTGATCTTTTTTAATTTGTTGAGACTTGTTTTGTGTCTTAATATGTGATCTATTCTGGAGAATGTGTATTCTGCTGCTTTAGGATAGAATGTTCCGAATGTATGTGTTAGATCCATTCGGTCCAATGTGTCATTCAAAGTTACTGTTTCCTTGTTGGTTTTCTGTTTGGATAATCTATCCATTAATGTAAATAGGGTGTTAAAGTTCCTCACTATTATTGTATTACTAATGATTATTTCCTTTATATATGTTATTATCTGCTTTATGTATTTGAATGTCCCCATGTTGGATGTATAAATATTTACAATTGTTATATCTTCTTGTTGGATTATTCCCTTTATGATTATAAAGTATCCTTCTTTATCACTTGTTACAGTCTTTGTTTTAAAATCTATTTTGTCTGACATAAGGATTGCTACCAGGCTTTCTCTTCACCTTCATTTGTATGGTAAGTGCTTTTTCATCCCCTCACTTTCACTCTGCATGTGTCTTTATGTCTGAAATAAATCTCCTGTAGGCAGCATGTAGATAGGTCTTGCTTTTTTTTTTTTTTTTTTTTAATCTTTGTTCTGTCACCCTAAGTCTTTTTGATTGGAGTATTTAGTTCATTTATATACAAAGTAATTCCTGATAGATATGTACTTATTGCCTTTGGGTTACTTATTTTATGGTTGATTTGTAGTTCTCTGTTCTTTCTTCTCTTGCTCTCTTCTTTCATGGTCTGTTGGCTTTCTTTAGTGATATACTCAGAATCCTTTCCCTTTATTTTTTGCATATCTCTTACTGGTTTTTGATTTGTGGTTACCATTAGGTTTGTTTGTAACATTTTTTGCATATAGAAGGATATATTAAATTGATTGTGGCTTAAATTTGAACCCATTCTTTACTCTCCCCTCACATTGTAGGTATATGGTATTATGCTTACATCCATTTATTTTGTGAATCCCTTGACTATTATTTTGTAGATATATTTATTTTTACTGCTTTTGTGCTTCCTACTCTTATTAATCCAACTTATGGTCTTTCCTTTCCACTCAGAATCCCCTTTAACATTTCTTGTAGGGCTTTTTTAGTGGTCATGAGTTCCTTTAACTTTTGTTTTTCTGGGAAACTCTATCTCTCCTTCTATTCTGAATGATAGCCTTGCTATATAGAATATTGCCATTTTAATTACTATCTGTCTTGCTGTGGACATCCTTGGGTTGATTTTTTAGTGGTCTTTCTTACCTTTTGCATCTGTATTTCTGTTTCCTTCTCCATATTAAAAAATTTTTCAACTAATATTTCTTCAAATATATTTTCTGCCCCCTTTTCTTTCCTTTCTCCTTCTGGGAGAATG
The DNA here is from genome assembly GCF_010015895.1 of Lontra canadensis. Taxonomy (NCBI): domain Eukaryota; kingdom Metazoa; phylum Chordata; class Mammalia; order Carnivora; family Mustelidae; genus Lontra; species Lontra canadensis. The sequence continues at coordinate 4,608,816 of NW_022631001.1, forward strand.
TAAATGTCATCGCAGAAGATGATGTCACTGAGTTCCCTAAGTCTATTTTTATGTTTTATATTTTCTTTCTCCTGTTCAGCTTCATTGCTTTTCATTACTCTGTTCTCCAGGTCACTGATCCATTCTTGTGCTTCCTCTAGTCTACTACTTATTTCCTTTCATGTATCTCTAATTGCAGTATTGAGTTCTTCATATCTGATTGTTCTTTTTTTATGTTTTCTGTCTTTTTTGTTGAGGATCTCACTGTGGTCCTCCACACTTTTCTTAAGTTCAGTGGGTGTCTTTATGACCATCACTTTAAATTCTCTATCAGCCATGGTATTTATCTCAATTTCATTTAGGTCTCTTGTAGTTTTGTTCTTTCATTTGGGACATATTCCTTTGTCTCCTCATTTTGTCTAACTCTTGGTGTCTGTTTTTATGTGTTAGGAAAGTCAACTACACCTTCTTGAAGTAGTGGCCTTATGAAGAAGCGGTCCTGTAGTGCCCTTGCAGATGCAGAAGCTGGTGCCTCAGTGGTATTCTGTGTGTTGCATTTGCCTTGCTATTGTGGCTGAGCTACTTTTACCTTCAGTCCAATCATCTGAAATGGCTCTTTACTTTTTGTGGACAGGGTTTGGTCCTGTGCTTTTATTAGGCCAGCCTGGGACCACCTTGGGATTGAGTTGAATCATATCAGCCATTTACCAGAGATATGGTATTACCAAACTTCAGGAGAATGCAGGGGTGGAGCATGTTATGTCAGCAAATTCCCCATGGCGGGCGGGGACCTACAGCCACCAGACAGAGACAGGCTGGTTTGGAGAGGGCAGATCCACAGAATCATGCTAGGGGGGCAGGTGTGTGTGTGGACACAGGTGTTACACACTTTATGAGAGTCATCTGTGGGAGGAGATCTGGAGTAAAGACCTGGCTGGAGAGTGCATACTTGGAGGAGAACACAGGGGTTGGCACGCTATTATCAAATTAGGTAATTACTGTTGAGACCCCATTGTTTCCTGCAGTTTTGGGGCTTGGGTTTGAGTTATTTTTGTGCCAGGAGTAGGGGAAGAAAATGGAGCCTGCCAGTTTCTTTGTTCCCGGAGAAGTCTCCCAACGATCCCTACCCCTCCAGCATAGGCTCCAAGATTAGAAAACTAATATCTCTCCTATATACCACAGATATTTTTTCAAACTGATGTTTCTATGCCATATCTCTACAGAGCTGTCACTTTAAGACAAGTTTCCGCTCACTCTCCTGACTCTCCCACAAGCCTGTTGATTTTTAAAGTTCTAGGTTTTAAGCCCTGCTGTCTGTAAGAACTCAAGAAATTTGGCCCCTTTGATTTTCAAAGCCAAATGTTATGGGGATTCTTTTTCCTCATGCATGCTCCCTGGTGTGAGAGTCTGTTTCTCTCCTCTCTCCCTAACAGTGGCATCTCTCCCTCCCATAGATAGTCCTGCAGGTCCCATTAACTCCCAACCATGTGTTTGCCCTTCCTACCCTCTCCTAAGGGAACTCTTATTCATATTTAGCTGTGGAGGGTCTGTTCTGTCAGTTTTCAGGTCATCTTCTGGGTTATTTAGACTGATATGGGTGTCTGTAGAATGTGTCTGCAGAATGAGGTGAATTTAGGGTCCTCCTACTATACCATCTTCCCTGGAAATCTAGGGTTTTTTGATCTCTATGATAAAATATTCTCAAAGGAAAGTGCAAGTAATTGTAAATAATTTCAAATATGTAAATAAAGCTACTATTTAAAGTTTTTGAAGCTTAGTTTCTGTATATAACTTTTTCCATAGCACATAATGTCCATAAATCTTGAGAGGTGTCATATTTCATACCCAAATATCAAAATGCAGAAACCAGTAGCATGAATGAGATAGAAAGTATAGTAATTATAGCCAGAATGTGACATTTCAAAACTAACTAAAAAAGACATAAATGATCAATTTTCTTTTCTAGTTACCCAAATCACCTCAAGATAAATGATACTATATAATTAAGTAGAGGAAAGTTTACATTACTCCGATCCATGGGGAGCAGTAAATCTTTAGCACTTACTGAATTTGTGTTAATTAGGTATTCATTAAAGACACTGGTGTTATTAAAAATTATTGTACAGCTTTTAAAAAGAAAAGAACATTATTCTGGTGAATTTAAGAGTTTTTTAGTTAAGTATCAAAGAAAAAGAAAATGGTCAGTTATTCTATACCCTTATCAAAATAAGCACAAAAGACAATAAAAATACATCAGCATCTAGGTGAACTGACAAGGGGACCAGCCAAATTTGAACATATGTTAGTGTTATATGGCATGAAAGAGGTTTAAAATACATGCTTCGGGTACCTGGGTGGCTCAGTTGGTTAAGCATCTGATCTTGGAATTTGCTCAAGTCATGATCTTAGGGTCTTAAGACCGATTTCCGTGTTGGGCTCTGCACTCAGTGTGCAGCCTACTTAAGATTCTCTCTCTCCCAGTCCCTCTTCTCGTCCCCAACACTCATGCTCTTTCTCTAAAATAATAATAATAGTAATAGTAATAGTAATAAAAAAATAAAACATAGTCCTTACCCATTAAGAAGCACAATTAAACTATTGGAGTACTTGGAAGGAGAAAAGGCGATTCTAAATTTTCTAACATTTGGGTCATATAGAGAATTTTTCTAAGCCATTAACCCTTTCTGAACCTCCCTTTCCTTTTTGGTAAAGCATGAGAATAAAATATGAACTTGCCAGATTTTTATCAACATCACATGAAATAAGAAATGAGAAAACACTTTGAAAACTATAGGGTGCTATCAAAATATGGGGTATTTTTATTACTTTGTAGAGTGAAAATTATTCAGAGCTAATAAGTATATAGCAGTGTGAAAACAAGAGAGGCCAGAGGGGCTGAATAATTCATTTAGTAAAATCCACACTTTAAAAGAGTGCCAGCTTATCTCACCAGTCAGATTAACTCAATGATGTGGTCATTGGCGGCATGATACAGGGTTTGTGTGTCTCTGTCTTATTTTCTGTCACTCATTTAATGGGCTGGCCTATGGAAAATGAAGAGAGAAACAGAGGGGGAAGCTGTTCAGATCCTGCTATTTCTGGGTTTGAATCTATAGGCTTTGCATAGGAAGGTCAATGTTTCTTAATCCTCCAAACCCCAAATAAATATGCCCTGCTATAGACAGGAAGATTACAGGAAGAAGGGTTTATCTTGGGGCACCTGGGTGGCTCAGTGGGTTAGAGCCTCTGCCTTCAGCTCAGGTCATGATCCCAGGGTCCTGGGATTGAGCCCCATATTGGGCTCTCTGCTCAGCAAAGAGCCTGCTTCCTCCTCTCTCTCTCTCTCTCTCTCTCTCGCTGTCTGCCTGCCTCTCTGCTTAATTGTGATCTCTGTCAAATAAATAAATAAAATCTTTAAAAAAAAAAAAGAAGGGTATATCTTCTTTATTAACTTGTGAATCCCAATTCCAAGGCATCATCTTAATAGGCAAGTCCCTCTTATAGCTAAGCAATTACAAGGACAATGGCATTGATTACAAGAGTAACATTTTGCCCTTAGCTCTAGGTGGCATGCTTTGAGGAACCCATTAGGTCCTACCCACCACAAAATAATCCCTGAGTTCCAAACTGATTAGTGTTATTTCCTTTGTCTTTTTATCTACACCCAAATGAATGATTATATGAGCTCTCCGTATAGCAAAGGATGAGGGGCAACCATCAAGGAAACACAATGAGGTAAGGACTAGAATTCAAAAAGGCCCAAACTAATTACTTTTTATATCCCTACTATGTGCCAGGACCTGGTATTTATTTGACTAAAGTTTCTCTTTTAATCTTTATGATCATCCTATAAGAATATTTTTAAAAATCATTTTAAGGAGAAGAAAGGTTAAGTTGTTTCGGTAATGATTGCTGGAACCACAAGTTAAATCCCAATCCATTTGCCTATATTCTTTTCATTATAACAATAATTCTCAGACTTTGTGAAGTTTTTTATTTTTGTTTTGTTGTGACTGCGTTACTAAACAGGGGAACACTTTCATCAAAAAAATTTTTTTTCACAGAGAAAACTCAATTGTAAAAAATGTAAGAGTAGTTTGTAATTGAAAGGGAGGTCATGAAAAGGAAGCTGTCACTGATTAACATCTCACAGCCCTGCATTGACCCTATGACATTTTTTCCAAAGTTTTGTCTCTTTCCGGAACTCAGGAAATCATTCAACAAGGCAATTTGGGTCATTTCTCTGCAAATTATTCTTGGTGAATAGAGAAGGAGATGAAGAAGATGACATGGAATGAGCCTACAAGAAGAGAGAGGTAAACAGCATAGGAGACAAGAAAGGGTCACAAATTTAATTTGCTTATTTCACAATTCAGCCTATGATCACTCCTGGCTTTAAGACAATCAATGTCATTGATGCTAATGATTTGAAATCAAAGCTATTTTGACCGTCATTCTCCCAGCCTATGAATCATACATTTTCTTAGTCACACCTTACATTAAGGAAATTATAATTGCTTCATTTGTCCTTAAAGAAGAAAGATGAATAAATGCATCTTAAAGGCACCATTAATGAGTAAAACCGCATTTTAATTAATGTGCCTTTAATTAAACAAAATAAATTTTCTTCACAAGATCCTAAGTGATTTTCCCCACCCCCTCTAGGCAAAACAGCAGCATTAAACGTTTCAGCCCATTAGGTTTTAAAGTTTTAAGTGACTAAAAAGTTGGATTTGTGAATTCATATTACAACTAACTCACAATGGAAAATTAATAGCTCATCAATGAAGCTTCTATTGAAAACAAATCATATCAAACATTTTCTTGAGATAAGCACTTTTGAAAATGGAATGTATTTTAACTTCTATCTTGTGCCTCAAGTGAACACAGCTCAAGAATGGAACACAACAGCCATGACAGTCCAGAGTAACTTGGGAACTAAAGTAACTACATCTGTAGCTTCAGCTTCTACTTTCACATTTACCATCTACTTTTTCTTCTAGCCCAAGGCACAAGGCCTTCTAAGATTATTCTTAGTTTTTATTTGCATGGAAACACAGCATGAGCAAATGAGACATAATTGGGTCCCCAAAATTGGGTGAGAAAAATCACTTTAAATAATAGAATTTTTTTAAAAGATTTTATTTATTTATTTAAGGGACAGAGAGATTGAGAGAATGAGTGGGAGGAGGGGCAGAGGAAGAAGCAGACCGAAGCAGGGAGGCTGATGCAGGACTCGATTCCAGGACTTTGGGATCATGACCAGAGCTTAAGGCAGACACTTAACCAACTGAGCCACCCAGGTGCCCGACAAATATTTTTTGAAGCAAAATTTGAAGACAAATAATTTTCAAAGCAAATGATATCTTCAGAAAAAAACACTTTCTGTGAAATGTGGACTCTGTCTGCAACTGGAATCATAATATCCACTGTAAGAATATTGTATCAATAAAGGAAAGCAGACATAACTTGTATGTCCTTGAACAAGAGGAGAGAGAAGGTTGGTCTTCTTCAGGCTCATGTTTCAGATACTGCAAAGTAGTACACTGTCACCTTTGCAAGATGGGGATCCTGGGGATCAGAGCCAAAATGATGGGGGGACTACCGACTGATGATCAGTAGACGACTTTATTTCTTACAATCACTTCTTTTATACTTTACACAAGATCTGGTTACAAACAGGATATAGATTTACGTGCAGGGCATGAACTGCATGTGAGATGTGAGTTACGTGCAGGAGGACATGGGCCACATTTAGGCAATCAAGTGTGACATGTGAACAACAAGGATTACCTCTTAACTTTAAATGACAAGAGCAAGTTAAGGATTCTCCACACTTATCAGATCCATCTATTCTAAAGGAGGACATGAAAGCACTCCCGGGACCCTTCCATGTTTATTCCGGCCACAGGCCCAGGAAGACTCTTGCCCTCCATCTCCTGGAGTTTTCTCACAGGATCTGACACAACCCTGTCACATTGGTGAGGATCTGGGTTGTGTTCCAACAGTACACAATCTTCAAACAGCAAGAAAACTCAATGAAAAGGCTATCTCTGACATGGCAAGGCAATGTATTGTGATTAGAATTCTGTTTGCCACCTCAGTGTGTGGTTCTTGAATTTTAATATACAAAAACCACCAAAGGATGCTGATTCAAAATACTGGATACCAAGCCCATTCTAAAACTTCTGAGTCAATGGGCTTGCGACAGGACTTCAAAAACTCTATTATCTCAAAAACAACAACAAAAAGTCTACCCTATGAGATTCTAAAGCAAGTACCCTGGTGACCATGAAGAAACACAAACCTACGAAGATTTTGTTTGTTCTTGTTTTTGTTTTTCTGCATCTATACTTGTGTAGAAAATTTGGAAAATATAAAAGAAAAAATTCTGAGAAGAAAACAATTACTCATAGTCCCATTGCTTAATACAGCTACTATTAAATCAATATAACTTTTAAGTATGTGTATATAAAATTATCCACAATTTTCTTCATGTTATATATGTTGTCTGCAATAGTGCACATCTAATTTAATATTACATCACAAGAACTTTCTCAACTCATTAGATACTGCCTGAGTATACAATTCTGTGACAAATATATTCTTTTTTTCAAGAATTGAAGACATTTGTTGGTGTTCTAATGCAGTGTTGTAATGAAAAGTCTAATGATAGCTTTCTGGTTGCTTCATAGGTGATTTTTTTTCTTTTTTAATCTGAAAGTTTAGAGAATTTTATATTCATGCTTTTTTTCACTCATGATACTTAAATTTTAACAGCCTATGTTACAGGACTTTTTATTTATAAATAAAACCTTACAGAATTAGAAGGTTTACACAAATGGGATGCTAAACCTTTTCTATGTCTTCTTTTGTTTGCTTAACAATAGATTTTAGAGATCTTTTGTCCATGTTAGGATATTTAGATTTCATTTCATAACTCATGCTAAATAGCATGAATTTTAAGGATGCCCCATAAGCTATTTAACTCCTCCAAACTGATAAGACATTTAAATATCCCCAATTAAAAGCAATGCTACAATGAACATATGAATAAATATACATTTGGACATATATCTTGGGAACATATTTAACTATTTCTATAAAATGAGTTCTTGAGAATAATTTTTGTTTAAATTTTATATATATATATATAATTTTATATTGTTAGGCTGCCGTTGTAAATCTGGAAATCAGACACTGAGATAAAGATTTGTGTATGAGAAATTTGTTGGGGGATACTGTAGGAGTTAATATTTATGAGTGAGTGACAGAAGAAGATGAATTGTAATGAAGTTGCAGCAAAGGCTTCAGCCAAACCCTCTCAGCTCTGGAGCTCATAGACACTTTAGAGATGTTCCCCACTGCAGCAAAAGAGCTGAGCCTTTATAGGCTTATGTCCAAACAGTTACTGACTGCACCATGGAAAAAGCATAGTCTTGGCAATGTGGCTCCCCTCAATCCCAGAGAGACATCCAACTGAAATCTGACAGCTGCCAATGTTCAGCAGCTGAGAATGGCCATGGAGCCAAAGAATCGACTTCTATCTACCCCTTTGTGTCAATTATGTCCACCTGTCTTATATAAATTCTTATAGAAACTCCTAATCTAGTGCTCCTCTTTTATTCAGGAAAATTTATGATAGGATTAGTGACATGAACTATAGTCCTTCGAGTCCACAAATGATCCTCATTTTCTCCTTCTTCTACTTTATTCTAGATACCTCTCACCTTTGATTAACACATCTGCTAGCCAAGATGACTTACCTGGTAGAATGACCTAGAAATTTCAACTAGGAGTCATCAGAGACCTAGTCCTGTAATAAGAACTTTCCTCCTCTAAACTTATAAGTTAAATTTATAAGCTTCCAGAGCCAAGAACTGGAGAGATGGCAAGCACATGTTTCATAAATGGGTCACTGGGAGTGATAGCAAGTGGAGTCATTACTTTACCTACCTCTTTGTTTCTGGACTTCTGTATTCTATCTATCAGAGACATAGCATCATTTATTGGTCATTGATTTGGAGTATATGCAGCGTCCTGGAAAATGATACCTATGTTCTCAGGGTATCATCTGCAAACAGGTACCATAGCTCCACCTTCACCAGAACACTATAGGCCAGTGGTTTCTGAGTGGTGTAGTATGTGACTGAACCAGTAGAGCCCATGTTCACGTACTTACTCGCATGCCTCCTTTTCTCTGAAAGAGGATCATAGGTTGGTGGATCAAACATTCTATAAATCCTCAAACCATAGTGTTGCCTTTAGCCCCAGAGGCAAGAAAGACAAATTCATAACCAAAATATATGTTATTTCAGGACAAAATGAATTTTTGATCCTTCTAGGATAGAAGGTATTCAATAATACCAACATGAAATCGAATGACTGGTAGATCTTGGAGGAATGGTGCCATACTGGCTACTCAGGATAGGCCTTTTGTTGGAAATCTAGATGAAGGTTTGATCAACCATGATGAGTGGGAGCCCATATTTTCAGGCGTATATATGGCATTATTCTTGCCCACATGGAAGTTTCACTCATTTACACATTATGTCAACACTAGAGTGGCCAATGGTAGATGTTGGCTGATGTCAACTGACTGAATCATTCTATCTCTATTTTTAGGAGTTCTTCCATGGTGAATGTTCTTTCATACTTAATGCCCTCTCCAACAGGTTAAGCCTCTTCACCAGCCTTCTTGACCTGAATTTTCTAATCTTTTTAATTCTATATGCCACTGACTTACAATTCTCTGTAAGTCTTTCAACTTACAGAAAAAAGAGCTACTTTTTTTTTCCTTCAAAAAAAAGGGATACTTTTTTTTTTTTCCTTCACACTAAGTGGGTGATCAGTTGCCCTCTTTTGAAAAGATTATTGAATATGGTCACTCAATAACGTAGTCTCAAAGGAGGGGATTCATGTGTTCCTCATCAAGGAACTCATGGCTGGTTACTGTGCCATGGGAGGCCCATTGGGTAACCCCCCTGTTTTTTTTTTAATATATTATTTCTTTATGATTAAAGAGATACAAAGAGACTATTTTCACAACGAAGGATTTTATAACTTCAGTGGAATGGGAAGCTTCACATGACACCATTTCCACAGTGATTTATTTCAGTCTACATACTTCCACATTTGTGTCATATGTTTTACCAGGCTGTCTGACCTCTTCCTTTAGTTGTATGGCCTTCCTTTATAATTTTTGACAGTGTGGTCTCTGTAAGGTACCCTGCAAGGTCCTCCAACCCCTTCAACACCTTCCTGAAGACTTGAATCAACTTTAAATCACTATTAAACAATGAAGAGTGGGAGACTGTAACCTCTCCATTTACCACCCAAGAGCAGAGGTTGAATTTTTGCCAAGGACTTCAAAAATAACAACCATCACTTTGAAGTTTCTAGTTCAGCATTTTCCATAAGGTGGCCCTGTGCTTTGTCCCAAGGACCCCATGGGATCAATATAAGTATATAGAATATATAAGTATATAGAATAGAAACATTTATTGAACTACAGGAGGATCCAAGCCAGGAAATTTGGGTGCATCACTCCAGAGGAAAGATTAAGAGTGTTTTGCTTGTCCTGGTACAGTAAAGATTGCCCACAGTACAGACAGTGGAGTAAGGGCTCCATGACTTGTTTGGATCTTTCAAACCTAAGAGCCTGGGTATAGGAGAGGAAGAGTAGGGGATATAACCTCTCTTCTGTCCCACAGAATAACCTATATGACTCCTGCCTAGGTGAATTTGTTACTAAATCTGCCCCCATGCAGTTGCCACTCCCTGAATGTGACAAGCTATTGGATATGTCACCCAGCTCCTAACCCCACAAATAAATATTTGATTCGTGTGCCACTGAATACCATGAAAACACATTTCTCTAACCACAGATCTTTCTGATACCACAGACTCTCCAACCTTATTAATTTGTACTGAGGCTTTGCCACAAATGGAATCTGAGACTACAGAAGAGAAACGTCTCCCTACAGTCAGCTTGCTCCTATCAGAGGTAGGAGCAACTGGGACATCTGGGAAAGGAAATTAGGGCACACCATCAAGGCTATTAAACTCTAGTTAGTGGCAGTCTCCTCCTCCAATCTTCTACACTCAATTCTCTCTTACACAGACTCTTCAATTCCAATCAAATTTTTGCCCACCGGGGGAACTCTTAGCTGATTGATTCCCCCAAGTAGTTAATGATTCAACCCTGTCAAAACTCTGTGCACCCTTGTGAGATACTATTTTGCTTGCAAAAACCAGGCCTTCGGGACACCTAGGTGGCTCAGTGGATTAAGCCTCTGCCTTCGGCTCAGGTCATGACCTCAGGGTCCTGGGATCAAGCCCCACATCAGACTCTCTGCTCAGCAGGGGGTCTCCTTTCTCCTCTCTCTCTGCCTGCCTCTCTGCCTACTTGTGATCCCTCTCTGTCAAATAAATAAATAAAATCTTAAAAAAAAAAAAGGCCTTCACCTCTCTTCCTCCTACCAATGTAATTAATATGTACCTATGAGACATAAATAAGAGACGTCCAAGTATTTGAAATTGTCCCTCCAAATGGGCATATCACACTGTGCTGACTCTGGTGGGAGTTCTGATACCAGTCAGACCTGTTATTTAAGAGAATTGACAGGTGGCATTACCAACTCTCTACTCATGGGTGTGCTCCATGTGGTTATTCCCACTGTTAGCATCATTCAATTAGATAATGTTTTCCATAATTTGTCCCTGATCCTTGCTGTAGTCATGCATGATGTTACTTCAGTTTTGAAGGCACAAATGGCCAGCCTCAATTCTGTGGCCCAATTAGCATTAGATAGTATGGGTCTGTTATTTGCAACACCTCATTTTTCACCTGCATCAATAAAACTGGCAAAGTAAACAGCCAATAATGAGGCTTAAAAAGAAAGCCTCCTGACTCTCTGAAATTAACGCACAGGAGACATCGCTTCCTGAATTAGAAATGGTTGGTCTCCATGGCTCTGCACGCCTCCAAGTGAGCCTGATTATCCTGCTTCAGGTGATTTTGATCGTGTTCTTGGTTCACTGTTGCCTTAGAATAATTAACCAGTTATTATCACAGCTCCTTAAAGTCCATCCCATTTGGACCCATAATGGGATAACCGATGTTTCTCAGTTTGGCCCAGAAAGATTAAGGGGTAAAGTTGAAGACTGTGTCCCCAGGTCAGAATCCTACTGTAATCTTTTAAGCTCAATTTTCATGTTTTTTGCAAATGTACTGAAAAATTATGCATGACTCAAGTGAAAAATCTAGTATATTATCTGATGTCTACAGGTTCCAAACAAATTTAATTTAGGGGTAGATGAGAGTATTGGACATCATTGCTTCTTCGGCTAGGTTATTATGAAGCAAACTCATAAACGTTCAAGTCCTAAGAAGACTTTACACTGTAACTCTGACCTGCAACTGGTTGACTTTGTCAATGACCTATCTTCATCTCCATGGCTCCCTGTCCTACTTGCTATTCTTAAAACTTCTCTTCTACCCATATGTTAAGAGTTATTTCTGACTTCAAAAGATTCTGATGAAGTTCTACTTCTTACATGACAGCATGAGAAACTCCAGGGATCTAGACACCAGTGAAATGATAAAAATTATTTTAAAACCCAGCTATTTGAAATCTCTGGAAATGGTATGACAGACAGACAGCAAATGAAATAAAAATTATTCAAGAAAATCTGCTAAAATTTGATAAGAATTTTGAGAGTCTATGAGTGTTGATCTGTACCCTCCTTTCCTACCCTGGTTAACAATATGAAAACTCTAAACTCTAACCCCTACATATTGGAGATTGAAACTTATTACTATATAATATCTCTTTTGTCCCATTTAGTGTTTTAGTCTTAATATTCTATTTTTTTCTGATTTTAATAGCACTTCTCAAACCTTATTTTTTGTTAGTATTTATCTAGTATATTTTCCATCCTTCTTTTCAACTTAATTTTTTTTTCTATTAAGTGTGTTCCATTAAATAGCATATCTCTGCAAGGTAAAATAATTTTTAAAAATTCATCCAGAAGAATGGTTCCTGCCTAAATCTATATTCTATGTTCTGTTTACTCAAGCAACCCAATCTTTCTGACAAAGATTTTCTAAAACTTCTTTAAAAATGTTCTGGTCTGGGGTGCCAGGCTGGCTCAGTTGGTAGAGCATGTGACTTTTAATCTCAGGGTTGTGAGTTTGAGCCACATTGGGCTTAGAGATTTAAAAAATTTTAAAATAATAATAATAGTAAAATTGAATCTAAAAAAAAATGTTCTGAGCTGCTAATGATACTTTGTCTTTTTTTGTCCTCATTATGGTTTTATTCTTGAAGGATAGATGGGCAAAGGAAAATATATTCATCCTACATATAGATATGTAAAGACACAGATATCTTCTCTGTCATTTCCATATGATTTGAGCAAGAAAGGAGAAAATGGGTGTATTTGGTCTGTTCTCTTGATCTACTCTAAAGTATTTCTTTTAAATATGATGAACTTAGGTTCATAGAGAATAAGTGATTTGCCTAAAGTCACAGAGCTTAACTAAAGGCAGAAAGAAAACTAAGACCCCGGGTTCTTAATCCCTATACAAGAGCCCTTTTCACTGTAGTATATCTTCAATACACTCATTTTAAAAAATTTATAGCACATAAAGAATTAAATGAAAACATAATGGTTTTGAGAAAGCACTTCTAAATGACTTTTATAAGTAATGCTTAGAATTGAAATGTAACAATTGTTACAGAAGCTCTCCACTCGTAAAACTGCTTCCTCTTTAATAAAACCAATGCATTAGAAAGTCAATATATACCCTATTGATGTGCTCATTACAAGTGGAGACTGAGTTACAGAGATCAATCAACAACTATTCAATGTGGGATTTCAAGTGGACATTCTTGGCCCAGCTTCAGCTCTCCAATCTATAGATGCTCTGCCTCCAAATCATCCACAATGCTCAGACCTTTATTTCTTCCTGAATTAGCTAACCTTTCCTAAGCATTTCATATTATTTTTAATCAAAACTTTCTCTTCTGTTTATCTCTAACCTGTTTATTGACCCTGAGTTTACAGGTAGGACTCAGATATGACTGAAATTGAAAGCTGTGGGAGGCTGCAGAGTTGGATCGTTTTTATTGAAGCGCTCAGAAGATTAACCACATGACCCTGTGATTTATAATAGCAGTTATAAGCCAAGGAGTTTTATACAATTGGATAGATTTCATAAATACCCTCCACATCAAAACTCACAAAGGCTGCCTTTTTCTACTTATCATTTTTACTAGTGTTGTTATTGTTAATGGACAAATAAAAGAAAAATTACATTGAGATTAACATGCCAGATTTTAACTCTAAGCTTTTTATGTCCTAGAGAATAAACTCACATTATAAAAATAGGTCCAGCTTTAAAGTTTAAACAGGGTACAGAGTGAATAAATAAATAACTAGAGTAATTTTTTAAAGAAGGATTTAAAATGGGAGTAAAATTAAAATGACCTTGTGAGATTGGAAAATGTCATATAAAGGAAAGAGGCATTTAGAAAGGAAAAGGTGTGAAGAGATCTTTTGAGGAAAAAGAAAAATAATGTATAATTAAAATAGAATCTAGGATGAAGTATTATGACTCAGTCTTCTTCTCATATACTACTGACGTCCAAAATAAATATATATAGAAAAAAGAATAAACTTTTTCATAAAATAAAATTATAAATAGTTCTTATGTCTCCATGTCAGTTCACAAAAACATGGATTCATAATAAAGCCAAATGTACTATATGTACATGTACTATAGAGTAAAAAAATAAAATAAAAGTACTGCTAACTTACTTTTACTTTCATTTAGATATTTAAAAAATTAAGTGAAGTTAACAATATATCTAAGAAAAGATAAATAGAAATGTAAAGTTTCAGAGTATAGATCAAAGCTTGTTCTTGTTGATATTTGTCAATATCTTTCCTATTTGCAAAAGAATTGAGGCAATTTATAAGTCTTACATAACAAAAAAGTGTAAAACTCAGATAAAACCATTTCTTGCTCAGCCTGCCCTCCCACACCATTCCCAGAAATGCACACCTGCAGTTCAGGCACTGCACTGTTTGCGCCCCATGCAGAGCAAAGATAGCAAACTGTCTAGAACAAAGTGATTACATTCCCAGTGATAGATTTCCATCACTTACTCCTATGAAACACCTAGCATATTTCTGGGTTCTGTAGATGCTAAAATAGATTTCTGTTTTTAACACCGTGAGATATAAAAAGGAGCAGAGTAAGAAAAGGCTTTGAAAAGAAAGCATATAGGAAGTTAAGAGTATAGTTCCTCGTCCTTCCTTGTCTTTCCCCATCTCCCTAGAGAATGAGAAACAATACCACATATATGTCTCCTGCTAAATGGGGTGAACTTGAATATAGAAACTGGGATCTTTGCTTCCCTGCTACTGGTTTCTGAAGGCTGACAATAGAGTATTCCATAGGAGGCAGCGCAGAACCATAATACCTCCCAAGTGGCTATTGAGCCAAGCTGAGAAAGAATGATGCAGAGAAAAGGCTTTAGGGTATGATCCTGGCAGGGTCCAAATAGAGACACAGCTGTCCTGTCCTTCTGGAAGGGAGAAAGCCACCGTGAAGCTGCTGAAAAGAAACGTGCACAAAGGCCTAAGCCAAGACCACATGCATCAGACCAAATCAAACTGAGTAGGAGGATAGCTTCCTGGACCTGCTGCTCATCACAGGAGCAGACACTCCTTTCCTCCCTGCTGTCCTACCTACAGACCAGGGAGTGAGAACCATGAGAATACGTGGTTGACACAAAATGGAGAAATGGAGAAGGAAGTGCAGAAAGGAGAGAGGTTTTTTGTTTCATTTTGTTTTGTTTGTTTGTTTTGCCATTCTAACAGGTGTAAGGTGATATCTCATTATGACGTTGACTTACATTTCCCTGATGATGAGTGATATTGAGCATCTTTTCATTTGTATGTCTTCTTTGGAAAAATGTCTATTCAGGTCCTGTGCCCATTTTTTAATTTTTTTTTTGTATTGAGTTGTATAAGTTTTTACATATTTTGGATATTAACCCCTTATCGGGTATATCATTTGCAAATATCTTCTCCCATTCAGTATATTGCCTTTTTGTTTTGTTGATGGTTTCCTTCACTGTGGAAAAGCTTTTTATTTTGATATAGTCCCAATAGTTTTACTTTTATTTTGTTTTCCCTTGTTTCCGGAGACATATCGAGAAAAATGTTGCTGTGGTCAATGTCTGAAAAATTAGTGCCCATATTCTCATTCAATATTTTTATAGTTTCGGATTTCAAATTTAGGTCTTAATCCATTTTGAGTTTACTATTGTGTATGGTGTTAGAAGTAATCCAGTTTTCCCAGCACCACTTATTGAAGAGACTATCTTTTCCCATTGTATATTCTTGCTGCCTTTGTCATGGATTACTTGCCCAAAGAATTGTGGGTTTATTTCTGGGTTTTCTATTCTGTTCTATTTATCTATGTCTCTATTTTGTGCCAGTACCATACTGTTTTGATTGCTACTGGTTTATATTATATCTTGAATTCTGGAATTGTGATACCTCCAGCTTTGTTCTTCATTTTCAAATTGTTTTCACTCTTCAGAATCTCTTGTGGTTCCATAACAAATTTATCATTATTTGTTCTAGTCTTATAAAGAATCTTGTTTATATTTTGATAGAGCTCACACTGAATCTATAAGTCTATAGATTTTGACAAGAAATTTAGACAAGAAATAATAAGTGTTGGTGAGGATGTCATCTATACATTGTTGGTAGGAATGTAAATTGGTACAGCCACTGTGGATAAAGGTATGAAAGTTCCTCAAAAAATTAAAAATAAACATACTATTGATCTGATAATTCCCCTACTGAGTAATTACCTAAAGAAAACAAAAACACTAACTCAAAAAAATATATGTACCGGTATGTTTATTGCAACATTATTTACAATAAATAAGATATGGAAGCAACCTAAGCTTCTATTGATAGATGAATGATTCAAGAATATGTATATACAATGGAACGGAAGATATATGTATTTAATAGAATATTATGCAACCAGAAAAACAGGTGAGATCATGCCATTTGTGACAACATGGATAGACCTAACAGGTAATATGCTAAAAGATAAATCAGACTGAGAAAGACAGATATTATATGATCAATTCATATGTAAAATCTAAAAAAATAATAAACAAAAGCAGAATCAGACCTATAAATACAGAAATCGAACTGATGGTTGCTTGAGAGGGGAGAGTTGGGGAATGGGCAAATTGTTACAGAGGAGTGGGAAACACAGATTTCTAATTATGGAATGGGTAAGTCACAGGAATAAAAGATAAGGCATAGATAATATAGTTAATGGTATTGTAATAGCATTGTATGGTGACAGATGGTATCTAGACTTGTGGTGAAAATAGCTTAACATATAGAGAAGCTGAATCACTGTGTTGTACATCTGAAACTAGTATAACATTGTGTGTCAACTATTCTCAACAACAATTAAAATAATAGGAGGTTGAAATTGGAAAAGGATTAAAGTAGTGACTATATCAAACATCTTACCATTCACCCAAGAGAAACAGAAATTTTAGTAACTGGATTAATGTGGATATTATTGGGATGGATGAAGATTTAATAAAAAATAAGGGCAAAAATTTTGGGTGCCGGGGTAGTTAAGTGTCTACTTTTGGCTCAGGTCATGATCCCAGGGCCCTGGGATGGAGTCCTGCATCAGGCGCTTTGCTCACTGGGGAGCCTGCTTCTCTTTCTGTCTACTTCTCCCTTTGCCTGTACTTCCCCCTGCTTGTACTCTCTCTCTCTCTCTGACAAAGAGATAAAATCTTAAAAAAAAAAAAAATTCTTAGACTGCCATGTTGCTGGCTTTTGAAACGTCATTTGTTGCTGCTCCCTTATGTATTCTGATGTAAATTGGGTTGATTGAGTTTGCTACCAGTTTTATAAAGCCATGTCCTCAACAGGGCAGGACCAGTCAGTTCACTCTGAGTCACTTGCCCACCCCTGTGACAAATGGGAACAGAACACTATAGTTGAATGATTCAAACAAACCATTTGTAGTGGGAAGAAGACAGTCTCACAAGTAAAAAGATACTGGTAGAATAAAACAAATGTATGCTTACCATCTGAGTAAAAGAACAAAAAGGCAAGGATTAAGGAAGACAGGAAACCAAAACAGCTACATAAGAAACCTAAACTACAAATTCCTACTGAGCTGCTTCACAGCCAAAGCAAGAAGAGAAAAACAAACAAACAAACAAACAAAAAACCCAATAATAATAATGTAATTGTTCTTGACAACTAAGAAAAGGAAGCAGAATTGTTAATTGGGAGAAACAAAACTGCATAATACATTGTATTTTTCTCAACCGATCTATACAGCAATCCTCAAATTAAAAAAAAAAAAAAAAGTGTTGAAGAAGCAGAAAGTAGGCCCCACATACTAAATTATAATTATGTGATGTCTTACTTTGGAGAATTAAAGGAAAACTATTACCATTTAACTTTCTTAAAATCTGATACAGTATGTATTCTGAAGAATTAAAAGCCTTTGTATGGGTAGGAGAAGAATAAATGAAACAAGATGGGATTGGGAGGGAGACAAACCATAAGTGACTCTTAATCTCACAAAACAAACTGAGGGTTGCTGGGGGGAGGGGTGTTGGGAGAAGGAGGGTGGGGTTATGGGCATTGGGGAGGGTATGTGCTATGGTGAGTGTTGTGAAGTGTGTAAACCTGGCGATTCACAGACCTGTACCCCTGGGGATAAAAATATATGTTTATAAAAAAAAAAAAATCAAAAGCCTTTGTATGACCTTTGCTCTACTGGTTCCCCAAACTCAGCAATATATCAGAATCACCAAAAGTGCTTATTAGAAACAAGGATTTCATTGATCTAAATTGAAGCCTGAGAAGCTATAGTAAAGCCCC
Source organism: Lontra canadensis (assembly GCF_010015895.1). Taxonomy (NCBI): domain Eukaryota; kingdom Metazoa; phylum Chordata; class Mammalia; order Carnivora; family Mustelidae; genus Lontra; species Lontra canadensis. The sequence goes on from NW_022631001.1 coordinate 4,626,759, forward strand.
TAATTCTGATTTAGGCATCCATGCTTGGGAACCACGGCTATATTGTATACTATTGTTTCAAATATTGATTGCCTTAATCAGGCATCTTATAGGACTTGGACATTTGCCCACAAATCCATCCCTTTCCTTTACCTTGCTCTCCTTTGTCTCTTGTTGGGATGGGAAGGGAGGACAGGTTGATCCTATAGGCTGTTTTTCCTAAGCTCCTATGTTATCTAATTGCATGATAGGTTTAGTCAATGGGAAGTACTGGTAAAATATTAGATAATGAGGAAAAAGAGAGAGACCAGGGTATTCCTACCATCACTACCACCATGCCTTCCTTCTATCACCCCATCCTACAGCTACATTTAAAATTTTAGCCCTATCCCAGCCTTACCTTGATACCAAAACCATATAAACACACCAAAAGAAAAGAGAAGTATAGGCCAATTTCTCTGATGAACATAGATATAAAAATCCTCCACAAAATATTAGCAAACTGATTCCAAAATAAATGAAAAAAAAAATCATTCAGCATAATCAAGTGGGATTCATTCCCAGGACGCAAGGGTGACTCAATATTTGCCAATCAATCAATATGATATGTCACATCAATAAGAGGATATTTGCAAATGACATCCAATAAAGAGTTAGTATCCAAAATATATAAAGAAGTTAACGCACACCAAAGAAATTCAAATAATCCAATTTTAAAAACAGGCAAAAGACATGAACAGACATTTCTCCAATGAAGAGATATAGGTTGCCAACAGACACATAAAAAAATGCTCAACATCCCTTATCATTAGGGAATTACAAATCAAAACCACAATGAGACATCACCTCGTACCTATCAGAATGGCTAAAATAAAAAACACAAGAAACAAGTATTGACAAGGGTGCAGAGAAAAAGGAATCCTTGTGCACTATTGGTGGGAATGCAAACTGGTCCAGCCACTATGGAAGACAGCATGGAGGTTCCTCAAAAAATTACAAATATAATTGTTATATGATTCAGTAATCACACTACTGGGTATTTACCTAAAGAATAAAAAGACATTAATTCAAAAAGATATAAGCACTCCTATGTTTATTGCAGCATTGTTTACAATAGCCAAATTATAGAAGCAGTCCAAATAGTCATCAATAGATGAACGGATAAAGAAGTGATATATGTATACAATGGAATATTACCTAGCCATGAAAAGGAATGAAATCGTCCCTTTTGTAACAACAGAGATGGATCTAGAAAGTATAATGTTAAGCTAAATAAGTCAGGCAGAGAAAGACAAATACCATATGACTTTACTCATATGTGGAATTTAAGAAACAAATTAAGTGAACAAAGGAAAAAAAAAAGAGAGATAAACCAGAAAACAGACTCTTAATTATAGGGAACAAACAAACAAACACAGAGGGAGGTCTGTGGGGGAAATAAGTGAAGGCAATTAAGAGTACACTTATCTTGATGAGCACTGAGTAATGTCCAATTGTCGAATGACTATATTGTACCCCTAAAATTAATATAATACTGGATGTTAACTACACTAGAATGAAGATTTTAAAAATAAAAATAAGTAAAATAAAATAAATACAAATTTGGCCCTGTCTCTTCCATGGCCTCAGCTCTTTTAGGCAACTTTCCCCATCATTTCAGCTTCAAATAGGCAGACCCTACTTGAGGGTCCTTACTTCTGGGTCTGATAACCCCATCTCTTTTCTTTTCCTGGACTTTGGAGAGTCCTTAAAAAAGAAGTAGTTGCTAATAATCTTTGGATTCCCTTACAGTCTCCTGTCTGGCTTCTCAACTCTTCCACCATTCATGTAAACAGTTCTGTCTGGGTTTTGAGCAGACCATGTGTGATGTTGTGTGGTTAACTGAGAGAAGACCAATATAGTTCAGATACTACCCACATATGGAATAAAGCTGACATTTAAGATGGCAGTTGAACAGGTAGCCAAGATGCCTATAAATATGTATTAATATGACTTGTATTTTTCACCATTTTGAATATCATCATAGAGGTGCATTAGAGTGGAGATGAGTTTCATTATTGCTTAGAGAAATAATAGACTATTCTCAGAAAACAGTTTTGGATTGGAAGAAATGCTTTAACATATGTTTGATCAAAAATCTATGTTCTACACAATAATATATGGACAAGTTTTTGGCCTAAAACTGATAGCAGAAGTTACCAGTGGTTCCATCATGAAGAAGTTTCATATGATTACTCTGGAATGGAAAATCTAGGATCTTCAAAATATATTCACAGATACATTAAATAAATGTCTTAATTAATATATATCAAATATATATTTGATTTAGGCATAATTAATATAATTGCTGTTATTAAGAAATAATTATCCCATAAATTCAGTTGTATCATTAATGTTTTCCTGGAATGGGAGAAAACACCTACTACATTGAAACATTACTGATCAGAAACTTTCATTTATCTCGAACACAGTCACGTAAGAAAAGTTTTCAGGGAAAGGAAAAACAGAATGTGTTTGATGTGGAAATTCTAATAGGCTCTCTCTTCTGTATACTTTTAACCATCCTTGTGGTTGCCATCACTTGATATTGTAAAAGACTGGGTGGTTTGCCTGGGTGGCACAGTCAGTTAAGCCACTCTTGGTTTCAGCTCAGGTAATGATCTCAGGGTCCTGAGATCTAGCCCAGTGTCAGGTTCCATGCTCAGCACAGAGTCTGCTTGTCCCTCTCCCTCTGCTTTCTCTCTCTCAAATAAATAAATAAATAATCTTAAAAAAAAAAAAAAGATTAGGTGATATTTTTATCTAACTACTCTAAAACATTAACAATATATATACTCCAAGGACACCTAGGTGGCTCAGTTTGTTGGGTGGCCAACTCCTGACTTTGGTTCAGGTTATGATCTGGGGGTCATGGGATTGAGCCCTGCATCAGGCTCTGCACTGGGTATGGAGCTTGCTTGGGACTCTCTCTCCCTCTCCTTCTGCCTCTCTCTCTCTCTCTCTCTTTGTCTGTCTCTCTCAAAAAAAGAAAAAAATGTATACATATATTTCATCAACAATTAGAAACTTCTGAAAATAGAACTTTTACCTAATTAGCCAGAATAGCTAGATAAAGTAAGAAATCTATTAAAGCACTTTCTAGGAATAATGTTTATTATACTTCACTACACATAATTAATTGCTATTTTTCTGTTAGACTGAAAACCACATGAAAACAGAAACCACTGCTATTTTGCTCATCTTGTTAAGATAGGCCGGTATATTTAAAATTGTAAGAGTTTGAGCAAAAATCTAATCAAATTAGATGGTGGTGATTAGGAGCATTCCTCTGACAGGAACTCAGAGTGAGACTTACATAGAGAAAAGGCAAAAGCAAAGAAAGGAAATTATTAATTGACCATAGCTTAAAGCTTAGTTGGCTGTTTGTGATTCATTTTCCCTTGGTTTCAATGTCATAACCTTGGAGCATTCACAGGCTTAGATTTTGTCTTGCTTATGTAGGCCATCATGACATTAGAACTATTTCATTCTAATGGTCTCCTATTAATTAATTTAACAATCTCTATCCACAGTACCTGGGACGGTGCCTGGCATAGAATAAATGCTACAGTATTGAAATACATTGAACTTAACTGAAATGAATGGAATTTATAAGGAAGATTGAGTCTCTAACAATTTTTACAAAAATCTTTCTAGAGCATAGTGAGAAATCCTAATATAAATGATATTCTTTCCTTCTTTCTTGTTTTGGTTCTGGAGAAAGAGAGAATCTGAGACTCTCCAGCTATCCGGCCAGTCAAAAGACCAGGCATGAAATGGTAGCAAGGCCTGTGTGTGTGCTTACCCAGCTGTCATTAAATTGGCTATCTAATATTCTGTTTTACCACTCTGTCTTAATCAGCTTGGGCTGCTATAATAAAATACCATAAGCTGGAAATATATTTCTTACAGTTCTGGAAGCTAGGAATTCCAAGATCAAGGTATCAGCAGATTCAATTTCAGGAAAAGGTCCACTTTCTGTTTCAGATACAATCACTCTCACTGTGTCATCACATTGTGGAAAGGTCACTTTTATAAAAGCACTAATCCCATTCATGACAGCTTTGATTTAATCTCCTTTTCAAAATCCCACCTTTTAATACCATCATTTTGAGGGTTAGAATTTTAATATGAATTTTTAAGGAATGTAATATTCTATCTATAGCAGTGATCAAGAAGAAATAGCATTTATTAAAAAGACCCCTCTTCAAAATGCAAAATTATGTTTCAGTGAGAACATAAATGAAGAACAGGAAGAAGCAAAATATATTATTAGAAACATCCACATACCTGACAGTTATACACACACATATGTACTTTATTTTTTTAAATATTTTATTTATTTGATTGAGAGAGTATGCACAAGCACGGGAGTGGGGGGTGAGGGTTGAGGAAGGGGTAGAGGGAGGAGAAGCAGGCTCCCTGTCAAGCAAGGAGTCCAACGTGGGACTTGATCCCAGGACCTTGTGATCATGACCTGAGACGAAGGCAGACGCTTCACTGACTGAGCCAACCAGGTGCCCTACAAATATCCTTTAGATTAAAAAGTATAACTATTGCAATGTTTTGCAGGCATAGATAAGGTCCTCAGAATAAAATAAATATGCAGATGTGGATGTGCTAGATCCTCCTATTGTCAACTTTGCAAAGCTGAAACTATGTGTTCCAGAGTTTCCTTCCCTATATGGAAACAGGTTAGAATTGGGCAATTGAGAAAGTAACATCAGATTCAGAGGCAGAAATGTAGTAATGGCCATCACTCTCCCAAGGACTTCAGGGTCTAATATTATAAGGGATAGATACAAAGGTGTCCAGCCGGACCCAGCTTATCCTCCCTTTTCTCCAACTTGTGTCTAGCTTCTCCTTCCCAACTACTTGCTAAGTTGACCAAAAAAAAAGCCTTACCCCAACACCAGATGCTCATCCGTGTACCCACACAGGAGTTAACTGCATAGAAGCAGCAGGAATCCAGACCAGTACCCTTCATTGTCCCCAAGCAACAGCTCGCTTGTCAGATATCCTGAAAGTTCATTGCTTGTTCATTATTTCAGTACTGTAGGTGGTGGATTAGTAACTTCTCTCAACCTCCCAGCCCCTCTGTTAGAATTTTTACTTCCTCAGCTCCTCCTGAAATTGTATAATAAATCTCTTATCACCACTATTCATAGTAGTTCTGCTTCCATAATTGGACTCTAACTGATACAATGTATTTCTAATGCCAGACACTATATATTAGCATGTATCTCTCCTCCAATTTCATAAAATTAGAAATTAATGACTGTTGGTAATATTTTTTTCTTAATTTTAAAAGATTTTGGGGATAAAATCGGCTATACTTTCATACAAAGACCAACAGCATTTATATTAGATACTAAATAACTTCTGGAGAGCCTTTTGTAATATTACCTATTTGTAATATGAAAGTAAATTAAGACCAATGATTCTGATTATGTATATGATAATGTCAAATGTTATAATTTTTTAATTTTTAGTTCTATTTTTTAAATATTTGCCTTTGTGGTTAACATATATTAGACAAATATTTTCAATATGTATTAAGTATATATAATGTTATTTTAAATACAGATTAAATAATATAACTGATAACAGGAAAAATGAATGTTTTTATCTCTTCCTCTTTTCAATGTCTTACTATGGAAAAACATGTCCAAAACATAAAGAAGTGTTTCAAGAATCAATTTATTTAACCCAAAAGAGGCTTAAATGTTAATTCACTGTAATCTTTCTTCCCATTCTCGTAATTGCATTCATTCATTATAAATAGATACGTATTACTGACCAGACAATAATTTTCTTAAAAGCATAGTATCTGAGAGCAAGAATTGTATCCTATTGATATTAGCATTAACAATAACCAACACAGTACCTGACACATAGTTGGTACAACATATTTTGAAAAAATGAATGAATGAAACTCGGCCACTCCCTCCCTTCTGTCAGGTAGCTTCTTCTAGTAATTATGGCTACATAACAAATTATTCCAAAACATAGTGGCTAAAACCAAAAGTGTTTACCTACCATTGTTTCTGTGGTTCAGTACTTAATATTCCAGTCAGCTGGGTGGTGCTGGCTCAGGGGTCTCAGGTGTTGTAGTCAGATGCAGCAGAGATTGCAGTCATCTCAAAGATTTCCTCATTCTTTAGAATGAACAATCAAACAGCTGGGGCTGGACGTGGGGCTCCTTGAGCTTCTCTTCAGCAGATCTTTGTAATCTTTCCATATGATGTCTCTAACATGGTGGCTTCCATGTAGCAAGACTTGATCTGTTGGCTCAAGATTCATAAGTCATATATCCTTTTATAGGAGTGTCAAAACTTGGGAACAGATTATAAAACCACCGCATACTTTATACATTTTACTTCAGGCAAGTATCCAGTATTTTCCTAACTCAGATCATCCTTCAGTATGGATATTTAATATTTAATGTAAAAGCAAGGGCCTATGTTTTCTTATTGAAAGTTTCTAATAACATCACAAGCTGAAAAAATGATGATCGCCAATATAACAATGGATTTAACATGTATCAAAGCTCAACTTTATCTTCTAAACCATCAACATCCCTCTGAATTTCAAAGTCCTAATTCTGGTTTAGAAGCCTTATAATATCCAGGTCATTAAAAAGTATGGTGTCTGGGATTTCTGGGTGTCTCAGTCGGGAAAGCATCCAATTCGATTTTGTCTCAGGTCATGATCTAAGGATTGTGGGACTGAGCCCCATATGAGGCTCCATGCTCAGTGGGGAGTCTGCTTGAGATTCTCTCTCTCCCTTTCCCTCTGCCTCTCCTCCCCTCTTTCTCTAAAATAATAAATAAATAAATCTTAAAGAAAGAAAGAGTAGAATGCCTGTAAGAGGGCGTTTAGATGGAACCCAGCAAAGTTTTAAGGTCTGGACACACATTATTTCTGCCGAATGGTTCATGAGCAACATGCAATTTTCTTTTAATGGAAAGGTCTCACCAGAGAGCAAAGAAAAGATACTCAAGTAACTTCAGGAGCTTATTCCAATGGCTAAGAATAGTATTCAGTTACTGAGACAATTCAGTGTGCTAAACACACTGTGGTGTGGTTTCTCAAAATTCATTTCCTGATTTCTTTGTGATCCTGTGTCCCCTCTGTTTAGACCCAGCCAAATTCCCATCTTCCAAATATGCCTTCCTGTCTATATTTATGACATAATCTCTGTGCTTTACTTACCTTAGTGACTTTACTTTTCATAGTTGAGAACCTTTTCGTTCATTAAACAGATACATATTAATTGCCATCTATATACTAGACACTATTCTATATATTTGGGAATTATAAATAAAAACCAAATAAATATTGCTGTCTTATAAATCTACAATTAGCATAACAAATAAGTAAATGATATTATGACAAGTGTTGTGGATAAAATATAAAATAGAGCAGAGTAATGCAATACTTTTGTACAACCTAAGGTTATGTCTAAAATTTATTCTAAATAACAACATGATTAGATCATAAGATGCCAAAGGCTCACAAGAAGAACAGGAGAACTCAGGAGGAAATCAAAATAAATTTGTCTTTCTTAAAAATGGCTGTGTTTACAATAGAGTGTGATTGTTACAGGACAATGTGGAATGAATGAGAATCAACTGAAAACACTGTGTTATGATAAAAAGCAGTCTATTCTATCAGAGATTATGAAAAAGTCTGTTTCTTTGATTTTGCCTTAAAATACTATAAAACCTTAGCCAATGATAGTGGCGGGCATCGGGCATACATTTTCCAAGTTTTTGCCAAGCAGACCAGCTTGATGTTCCTCTGTCCCAAGCTGAAGTCAAGGTGAGGTGGAAAAGTGAAGCTACAAATGGTGTCCTAGTAATGATAACAGAGTAAATTGTTACTCTGTTCTCTTAAAATTAACTGTGTTGTGTTAACCGGTCTTCTCAGAATTCCATTCTCTCCTCTCTCCCTTACTCACTGTGAAATCTCCAGCAAGTGATTTCTCTCAAGGCCTGGGATTTTCCCATCTATGAAGCTAAGGGTCAGACTCCAGCCTCTTTCCAGGTCTCACAGTCTATGCCCAACATACCTGACCACTCAGCTACTTACCGAAGCAGGGCTACCCAGCATCGAAACCAGAACTGCAGACGAAACAGCCAAAGCCTAGAGCAAGACAGAGAAATGCCTGTTTTTTAAATAATTACCAAGGTAAATTAGAACAATTTTTAATCATACAAAGTGAAATTAAATTCAAATTTTCAAAAGCATACCTTTGAAGAAATCAAGGATTTGTCATAAAAAAGAAAAGAATGTCAACAGTTTTAAGTAACCCATTAAATCCCTGGGGAGCAGTGTTTTAAAAACTAAACATACACACACACACACATACATCTCATATAAAAACTCACTCAAAAGATAACATATTAACCAGACAAAAAGAAGAAAAAAGAAAAAAAGAGAGAGATCGAGAGATGTGTGTCTTTTTTGCCCAAAGATATCTGGATACAACTCGGGAAATTTGGGATCAACACAGATGAATGGATAAATGGGGGAAATGGGAAGTTAGATTTTTTTCAGTCTAGCCTGACTTGAACTCTCTTTTAGACAAGTCCCTTGTGGTGTATACACATCACAGTATTCTAGATACCTTGTTTATAGGCACAGACTTCTGCAGGAAGCACTTATCTTTTTCCCACTATTTCATTCGCAGTAAATACAAATTCTCTTCCCAATGGGGTTGGAAGACAAAGACATGAGACAGCCTGGTCATCATTCAATATTCCTGAGAGCAAAAGATCTTCTTTAAAGATCAAAAGAAAAGCCTTCACAGCATTCAGCAAAAAAATAAAAATAAAAATAAACAATGAAGTTCATATTTACTCTGCAACCCCTGGAGAGTTTCCAAGAACCAGGTGATCTCAGTCATCAAAGAAACTGCAGACCTGTGGGCCCAGGCCTCAGGAGTATAGACCTTCCTTGAAGGAATTTGAGATTAAATGACAGCTTTTCATAGACAACAGGAGCTCTGAAAAACCTCTACTGGTACAGAAATATATTAACTCTCAGGGTTATGTTTTCAGTGCAGAGTGCAAGCAGTTTAGCTGCCTGACTCCCGCTGATGTTAATCCTAATCTGCCACTTTTCACCTGGACCCTACAGCTTTCTTTTCTTGCTCCCAGAGAGTTCATATTATTGCTGATGGGGAAAGAAAGAATAAATGAAATCATTTGACTTGCAGCATCAGGCATCAATATACTCAATTGATACCCATTTCAAAACATTGAAACTGTTGTCTATGAATTTTCCCTGAGGCTAAAATGTGTGAAAGATAATATAAATATTTCTGTCAGACCAGTGAGCAAAATGTTTATTTATTCTTTTAAAATCATTGAATTTTAAGTTCATATTTTCTAATACGTAAGCCATTAATTGTTTTGCAGCATCTATATTAACACTTACTTCATGTGCATTTTGCATTAATCCTTTTAGAGTTCTTTGTTTCTTGCATGTCTACTAGGAGCAGTAAATTCTCTTCCCAGAAAGAGGTACATATATCTAAATTCATTAACACAATTTCTGAAGGTTTGCAAACTGCCAGAAACCCACTCGTGTATATAAATCCCAATTTAAGAATCTAACAGATCCACCTAAATATAAGACTATTCTCTGTGTTTGCAGCACAAGAGCAGTAAATGTAATCTGAGGAATTTGAAGGAATGGTACTAAATAAAGCTATTGTGTTTTCCATTACAATTGCTTCCCCCATCTAATGAAGAGAACCTCTCAATGTTACCTCATGGCCTATGGTGTGGTTTTTGGTATATTCATGTGCAAGAAATGTGACCATTTTAATGAAATCAATTAATCTTCTAATTAATTTGATTAAAAAAATCAGCAACTAGAGTTAGCAACTACTCATTTTATTAAATTAACTCACCAAAGATATTTATTATGTGAATTGGTAAAGCAATTCATATTCTCTGTGAGCTCACTTCCAAAATCATCCTTCGGATTTTAATCTCTTATGAAGTGGTAAACAGGCCATGATCCCCTTCAACATCTCTAGTAATAAGCCATTTACTGAAATGACAATAGCAATAAATTACAGTTTCCAGCCTGTATATAGTATGTTATGTCAAAGCAAGGCCTTAGTACCTGGCTAACATTTGCCTTTGATTGAATTCCTACCATGTTCAGGGCACTCCACAGAGTTAGAAACTAAAGTAGAAAACTTTATTTCTGGCCTTCAGCATCTTTACAATGCGGTTGGCAGATGGGAGAGGCATGGATAGCACCAGTAGAAATATAAATTTATATCTACAAATGCAGAAACTCAGTCACAATCTACTACTATTTTACAAAGTATTACACAAAGGTTAAGGGAATGATAACAGAAAAATGACACCATCCTGAACAGTATCAAGTATCAAGAGCTTTGGGAAGGGGCAGGGGAGAAGGATGGGGGTATGATTTAAACAACGATAGTTTCAGAAGCATTTTATTTAAAATATTACCTGATATCTTTCATGTCAGAAAAAATTGTAAGTGTTTGGGCAATGCACTTATTTTATGGAATTGGCAGTATAGTTGAGGATGTCACTAAAAATTAGAACATTGATAATCCATTATATGAAAAGGTCCCATATCTGAACAGGAAATGTCCTGTCCAGGTATCATCCTCTGGGTGCTGTTCTGTCCATGCTGAGCAGAAAAATATCGAGAGTAAATATTAACTAAATCTATTAGGATAAACATCCCTACTGAAATCAGAGGGAATCTTTCCTTGAGACTTTGCATAAAAATATAAATAATTAGTAAATCAGAACTCGCCCTACAATATGCATTATATACATCAGCTTATTTTGATCTAAGTTAATAGTAACCAACACATATAGGTAACTATATAAACACAGGCATATTTGTTAGTTTGTTGCTGACATCCTTATCTCGATGTGGCCTGGGAATGTTTTTTTTGTTTGTTTTTGTTTTGTTTGTTTTTTGTTTTTTTATTTCTTTTCAGCGTAACAGTATTCATTGTTTTTGCACCACACCCAGTGCTCCATGAAGTCTGTGCCCTCCCTAATACCCACCACCTGGTTCCCCCAACCCCCCATCCCACCCCCGCCCCTTTGAGTGTATCTATGTGCTAGAGGTGTGTTGTGCATGTTTTATTTTGATTATGATTCCAAACTCAAAGGTGTCAGTTTTCTAAAATGGGAAAGTTCCAATACAAGGGACCCTAAGAACTCTTCTTTTTCTGAACTCTCAGAGAACATTTTATCAATATTTCTTTTGTAGAATTCATCCTAGTGCTACTTCTTGTGCTGAATGTGTGTTGCTTTCCCACCAAATGACAAAGGAAAGTCTGGTAGAAAGCATGAGATAAGGTCCCAAGGAAGGACTTCTGTGTGACAGGAGTGGCTTTCTACCAAGTAGTTGTCATACCTCATTGTTCCTTGTGATGGTCAGAGCTGGATCCATGGTGAGAAGCAACCACTATATAAATAAGTACTTATATAACAGAGACTCCTAAATCTAGGTAACTAGATAATCTCAAAGGAAGTATTTAAAATAAAGGAATAATTTGTCATTACTCAACTCTATGTGAAATATTTTTTTTGCTATGCAGAAAAGTATTAATCCTTAGCTGTAAAAAGAACCTTAATATCAGTTCAAATGACACCAACAGCAAAAGCATGCGTTAATAATGTCATTACAGGAAGCAGATGAGTAAAGAAAAATTATAGTTAGGCAATTTCCCGAATATTATATAAAACATTCACAATTATTTTCCAAAAGTGATTGATTCTTTTTTAAATCAAGAGTCATAAAATGTTTAATGCTACTTCAGATTTATATTATAAAAGATGAAGCAATATCTTATGACTGCTTAGGAAGCACTGTGCAGTTCATTTTGTCTTTAGGAATTTGTCCTGCTCTTGTCTACATTCAACAGAAATAAGACATACAGGAATTTGATGTACCAAATTCATTCATCAGAATACAAATTGCCTCATAAATGCTCTTCCTGCTCTTTTGATTGGCAGGCAGTACCAGCAAGGTGGTTGGAATTGGTGATCATCAAATGTCAGGAAATGGAATGCTATTTGATGAAGAGTACATTCTATTAAATTCCCAGAGGGTAGAGACCATATCTTATTCATCTCCTAAGAAACCTATCCCTCTGCTTTGCTCCTTAAATATTTGTCTAATAGTTTTCTTCTCAAGGAAGACTAACCAGAATAACTATTTTTAGAGCACATTTCCAATGAAAGTGATGTGACTTCATCCATCCCAAGGAAGCAATGAAGCCAGCTATCCATTGTGAAATAAATATAATCAGAGTTATTAAAATGACCACTTATAATGATAATAACAATAAAACATCTGTCATGCAAGTCAAGATTTATTTGGCTGTACATAAATTAAAGTCCCAGAACAGTCTGAAACAAGAAAGAAAGGGACTATCAGCAATCCACTGATCATTAACACAAACAAAATGTTAAGTTTTAGCCTTGACCCAAATTTACCATCTATCATTTTTCTCCCACTGGAATTATGGGATTCAGCATTATTACAACCTAATTAGAATTTTTATCCTTCTCTGACCTATGTCTTCATACTTGTTTCCTGGTGGTCTATTGACTGAAACTAATTGGTGAGTATTTCTGTGAAAGACAAATCTGTTACAAATCCTTGTGCCCATGAAAAGCAACTGAGGTTACCTAAGTGCCTGATAAAAATGGGGTTTGCTGAGCTCCACCTTCAGAGAGTCTGATTTGGGTGTCTGAAGTGCAAGTCTGGAAAATGTTTGAAGCAGTCCTTTCTAAATAGGTGTCCATGTCAAACACATCGTGAGGCATTTTATGATGAGCCTATCTTAGGTACTGGCTGTGTGCAAATACAGAATGTAATGCAAGTGAATGCCAAGAACCATTCTTTGGGATTTCCTAAGCTTAGACTGTCTCCAAATCCCTGCAAGCTTCTCAATGCCAAGAAAATAAAGAATGAATTCCAATAGGTAGAAGAATCCATATATAATTCTGCTTACTTACCATTTAAAAAGTTTTGTTTTGAATTTTTCATATTAGAGGTAGTACCCAAAAGATGGCAATGTGGTTGATGTCACCCTGAGAACCTACTCAGAAAAAGCAGGTTCAGCCATATACATCATGCTGTTTTTAGGAAACTTTCTATCATTCTGTATCCACTCCCAGTAAGAAAGATGATATAGTTTGGAGAAAGTAGAGCCATGGGCTATAAAAAAATATCTAAGATTAAAATTTTCCCATAATGTCTACTACCCACATTCTGTCTAATAGATTATAAAAAGCAGTTAAAGAAAAAGAAATGCTCCATTTAAATGAACATAAAACAGTAAGCAGTAATAGCCTTAAAAGACCCATAGTAAAGGCAATGACAATCTAAACAGACTTCTAAAGAATAAGAACTATAAATAACATTTGTGCAGTGGACCTTATTATACATGACCCTATTCAGGTCTCTCTAAAATTCTGTGAACACAGAAATATTTATATCTTATCCTATGACAAAGTGAAACTCATAGAAATCAGAGGCTTTGTTCATTAGCACAAAATCAGTAAGCAGAAAAGCAGAGAATTGCACCTAAATCTCCTAGCTTCATATTTTATACCAAATGTCCAATTCAAGACTCCAGAATTTCTAAATATCGAAAGCAACAGTTCTTATGTTCAATGGTACAATCCAGGAGTAAGAATATATTTCATAAATAATATGTGGATCATTTACTTTTTTAACTATATGAGGTTCAATGATATTTCTACTATAATGGTCATCTTAAGTGCATACGTGGATATGTTTTCTTTCTTGGTGGGAGAAAAGATAGATATGCAGCTAGAGTGCAAGGAATTGCAGAAATCCAGATCAAACCTGTCCTGATGATCTTCCCCATGTATGATACTATAGAGAACAGTTGTCCTGATAGTGCCTCATACGTCTACTTAACATTTAGACTAAGCACTTACAAAATAAACACAAAAAATAATACAAAGCTATATATTTTGATAAGGAATAAATAATTAAAAGAAGAGACGGGGAAGAGGGAAGAGGATGGAGAGAAGGAGAAGAGGCAGTCACTGCCACCATGGCCACTGCTGCCCTCTTAAAGAAGAAAAGGCAGTCTCTCTTCATTGCAGGTTATCACTGGTCCTAAAAATCTTGGGAAATGATATCCTCCCTTGCCCTCCTGCCTGTCTCCCTCCTTCCAGCTCCCACTAAGCCCCAGCACATCTAATGGTCTTGCCTGGAGGCAAGAGGGAGGAGGACAGAGGTCTTGCCATATCACACTGTCTCCTTGGCCTCTAGAAGTGCTGAGACAGGGTGCTTTGGGGAGGGAGGAGAGCCTTTAGGGGGGCCATCCCCGGAGCCTGGACCTAAGCAGGGAGGCCATGTCCCACCATAACTCTTATTTCTGGACCTCTGCTCCCCTTTGAGTGTGTGTGTGTGTGTGTGTGTGTGTGTGTTAATTTTCTTTATGGAAAAGTGGACAAAAAAAAAAAAAAAACCCAGAGAGAGAGGCATATTTAACTGCAATAAACTGACACCATGTGACTCTGTCTTATCAAAAAAATAAAGAAATGACAAACAACCAAAGTAGTTTTCCTTTTTGAAATTTCTTCTTCCAGACTTCTAGTAAGAAAGTAGAACATCTAGAAAATGTTTGCACATCATAGGGGCTCAAAAGATATGATTCCCTTCTTGAGTCAAAGATTTCATTGACATCTTGAGGGATAGGAAGAAGAGAACAAAGAGGAGATAGGTTATTATCATCTGCATTTATATATGAAGGAAGTTAAGTAAGATCACACAGATTTAAGTGGTCGGGTCAGTTTCTGAACCCAGGCAGCCCAAGCCCAGAATCCACAGCTTTAACTACCACATTACATCACCTTCTTGTGTCTTCTCTTGCTTTCTGAATTGTTTAAGCTGTCATAAAGCTCCCTAAAGGCAAAAAGGAGAGATCTCTTTAAAGGGTTTCAGATGGTTTTCCAAGAGCAAAATCTATTCAAAGAATGATAAAATGTTAAAAACAATCTCAAGCATCATTTAGTCCAGACCAACCAACATCCACTTTGGAGCCATTATGTAAAATAGCTAAAAACTGAAGCTCAGCTGTATTCAACATCTTAGAGTAAGTCAGCGGCCATACTGGAACTCAGAAATACAGTCTCCTGACAATTAGTTCAAATCCCCCTACTCAGCTCTCCATGGGCCTTGATTTATCTACTAGCTGTAGTGGATCAAGTACAACCTTCAGGTGTATTGATAACCATAGGTTGCAACCTAATCTTAGGTGCTCCTGTCAGCTGTGGTGGAAATGTTTACCCTATAGAATCGTAAACCCCACCCCCATATTGTGAGGGATCCATAGAGATCTAACTCTCTATTACATTTCTAAGAATCTACTTCTACTTCTAAAATCAAGAAAAGGCTTGAACACCATATAATAAACAGATGTAGGAATGTGAAAAAAAAAAACTTTTTTTTTTTTTTGGTTTGTGTTCCTATTCTTTTTTTATTATTTTAGTCACCATACAGTACACCATTAATTTTTGATGTAGTGTTCCATTATTTGTTGTTTGCCTATAACACCCAGTACTCCATGTAATCCATGCCCTCCTTGATACCCATTACCATCCTCCCCTAACAAAAACACTCAGATTGTTTCCCGGAGTCCATAGTCTCATGCTTCGTCTCCCTCTCCGATTTCCCCCAATTCACTTTTCCTTTCCTTCTCCTAATGCCATCCATATTATTCCTTATGCTCCACAAGTAAGTGAAACCATATGATAACTGACTCTTTGTTTGACTTATTTCACTCAGCATTATCTCCTCCAGTTGCATCCATGTTGATGGAAAAGTTAGGTATTCATCCTTTCTGATGGCTTATAACATCCAGTGCTCCATGCAATCCGTGCCCTCTTAATACCTACCACCAGGCTCACCCACTCCCCCACACCCCCTAAAACCCTCAGTTTGTTCCCCAGAGTCCATAGTCTCTCTTGGTTCATCTCCTACTCTGATTTCTCCCTCTTCATTTTTCCCTTCCTTCTACTAATGTCCTCCATGCTATTCCTTATGTTCCACAAATAGTGAAAATTTTAACACACTTCACTCTGATACCTGATAAAAATGCAGCATTTTTGTTTCTCACTAATGGATCTAATTTTCACCCAGGGCCTGACACACAATGGAATCAGGGGACACAGAGAGAGAAATAAACTTTAAATTTGCTAAAAAAATTGTATCTCACTGTATCCCAGTTTAAATAATCTCCTTTATTCAGTCACTTTCTGGTAAATTATTAGTCTTTTAGCTTTATTCCCTCTCCTTCATCCTTCTCCAAAGTGATTTGAGATGGTATCTGGGAATTTAATCTGGGCCATCAGAGATGGAGGGGTAAAGTGGCCATCTAGTCTATGTTGTATTTTGGAACCCTTTACAGACTCAGTGGCAGAGTGGCAGATACGTTCTAATCCCAGAGCTGGCCTTTCAAAGCTGTGCTTAGGGCAGTCAACACCTCTAGTTGAGGAGGAGTCTGCAACCCATTGGCCCTTTTATCTTGACCCTGGTAGCACTGTACTGCCAACTCTCCCAGGTCTCCTGCATGACTTTACCAGGTCCCAAGGAAACTTCCATATACATTATTAGCCACACCACCACACAGCAGAAGCAGGGCTTTTCTTGGGGCTCACTCTTCTCAACTATCTAATAACTTCCCTTCCTACTGCTGTGTTCTCACTCTCCTACCTGTTGGAAGTTGCATTCTGCCGATTCTCTCTTAGATGCTTGAAGTCTCTCCCAGACTGTACTCAGATATGTGTCACCAGCTTTCACGCTGAGGAGAAAGAAGAGCCATTAATTTACTTCCCTGTTTCTCACAACCCTCTAGGACCAAACTAGGTGGGCTTCTCACCCACTCTTATGAGGAAAATATTTCTAAGATGCATTCTCAGTTTTTTTGCACCCTGGTTCATTGTAGAATTTTATGATGGAGCTCTCAGGAATAATTCTTGGTATAGTCATGAAAGTTAAATGAATTTAGAAAATCCTCTTCTCTTCCCAAATCAGCTAATTTTCATGATTATGATCTTGAGGATTCAAAATGCTTCTATTTAAGAGCTAAATATTGACTTTATTTAGCACTGATGCTAATACAATTATGATCATACAAAATAGTCCCAACATTAAACATATACCTCTGGTTGCAGGAAAGGGAGATCCGGACAAAAAAAATGGGGTGGCGGGAAACACAGAAGATTTCAGAAATAGTATTGCTTTTACCACAAGGAATGGGATTAAATTTCAGGCTGTAGTCAGTTCATCTGAGAAGAAATCATGGTTCACCCTAAACTTCATGCACTTCTCTCTGAAAAGCCACAAACTAAGTCAATAGCTAAGATTCTGGTGTCTGAGACAGTCTTAATTCTGAGATCAGCTAGACACTTGCTTGCCTCCTGACCACATTGTTTCCTTAGCTAAGGGGGATAGAGTCCTTCACTTAAATCTTGGCTGAATCTCCTAGAGCTGAAAGAGGCTTTAAGAAGTAGATCCTAGAAATTTATAACTGGCATATAGCATATTTGTCACTCTTCAGATCTTCAGATGAAATATAAAATTTCCACTCTGGGAAACCCTGAGGAAAAAAAAAAAAGAATTTGTGAAAGACACCCATTACCCAGACTTTCTTTAGTATCCATAAGCATGTTTCAAACAGGATATATGTAATTTAAATGAGTCAGATCATCAAATATTTTCATCATCTTGTTAAGAAGGAAATACCACATGTTGTATCATTTCAAAGTGGGAAGTCAGGAGGATTCCCCTTTCGTTTTATATGAAACAGAGCAGGTGAAGGACTTCATTTGCCTTGCATTTTCTTTGAGAATCATCACTGAGTCCCCTTTCCTTTAATAAAATTAATTTAATTATACAAAATCAATCTTTGAAGTAGAAAATGAAATATTGGATTTTTTTCTTCATGAAAGTCTTTTTACTAAGAAGGGTACACTTAATAATTGTCTTCATACTGAAATTGTCAAATGTTTGAGCTCAAGTTTACAATTTCCAGTAGGGAAGGCTAGTACAAATCTACAAATCAGACCCTTTTCAAAGGGTCTTTCATATACTTATGGTAAAACCATTTTGAAACATTATTGTGCCTTTTGATTATAACAGCAATATCTGCTTATTGAAAGAAACTTAAAACTTAAAGAAAAGCATGTAAAAAATAAAAACTAATTGAAAATCTACCATACAATGCAATAATAACTTTTACTATTCTGATATATATATGTGTGTGTGCATAGTCTAGAAGGATACATATATACATATATACATATACATACATACATATGTATGTATGTATGTATATGTATATATGTATATATGTATCCTTCTAGACTATGCATAGTGTATGTTTATGTACACATGGTTTTTTATTACATAATATTACACTAAATTTATTACACTGAAATGTTACACTAAATTTATTAGCTTTGGAGTGTTCACAGCTCACTCTCACTCCATATTCCACCCAAACTGATAGAAGTTTGCTTTTGTTATCACTCATAACTGAACTGCCCCCATCTTTTCTAGGCTTTAAATTATGCAGAAACAGAAAAATAAGTAGGAAAAAGCAAAAGTGAAAGAACAAAGACTGGTGATTTGCTTCAGTTGGAGGATATTGAGAGTGGTGAGAGGTAGAGATAGGACTTTGAAGATGTTTTGCAGTGCACTGAGAAAGTGCATTTCATACCACAATTATATAATACGTTTTGTACTGGACTCTGTACTTTGAACCAATAGGGCTCAAAATAAAAAGAATTGGCCCTCATCTATCCAGGTTATTTGCAATATTATTTTTTCTAGTTAATATATTATGAGACCTTGTCAATAAGATGAATCCTTATCATTTTTAAAAATTGCAAAGTAATACTCCACTCTGTGTTTGTTTCTTAAAAGATTTTATTTATTTATTTATTTGTTTGTTTGTTTATTTATTTATATTTGAGAGAGAGAGCATACAGAGGAGAGAGGCAAGCAGACTCTGCACTGGCACAGAACCCAGATCGAGCACAGGGCTCGATCTCCTGACTGGGAGATCATGGCCTGAGCCAAAATCAAGAGTTGAATGCTGAACCCCTAAGCCACCCAGGCACACCCCCACTCTGTATATTTTAAGAGTTATTTAAATGCCGCTCATCTAATACAATTTTAAGTTGTTTCCAATTTTCAAAAGTTAAGTTTATATATAAAGCTGTATAGTTTCCCAGCAATTCTATTACAGTTATTTCCTAGTACAATTTATGGGTCAAAAGCAATTTACGAGTCTTTTGGCCTTTTGGTATCTGTTAGTTAATCATCCTCCAAAAAAGTTTGTGTATTCCTATTAACCATGAGTGAGAGGGTTAAGTTTCCCATACCTACACCAGTATTATCTTCAATTTAATTTTTAATTTGCTTGCTGAACTGAAAAACACAAAAGTGATAGATACTTTTAAATTCCACTGCTTGGTAATGACACAATACATCGTATCACAAATTTATTGACCAAAAATTATCATTGACATTAGGATGTGCTGAAGAGGCCAAGAATTCTCATTGCAAATCCAGGAAGTAGCTTATTGTTTGCTTAAATTGTTTAAATGAAAACCTGGTTAAAATAACATAGTAAAAGAATGTACTACAGAGCACAATAAAATGTAATGGAATGCTAACCCTACCAGATGAATAGCTCTATTAAGAGAATGCCTTTTTATATAGTAAATCAATTTTACCAGAATAATAAAAACCCCTTAAATGAATGTCTGTGAGGGAGAAATAGTATAGTAATCAGTATCCAAGTAGATTCCCTTGAAGGTCAAATAACTATCTATATTTTAAAAAGAACCTACCTTTGTGTGTGTGTGTGTGTGTGTGTGTGTGTGTGTGGAGGCACAAATTGAATTTTTCCACTATATCCTTTTGGCAAACAGCTCTATTCTATACTTTTTTAAAGTCTTTTTTTTACACGGCCATTACATGAAAGTAAATACTTTTCTAATAGTTTTTCCTATAAGAACAATTCATCTAACTTTTCCTTTGCTAGAACATTTGAGCCTTTATCCAGCCTTAGCAAGATTGGGGACAACACATTTCAACAATATTGTCTACATATAATGACATATCCTTAGGATATCATTATTTCAAGAAGTGGAGAGAAAACATTATGTTTCTGCGTTTCAAAAGTCTTATTATTTGTTTTACTTTTGGTTTTAGAAGAAATGATAGTTGTACATGTAACATATCAACTTTGTAGGAGTTAATACAGAATTTTAACAACTAAGCTATACCTTAAATGTTGATGTTGTCCGTGATTCCTTTCTTGACCCTCTGTTTCTCTTATTTGCAGTGATCTTATTTAAATCTTACTCAGAACAAACTCATTATGTTCAAGAAGAACTCATAATCTCTATCACCTATCACTTCTACACACACACACACACACACACAAACATGCTTTTCTCCCCAGATTTTTTTTCTTAAACTATTGTCCTATTCCAAATAAGTAAATTCATCCCAGACTTCCTTCCTAACTCCCAAAATCAAATCAGTCACCAAGTGTTATTGATTCCACTCCCTAAATATCTCTTTAATGCATGTTTTTGCCCCTGCTTGTTGACACACCCTTCATTTAGATCTTGATTACTATGACAGCATTGTAAGATTCTTTTTTTTTTTTTTTTAATGCTAATCTTCTAATCTAAACTCTAGTCCTTCCCTAATCAATTCTCCTCAGGGGTATCAGGATCATTCTAAAATTCAGATCTGATTTTACACTGACCTTTTAGAGAGCATAAGCATAGATTTTTCAAATTCCTTAGCTTGACACACAAGTCTCCATTTATTCTGATGCCTGCCTACTCTGCAGCTTTGTCTCCCAACACTCACCCACACACATCCTAGCTGTCAGCAATTCAGAGTGGCTTGATGTTCCTTGAATTTGCTTCATTCTTTCTCCTGTCCATTTCTCCACATGCACTTACTAGTCCCCCTACCCTTTGCCTTGGTGATGCAGATTCTTCAAGACTCAATTACATCTGACACTAATGATGTACTATATGTTGGCTAATTGAATTTAAATTAAAAAGAAAAAAAGACTCAATTAAAAATTCACCTCTCCCAAACAAGCCATTCCTAAATCATGTCACAATGGGTATACTTCTCTATTACTTCATAGGAAACGGTATTTACTCTTTTTCCTCTATTAAAGAGAAATCTCCTTGAAAAAAAAAAAAAAAGAGCCTCTTTCCTCCCTGCATTTGTCCTTAACACCTAGCACAAAGCCCAGGCAAAATAAGCCCTCAAAAAAAATGAACATATAAAATAAGGAGTTCCTGTCGTACAAGAATTTAAGCAGGAGTTAGATTTCCACCTATCAAAGATGACATAGAAAAAGTTGACTGCTGTGGACTCTGAGAAACAAACTCAGGGCTTTGGAGGGGATGGTGGGGGGGCGGTGCCTGGTAGCGGGTATTAAAGAGGGCACGTATTTCATGGAGCACTGTGTGTGGTGCATAAGCAATCAATTTTGGAACACTGAAAATAAATAAATAAATAAATAAAATAAAATAAAATAAGAAAAAGAAAAGGTTAACTGGTATCATATCTGTTTAGAACACTTAAATTCTATTATATACATAACTTAATTAACAAAATTAATGAAATGGTTTAAATGTATTTAGTTATTATCAGTAATTATAATAACTGATAAGCAATTATCAGTTGCTTGGGTGGGGGGAACTTTTATCCTATCTAATACCATTACTCCCTTAAATTATCCTAACACAATATACACTAAGTAAAAATATTGTGCTTTATAGAAAATACAGCTGTTGGAAGACAATTCTGCATGAGTTTCTCTTATCTTTCTGTACATCTTGTGAGCAAAGGCACTGACAATCTTTGCTCCAAACTGTATTTCCAAGGACATTTGTGTAGTGAGCAGTTGTTGAAGATAGAAATAGTGTTTCCCTCTGGAGCAAAAGAGTAGGTTTGGTTACTTCCCAGTATAATAAAGATAGTATCTCCCTTCAGAAATAAAGGTAGGTCTGTTTGTACTCCATTATGAAATATCTGAATTCCTAACTTAGAGATGATGAACCCCACTACATATGAGTGTCTCTGGGTGCTTTCCTTTCACTTCCATGGGGTTGGGGAACAAAAGTAAATTAGTCAAGCATGTATCTCACATGGCTTGCTATATAGTGGGTAATAAAGCCTCCTGTCTTATCCCCAGTGTCTTGAGTTTCTTCTATCATCTGTGAAACTGTAACAAGCTAACCTGTTAGACTGCAAACGGGATTCTGAAGACCATCACTGTTCCTAGAGTTACTTTATGATAAGCCCTACCACTTAAACCAAATTACCAGTCCAAAGCCCATCCTGTAAAAAAATTTTTAAAAATGTGGATGTGGTGCATAAACAATGAATTATGGATCACTGAAAAAAAACTAAATTAAAAAAATAAAAATAAAGAAGAGAACTTACACTGTGGTTACACTAAGAGATAATGTAATAAAGTTCAAGGGAAAAAAATAAAAATAAAAATAATTAATTGATTGATTATTTCTGGAACAATTTAGATCCATAGGGTTCCACGGAGCACACTTAGTTAACTAGCTGCATGCTTGGCCCTAACACATTAAACATCCAAATGCAGAAAATAACCATGATCAAGCATGATTCTTTTATCAAGAATATACTGCTTCTTCATAAACCAAAAACCATGATTCTTACCCTTGATCCAGCTCAAGCTACTCACATTCAGCCTGACTGGTTGATTGCAGAAGGACTTTCTTTCCTCCGCCTTCTCAAGAATACTTACAAGAAGCAGCCTGTGCTCTTGGAGGATATAGTTGATTAGGTCTACAAATTGTCAATCATATTCAGCATCCGCTCAGCACAACCTTCACCTCTGACTTGATTAAATTATTTTGGAAGATGCCTGGAGCTCATTGATGCTGAAAGCATGAATCAGCTACCTCTTTGTTTGCTATAGTGCATAACAATACTTTATCATTAGAAGGTACTAAATAAATTTTTGTTTAAAATGACAAGCAACTTAAACCAAAGTCATTTTAATTTACTAAGGAGAATATTAGCTTAAGACAAAAATCAAGTCTTCTTTGCAAAGACTATGGTTTTAGATAGAAAGTAAACAGTTATTGATTAATTGATAAGGAAGCAGTTAAGCACTGTGGTTATCAAGCCTTGGTACACAGCAGAATCACTTAGGATGCTAAACTTATTAATTAGAATCCCTGAGAAAGCAGGTCAGAATAATCTCTAGTATGGAAACGCATCCCCAGAAGAACCTGAGAAATAATAAGAATTTGAACTTTTTGCTAGATGACTGTAACCATGAAACCTTTTGGAAATAATCATTATTATACTTAATTTTCAACTAAAAGATTTGCTAAACAAAACCATGTGTAATAACTAAATTTCAAGGCAAAAATTAAATTTTTGAGCCATGATTCTCACGCATTAGTGTCCCTTGTTAATATAAAAAAAAAATTTGACTCTCACCTTAATAGTTGTTGTTTTCTTGGACAGTAATTGAATTATATATAATAACTATATTATTATTGACATAGTAACTTTTTTTTAAAGTATATATTTTTTTCAGATTTTTATTCATTTATTTGATAGACACAGAGAGATCACAAGTCGGCAGAGAGGCAGGCAGAGAGAGAGGGGGAAGCAGGCTCCCCGCCAAGCAGAGAGCCCGATGTGGGGCTCGATCCCAGGACCAAGGGATCATGACCCGAGCCAAAGGCAGAGGCTTAACCCACTGAGCCACCCAGGTGCCCCTTGACATAGTAACTTTTTAAAATGTTTTATTTGGCTCCACAGTATTTTCGTGAACTTGAAAAAGTATATGTATATAAGTATACGTAAAAGGAAAGTGTAACTATCCAATCTGTAGTTTACACTAGAAAATTCTACCTAAAAATTCTCTGACTACTTAGCATATTCTTCCTGCTCCTTCCCAGGTATCAGGAGACACACTGAGAGCCACTTTTCAAGAGGATAAAGTCCAAGTTTAGAAGCTGAGTTTTTGTTGGTTAAAAATCACTGAGACATTGGTTTAAAAGTCATTACATAATAGCATACATTCCTTATCATAATACTTAAATACTCAAACTTGATACAGCATCTTTGATTTCTCCTTATCACACCCCTCTCAGGTAGATACCATTTACCCTCATTTTCTAAATGTGGATACTGAGATACAGAGAGGGTAAGTGAATTGCTTCAGGTTTTCAGGAGACATAGCTGAAAATTCCAAATTCCCTGACTGGCAGTTTCTTGTCTGATACACGAGACAGCACTGCCCCTCCCAGGCCACTAAAGGTATACACGGAAGAATGTTAGATACAGGATGGTGAAAGCTTATTTTTTGGCAGTGGAGTGTGGGCTTGATGAATATCCCCAAGTGGTAGAATAGATCTCTCACTGATAAGATGAAATTGGACTGTACATCTAACAGTTAACTGTTGTGTAGCCAAAAGAAAATTAAATTTCATTCAGAAGAAAACAGCATTTGAGAGAAGAGGCCTAAAGATCAAAATTGTCAAAAACCATACAGGACTATGAAAAAGAAGTTTGAAAAGCAAAAAATGGTATTAGAATATGCTTAAGGAACTGTCAAACTGACCGACCTATTGTATCCCCCAGAATTCATATGTCAAAGCCCTAATGCCCAGTATTTTAGGATGTGACTGTATTTTCAGGTGGGGCCTTTTAAAACTTGGCTAATTTAAAACGAAGCCATAGGGTGGGCCCTAATCCAATGTAAATGATACTCTTATAAGAGGGAATTTGGATACATAGAGAGACACTAGGGGTGTGCATGTACAGAGGGACAAGTAAATGAAGAGGTGGCAAGAAGAGGTGGCTCTCCTACAGCAAGGAGAGAGGGCTCAGGAACCTGCTCAACAGCCTCTAGAACCGTAAAAAAAATAAAATAAATTTCTATTGTTTAAGCCACCCAGTCTGTGTCATTTTGTTATGACAGCCTTAGTAGACTAACCCACCCATTTTTGTAAATTAATCCAGAAAGGTAAAAGAATATGCCTAAGACCACATAATGGTACATATGTTCATTGCTGCTCTCCTGGGGCCTCTCCTGAGCTACGCACCCATAGCAGATGCTGTCAGTGGCCTCCCCCATACTATCCTGGGATTCACCTCTGCACAGTAATGCTGACATCTAAGATTATGTCTGAGGGTTTTGTTTCTGACTTCATGTTCCCTTCACCTGCATACAGAGTAAATAGTTAATGCTCTGAAAAAGGCTCTAACCAAGTAATGCACAAGGATTTGTTAAATAAATACTCCCGATTCCTCACTCCTTAGTTGGGATAACTCTGAGGTTTCTTTTTATCATCTCCTAGAATTCTCCAACTGAGTTAAGCTCTAACTGCCCACAGTAGTAGCTGGCTTGATAATGCACCTCTTGGAGGGATTCCATCCCTCCTTCTTACATTTTCCCATTTTCCCACCAGTGATTTCTAGGATCATCTCCCAAATACTACACTTTCACTCAAACCCTTGCTCGAGGACAGCTTCTGGAGAAATCCAAACCAAAATACTGTTTCCATATACCTCAAATCATCCTCTCCACTGACACACTTGAGATCAGGCAGCAGGCAATTCTGGAAGGGCCTAGATAATCTCTAAAGGCTCTATCAAGCAGTTAATAAAAAGTATACCCCCCAACCTTGTAGTAGTCCTAATACTTAAATTATCTAATACTTAAGTTTCTCTTAAGTATCTTTCAAGAAATGTCCATCCTAAAATTACCTCTCCTTGTTGACCATTTTCTCTTGTTCAGTAAATATGTTCATGTTTGTTCCCTTTAAAAAAAGAAAAAAATCAACCCTTCCTAGACTCTGTGGCCTCCTCTAGTTCCTGCTGAAGTCACTGGCACTTCTATGGCAAAAAGAATCTGTAAGCATATTGCCAACTCTAACAGACTCCTTTTGATTCTCACATTATACAGAAGCTTTAATGCAGTCTAAATTTTTATTTTTTTCATTATGGCATAAGCTTTTTGACATCCTTTTGTATTCTAATATCGGAAAGTTATTCTCCTATACTTTCTTGAGTTTAACATTCAATTTTTATATTTATAACCTATTCTAGTTGGACTTTGTGTTGTGTAGGTAGAAAGGCTTTCACATATATAATGAAGTTGAGCATTCAACTCTGAAACCCCTCCACCAAACTTCTTTGACTCTTTTCTCATCTGTCTCCCCTCCTACATTTCTAATCACATACTTACATCTGTGTTATATTTTCTCCTTCTGTCTATTCTGGGAATTCCCCAAGGCCTGACCCTTGGCCTATTCTTTTTATGTCACATTCTCCTCTTGAGCAATCTTATCCTCAGTTTTGGTTGACAGCAGTTTTATATTTATATTTTTGTATTTATACATTTCCTATTGCAAAGATACTTTAAAATCAACAAATTCAAAAGACTTATTTTTCCCAACCCACAGTAAAACTTCCTGTTGTTTTTCCAGTATTCTATCCTAATCTGATTAATCATACTCCCATATACCAAATCACCCATGTCAGAAATCCAAGAGTAGACTTAGATTTTCTCCTCATTTTTGCCTCAAATTACACTTCAATAAATTAATCAAGTTCTGATTACTTTAGTCCCTAAACATTTATGATATCATTTCCGTTGGCCTTATCTACATTCCTCTATTAATCTGGTCAATGTAATAATAACACTTTGCCTAGATCATCTAGATATCTTGTTTTCGATACTGTGCCCCTGAAACTCTTCCTTTGGACTATTACAGACTGCTGTAATAGTGGTAGAAATTACTACTGCTCACCAATAATTCAAGCTCTTCTTCCTTCCTGCCCATAGAAGAACTCCAGCCCTTTCAGATCTCTTGCAGTTGAGTAAGGCTGTGAAGTCTTTGGGCAGTGGTGCATGGGGGGTGTGGTTCTTTCCAGGTGAAGGTGATGAAAACTCCATGTGTGAGTTTCCAGTCTGTATTCCCCTGCATTATCAACCAAAAACTGGGGAAGGAGGTGAATATTTAGGTCTGAGTCCCCAGTTCCTCCAGCCAAAACCACAAAGATTTAGGGATTCATTTGTTACCACAACTTAAAAGCCTACCATGACTGACAAAACACTTAAAATTGTGATCATGTCACTCTCGTATATAAAATTGTCCAGTGTTTTGTTCTGGAAGAATGCTGTACATGTCTTACATAGCATAAGAAGGACTTTCAGATGTGGCCTCTGGTTGTCTTCCTCACTAATGCTCAGGACCCTCACTTTATGTTCTAATACACTGAATTTATTTTGTATCCCATATAATCACGTCTTCTCATTTTGTTACACTGTTATCTTTATTTGGATATCTTATATTTCTATTATTTCATTGGATAACTTCTATTCAAACTTTAAGATTCCATTCAAGCATCAACACCACCAAGAAGGTTTCTTTAAATTCTCAAGCTGATTGTAAATTTCTTTAGGCAATGTTTGATATTTATCTTTTTTATCCTATGCTTCTAGCACACTGCATCATATATAATAGGTACTTGATCGCTGTCTCTGGAACTAATCTCACAAAATTATTCTAAGACAAATAATTACGAATAAAAGTTTTAGTCATTTAGTCAGACTAATTCTCTCCACAAGGCCAAAATGCATCATTTTTTATTCAAATGTGAACTGAATTGATCTGTTTTTTCAAATAAAATAATATAGTTAATAACATGCACCTGTTTCAGTGTATTTATATCCTTTGTTTATTTAACTATCCATTCATGCCATACACATTAACAAAGAAAAGACAGACCTTAAGGATTCTTACCAAGCATTGGAAAATGTTACTCTTTTAGTCCAAACAACCATGACTATACCTTGTAGTGACTTCTTTATTTGTTCCCCATTTCTATCTTTGTCCGCTTACATCTTTTCTTCCAAACAGCAGCCAGAGGGATCCTTTTTAAAAAATTGATCGCGTATGTCCTCAGTTAAAGAAGCTGTCCAACGGCTTTGCATGATATTAGAAACAAAATCCAAATCCTTGTTCTATTTCATCACAGTTCACATGATTTAAACCCATTACCTCTCTGATCTCACCTCCTCCTGCCCCTCCCTTGCTTGCTCTGATCGAGCAATAACCTTCATTTCACATCTCTCAAACGTACTGTTACGAATTGAATTGTGTTCCCTCCAAACTTCATACGGTGAAGGCCTAACTCTTAATGTGACTTTATTTGAAGATGGGCCTTTAAAGGGGTAAGTAAAGCTGAGAAAGGTCATGGAATGTTGATAATGTTCTAGTTCTTGTGATGGGTGCTAGTTCCCCACATGTCTTCTTTGACAAGTTGTAGTCTTATAATCTGTGTATATTTAGGCATTTTGCATTTCAATTGAAAGAATACTGACAGAAGTCACTGACTGACCTAAAACTTAACAAACTACCTCTCTGCTCATGTTATTATTATTATTTTTTAGTATACAAAGTCTGATTAATCATCCAAATCAGGGGTGCCTGGGTGGCACAGTGGGTTGGAGCCTCTGCCTTAGGTTCGGGTCATGGTCCCGGGGTCCTTAGATCAAGCCCCATGTTGGGCTCTCTGCTCAGCGGGGAGCCTGCTTCCCCACCTCTCTCTCTCTGCCTGACTTTCCGCCTGCTTATGTCTCTGTTTGTTAGATAAATAAATAAAATCTTTTAAAAAATCATCCAAATTAGTACACCGTTGAGAGTAAATAAGGATGCTATTAATAATTACAATAGGACCATCCTGAGAAAACCACAACGTGTGGTCACCTTATTAAATACTTCGACTAATTCTTTACTCCTGCCATAATTACTTACAAACACAATTGCCAACTTTTTCTCAATCCTTTTAAGATTTTTGAGTCCTGAGATGAGGTCAAAACTTCTCCAAATGCCCCAGAATAACTAGAAAAATAAAACTGATAGTATCAATAGAGAAATTTAAAATAACAACATTTGCTCTATTAAAATAAAAGCCTTTGACACCCATGAATGTTCAAAACCAAGTCCTCAAGAAACATTGATCGTGGTGATTAAGAATGTTGACAATAATGTGAAAAGCAGGGTTAAGGCAGAAAGCAGAAGAACATCATAAAGCTCCTTGAGAATTGGAGGTGAAGGCTGGTCCCACTGTA
The DNA here is from genome assembly GCF_010015895.1 of Lontra canadensis. Taxonomy (NCBI): domain Eukaryota; kingdom Metazoa; phylum Chordata; class Mammalia; order Carnivora; family Mustelidae; genus Lontra; species Lontra canadensis. The sequence goes on from NW_022631001.1 coordinate 4,656,028, forward strand.
AGAATATAAACAGTTTAAAAGGTAAAAATAAAACTATTTCTTCGCATATGTGTGAGTCTTTTTGCTCAAGAAATGTGTTCACTATTACAACTTACCACTAATCAACCTAAAGTTAGCAGGTGTCACAGGAGAGAATTATTTTTGTACCAAATTTCTCAGTTATTCATTTCTCAGGCATTTTTTATAGTATGTGAGAAGTGATAGTTGAGAGAAAAAAAATTGAAAATTACTTTTTAGTGGTCCAACAGGCTAACAAAATCGAAGGGAAGAAATATATTTACATGTGTATGGTTTTCTATTGTCTGGTTAATGTACCTTGTTAGGATTAAAGAGGGATAGGGGAGTGGGAAGCCTTCCAGAGCAGAGGACAGCATTCTAACTTACCATGGCTCACAAACAGTCATCACAGAAGGCAGCATTAGGACAGGATTCCGGAGTCAGCAAAGTTTTAAGCTTTCCTTGTTCCTCACCTCTCACTGTGGCCTCCCAGCATGGGTCCTCATCCAGGACAAGCCATTAGAGGGTGCTTCCCTCTGCATGCTCTCTCGTGGCCTCCACAGCCTCAACCTTCCCACTCTCAGCGAGACTGGTAAAGGACAACCTTTAAAAAAAAAAATAGTGATTCAACTGATCTTTAATAGTTGATGAGATACCTTCTGTGGTACTTTAAATTACTGTTGTGCTGGATCCTTTTTCACTCCTGAGCTTTAGCGGCATCACTGCACATCGACTTTCACCTTTTCTGATGTGACTGGAATGAGAGTGAGTCCAGCAGGAACACAAGCCCATCCACAAGAGTAGCTTTTCAAATATCTATTTATAGCTCACCTGGGCAAAAGTGAGATTTGAATCTGATTATGAAGAATCAGGAAAATCCCTTCACTTTTTCCCAGTTCCACAAATAAATACAAACACTCCTCATGGGAAACCTCTAACAGGGCCTATCTGTCCTCACAAACTTTTATCTCTGTTGATCCTAGGCTCAATTACATCAGAATATTTTACTTTTGGAGACATTACTTATCAATTCCTTCCAGCATAAAAAGCATGTACAATGTGAGCACCTGAGCTGTGCCCCAAGGCAATATTAAACATTCCCTTTCCTACTAAATGATTTTCTGTCAGCTAGTGTGTTTGGCACCCTTGGGAAAGGCAGAGATTCATTTATAGAGAATTACGCTGCACAGTCATAAATTTAATCCACCAAATCAATAGCATTTAGGTTTTTTTTTAAAGATAACCAAGGTGCTATCAATAAGGGTAAAAAAAAAAATCTTTGTTCTTCACGGTTAGATCATTTTCACAAATCTAATTATTTGGCGATTGAAAAACCATGGAGTTATAATCCCAACTGGATATGTTAAAACATTAGAATGTAAAGCCTGAGAAAGTGTCAATCAGAAAACTTGCAGGAATGATTCATCACCACTTTCAGGCTATGACGTTAAAGATAGTCTATCTCTATACACCAGATGTGAAGAAAGTAGATAAGTGGCTCTAAACTGGCTGCAATGGTGATCAGATAATATGGTCCCTTCATTCCTCTCCTTCATGAATCACAGAGTTTTATACTATCCACTTAATATCCTCCTGAGTTTTACAGCCTGATACAGGAATGTCAAACATTTTAATTCACCAAAGGACAAATGAATCATAAACGTTACAACCAGACACAGGTCTCACTGTTTATAGACATGCTGAGGTGGCAGAGACATGACACCTTCATTTAAAACTAGCATTGGATTTCTGACTGATGCAATATTTGACAGAAAACTCATGCATTTCTGTGCTGCAAATGAAAAATTGTTTCTGTCACAGGTGGTTGGGGATGGCCACTTGCAGAAGCCTGTCTTTACAGGCTATTTCTTCATCCACAAAGATTTCTTGGCCAGTTGGATGTTCATTCTTAGTACTAACGGATTCAAACATGTTATGGTACATTTGGATACACTGATGAAAAAGAGAAGAAATTGCTTTTCAGTTTTCCGTTAAGAAAGTTCTTCTTTCAGTGTCTTTGTTCTGTAGCTCTACACTGAGATTTGCAGTCTTTGCAACTGTATGTGGAGTTTGGGTGAGGGAGATGAATTGTGCCATTAGAAGAGTTTAGGCAGGAGCACACATTACAAATTAAACTAAAGGAATTTCTGTGCAGCCATCTTTAGGTGAAGGGTAATAGTAGTCTACTAGAGTCATAATTTATAATCTCTATTTGGAGTCAGATAGCTGTGTTTCCGCCTCTGTAAACTGGGAATAACACTAGCATTTATTTCAAAATATATCATAAGAATTAAATAAGAAAATGTTTAAAAGTGGCTACTTAAAAAAAGGATCCAGTATACTTTGTTATACAAGAAGTGGAAGTGGCTACCACTGCTATCAATAAAGGCATTAACCAGCTCAGCTCTCAAGTAGCCAATTTCTTATTTCTACAACATCTGTTGTTTGTTTCTCAAAATGTTATTTTAAGAGAACAAGTGCCAGCAGCTAACACACAGCACTAAGACTCTGTCCAAGAAGTTTCATTTCTACAGCAAGTGGAAATTGCAAACTATGACTTAGGTGCAATTAAGAAAATTTTATTTACTTACTGAAAATCCAAAAGGTCTGCAAAATACATGTGAAAAAATATTTTATTAAATGAAATGAACTCTAATAAAGTTCATATAACTTGGGAGCAGAGATAGAAGTGGAACTTGAGGCTAGAGCCTATCGCTTCAAACTCACATTTAACCTAAACAAAGTGTACTCTTTTTTTTTTCAAAGTGTACTCTTTTAGCCTATGTACTATCAAAAGCAGTTTGTAAAAAAGAAAAAATAAAGCATTCAGTGTTTCTAATATCAGCAATTTTAATTGGAACTTAAAAAAAATAGAAAAGAGAGGAGTTTATATGAAACTTGAAAGTATAGCTATAAATGAATGATTCCTTAGAAGTGACAACAAAGTTAGAGTTATCAAAATAGCATCAATTATTGATATTATCATTTGTTATTAACTATTGTGTGTGTGTGTGTGTGTGTGTGTGTGTATGTGAGCTGAATACCTGTAAGTTCCAGATTCTGTGCTAAGCTTTACTGGGAAAAAATAAAAAATGAGACATATAACTCTTGTGCACAAGGAAACCACACTCTTTCTGTAAGACAGAAATATGTAAATAATTGCCATAAAAGATAAAAGTTGTTGGTAGAGGTACAGTGCTGGGAAAATGCAAGATGGGAGATATCACTCCACGTGGAAAAATGGGAGAAAGCTTCTAAAAGGACGGAGGATTTGGAAGGTGAATGAGGGTACTCTAGATAAAGAGTGGGGAAGAGGGAGAGATGATTATATGCCAAACAGGTGCAAAAGAACAGTTTACCAAGCAGAATGAGTGATTTAAGATCCCTAGACAGTGTTGAATATAAAAGAAAATACAGGGCATTGGTAAAAGTAGTAAAAGGTGAAGTTAGAAAGAAAAGAAAGGCTTAAGTCACTGCAAACCCCAGCCCAGGAAACACACAACAACATGCCTGGGGAAAGAAGAATGACTATTGCTGGAAGAGATTGAAAAGTATCCAGCAATATCACTCTCATTAAGTGGCTCAGCTTCACTGAAGACATAAAAATCTCTGTGATCAGGCAGCATAGAATCGCACACAATTATCTATCCAATTTATTTTTTTTCAATTTAATTTAATTTTTTAAAATTTCAAAATAGTTAACATACAGTGTAGTATTAGTTTCAGATGTACAATATAGTGATTCAACAAATCCATACAACAGCCAGTGCTCATCACGAGTGTACTCCTAAATCACCATCACCAATTTCACCCATCCCCCACTCCAATATTTAGATAAAAAAGAGGATGTGAAGTAATGGAAACATCTCAAGGAAAATACAGTTTGAGGAAAAATATTCCTAAGTATTATCTAACTTCCTGTCAAACACACAGACTGGAATATAAGTGCATCTCCTAATTTCCCCATATACATATGACGAATCTTGTAAGCACCAGCTCCACCAACCAAACCACATCAGCCCATTATGAAGGAGCACTGATTTTTTTAAAGGTAAAGTGCACATAAAATGAATAATTCCAGAGAGAAAAATGAAAATTTTTCCCAAGCATACAATTTTAGAGAAAGCTTCTGCCATTACATATTTTTTAAATGCTCCTGATTTCTGTTTTCACTCTGCTATATCAAGAGCTTGGAATTCATCATGTTCATCCTTACAACAAGAAAAAAGCTGGGAAAACTGAAAATCAATGACATGTAGATCTACTGGATAACTAAGCTTGTAAGATAAAAAAAAAAAAAAAATCCACCCAAAATTTAGAGAGAGACAAGTACATCCAAAGATCTGTATCAACAAAAATCTGCTTATCTGGAATAAAAGCTACTGCTATGAATTAATCTGAACACAATTATATGATTTTTATAAATTCTGAGAAGCTGAATGTGAACCAGCATGAAAAGAGAAACTTCATGCGTTATAATCTCAAGGGCATTCCACATTTTTGTGGACATTACCATCAGAAAATCACCAGGTTCTCATGGTGAAGATCTAAGAAAGAGTTACTCTCAACCATAGCAGAGAGATGGAAAAAAAAATATCAGTGGTAAAGCATGACAAGTGCTCTCTCCAAACAGAAATCTGCTTTCTAAAGAAAAATGTTTGCCAGCATGCAGTTTGAAATTTTATCCCTATTGGGAGAAGGGAATTCCTCCCCACTAAGGATCCCTTCAACCTTTCTGTCCCCTTTTAGGAGGAAAAAATTACATACTCAACAAGAGATCGGGTTTCAAGAAATAAATTAGGAACACATAACTGAGGAAAGAGAAAAAGAGACAAGAAGGTATAAAAGGAGACATACCAATTCAGGAAGAACATGTGAGGTCCACAGTCTCAAAGAAACACTAAAAATCTGAAACATAATTAAAAGATTATAAAATGTTTAATTTCCCCTATACTTTCACACTACCTCAAAAAGTAGATTACAGCTGAAAGATCTACAAGGCACATATTTTCTTTAGAGAGGAGTGTTTTGAGAAGCCCAAACTGAGAGAAGTAAGACCTTAGAGGAAACTGAAGCTTCTATCTCCTACAGCTATAGCAAACATTAAAAATAGCCCAATTTTAAACCAGAATAATGTACAACCTCCCACTTGAGGGTCTGTTGGTTCTCATTCCTAATGGGTCTCAGTTCTTATTGCTAAATACATCATGTCTGGATTTCAACAAAAAAATACAATACATTCTAAAAAGCTACAGAAAAATAGAGTTTGAAGAACAAAGCAAGCACAACTCAGACTCAGATATGACCCAGATTTAGGGATTATCAGAGTGGGAATATATGTTATATGTAAATAATATATTAGGGGATCTAATGGAAAAAGCAGACAACATGCAAGAACCAGTTGGTATGTATTATAAGTAGAAATATGGGAACTCTAAGAATCAAGAATACTGAGCAGAAAGTAAAAATGCATTTGACAGGTTCATCAATAAGTGAAACATGGCTGAGAAAAGAATCAGTGAGATGGAGGATAGACCAACAGAAATTTTTGAAACCAAAATACAAACAAAAAAACTTTTTATAAATGTTTAGAACATCCAATAACTGTGAGACAATTTCAAAAGGCATAATATATATGTAATTGGAATGCCAGAAGAGATAGCAGAAGAAATATTAAATACAATGACCAAGAATTTTTCAAAGTTCATGGCAAACACCAAGATAGATACTAGACACTCAGAGACTAAAAAACAGAATAAATACCCAGAAATCTACATGTAGGCATTTATAGCAAAATCTCCCTTCCACAGACAGATGAGAGAGGGAGAGAGAGAAAGAGAGAGAATCTTGAAAGAAGATAGAATGAGAAGGAAAAAAAACTACCTATAAAGAAACATGGCTAAGAATTACAGCAGATTTCTCATCATAAATGGTATAAGCAAGAAGAGAGAAGAGTGAACAATTCAAAGACTTCAAAGAAAAGATCTACTAACCTAGAATTCTATATCCAGAAAAAAATATCATTCAAAAGTGAAGGAGAATCAGTATTTAATGGACTGACAAATACTGGGTAAATTCTTTGCCAGGAGATGTGGCTTCAAGAAATATTAAGGATATTCTTCAAGCAGAGAGAAAATTATATAGCTAGGAAAATAAAATATTGGCTTTAAAAGAGGGAGAGAGTATGGAGAAGTAAGAAATGAAAAAAAATGAAGTCTTTTGCTTATTCTTAAATGATCTAAAATATAACTTTTTGTTTAAAGTAATTCCATATTGGCTAATACAATATATAGATAAGTGATATGGTTGACCTTAATGTCACCTGGAACAGAACAGAGAAACTAGAATACTCTAAATTACCTGTATTGCACATAATGTGATCAGTGTTATTTGAAGATAGAGATAGATTGGTTAAAAATGTGTTTTAAAACTTCAGACCAATCACTAAAAAGGTAAAGAAAAAAAGAAGTGACATGCTAAGAGAATAGATAAAATGAAATAATATGAAATAATTGAAAACAGAGAACAAAGAAGAAAAAAGAAACAAATAAATACAAAGAAGAGAAAACATTTGAAAAACATCATAGATGTTAAGTCAATTATACCAATAATACCATTAAATTTGAATACTTTAATTATACCATATAAAACAGAAATTGTCAGAATGGACTAGAAAAAATAACTGTTTATTATTTGGAAGAAACCTACTTTAAATACAAAGATTCAGGTAGTTAAAACCTAAAGGAATGGAGAAATATGTACCATGCTAATACTAATAACAAAAAAGTTGAACTATCTCTATTAATTTCAGACAAAACAAATTTAACTAAAAGGAATATTTTCAAGGATAAATGGTTGTATTAAATAATGACGAAAGGTTTAACTTACCAAAAGACATAACAATCTTTAATGTGTATATACCTAGTAATTAAGTATTAAAATACAGGAGGCCCAAAGAAAGTCTTAGAACCACAAAAATATAGACAAATCCTCTTTAAGTAGTTGATAAAACAAACAGACAAAAAATCAGTAAGGATATAATTGACCTGAGCAACACTACAAACCAGCTGGATATACATGACTTGTATAGAACACTCCACCCCACAACAGCAGAATACAGATTCTGTTCAAGATCACAAAGAAGACTAAGCAAGATATAATATGTGTTGAACCATAAGACATACTTCAACAAATTTAAGAGAATGAAAATACATACAAAATGTATTGTCAGACTGCAATGGAATAAACTAATAAATAAATAACAGAAAGATTGCTGAAAAATCCTAAACATTTGGAGATTAAATAACACACTTCAAACTCAATAATGGATCGAAGAAAACTCAAGATAAGTGTTTAAATGTTGTGAAAGTTAATTCAACCTATGAAATTTTATGGGTTGCAGTAAAGCAAAAATAAAATGATGAGGTACATTTATAGCCTTAAATGTGTATATTAGAAAAGAAGAAAGATCTAAAATGAATAATTCAAGAGTTCACTTTAAGAAACTAGAGAAAGAGAAACAATGTAAGCCTTAAGCAAGCAGAAGGAAAAGAAATAATAAGAACTACAGTAAAAAACAAACAAACAAACAAAACAAAACAAAACAAAACAAAAACAATGAATTTGAGAACAAGAAAATAAGAGAGAAGATAAAAATAAAAAGCTATCTCTGAAAATTTCAGTAAATTGATAATTCTCTACCCACACTAACCAAGAAATAAGGAGGGGGCATCATTTACTATTATAAGAAATGAAAGTTAATACTAAGGGAATGCTATGGAAAACTCTCTGTCCATCAGTGTGATAACTTAAATGAAACTGACAAATTACTTGAAAGACACAAACTACTAACTCTCACCTAAAGAAGAAATAGATAATCTGAATAGATCTGTATATATATTAAAGAAATTGAATCAGTAATTAAAATCTTCAAGAAAAGAAAGGACCAGGCCCAGATAATTACACAGGTGGGTTCTACCAAATGTTTAATGAAGAAATCATACCAATTCTCCCCAATCTGATCTAGAAAACAGAAGCAGAAACATAACACTAATTTATGATTGAAAACTTTCAACTCCTAGAAATAGGGACTTCTTCAACTTAATAAATTGCATCCACAAAAATCTTACAGTTAATATCATACTTAGTGATGAGAAACTGAATGCTTTTTCTGTCAAGATCAGGAACAAGGTAAGAGTGAACTCTCTCACCACTCTCATTCAAATCGTACTGAAAGTCAGAGGTGGTATAGTAAGACAAGGAAAGGAAATAAAGGTGTATAGATAAGAAAGAAAGAAATAAAATAGTTGGTTTTTTGTTCATTTGTTGTTGCAGATGACATGATTTTTTATGTAGAAAATACTTCAGAATTGAAAAAACAAAAACAAAAGCTCCTGGAAAAAATATGCAATTATTGCACAGTTGCACGAATTATGAAAGTTAATACCGAAAGTTAATTGCTTCTCAGTAATGAATAATTGAAACTTGAATTAAAAAACCAATTTGAAATTACAATAGTACCAAAAAATGAAAACCCAATATAAATCTAAAATATATTTACAGGATCTAGTGTCCAAAGCACAAAATTCTGATGAAAAATTTCAAATAATGTCTAAATAAGTGGAGAAATAGTCTATATTCATAGATTAGAACATTTAAGTTGCTAGGATGTCAATTATCCCTACTTGATACTTAGATTCAATACAGCCTCAAACAAAATTCTAGAAAGCTATTTTGTAAACATCATCAAACTGAATTTAAAATTTAAAGTTTACTTTAATGGTTTGACCATCAATTATTAGATACCATACCAAATGTACAATCCATCAGAGAAAAAATATGATAAAATATATATTATGTTTTGAACTCCTGCTTGGAGAAATACACTGCTAAAGAAATCTAAAGACAAAAAGTCAAGAATAGGCAATGCAATATTAAAGAGCAATAAAACTGAAATTCTCACATTACATCATTTTAAGACCCACCATAAAGCTATGTAATCAAGATGATGTGGTGCTGGTGGAAGACTAGACACATACAGCATACAGAAACAGACTCACATGAACATAGTCAACAGATTGTTGGAAAGGACTACAGGCAACCCAATGGAATAAATATAGTCTTTTTCTTTTCTTTTCTTCCTTCCTTTCTTTCTTTCTTTCTTTCTTTCTGACTGAGAAAGAAAGAGAGTTGGGGGGTGGGGGCAGACAGAAGGAGAGAGAGACTCTTAAGCAGTCTCCATGCCTCGCACGGAAATCTATGAGGGGCTCAATCTCATGACCTTGAGATCATGACCTGAGCCAAAATCAAGAGTCAGACACTTAACAAACTGAGCCACCCAGGTGCCCCTAAATATAGTCTTTTCAACAACAATTTTGGAAGAATATGATGTCTGTATGTTTGGTAGATAAAATAATGCTTCCCCTTCCTCAAGATGTCAACTTTCAGATCCCAGATCCTGTGAATATGTTACCTTACATGATGAAAAGGACTTTGCAGATGTGATTAAGTAAAGAATATTGACATGGTAAGATTATTTTGGATTATTCAGATGAAGCCAAGTAATCACAGGAGGCTTTTATGAGAGAAAAGCAAGAGTAAGTGTTTAGAGAAACAGGCTTCACAACAGAAGCCAAAATTTGAATATGTTTGCTCTTGTTTTGAAGATGGAGGAAGTGCCCTGGAGCCAAGGAATTCTGGTGACCTCTAAGAACTAGAACTTCATGGAGAAAGACACTCTCTAGAGACCCTGAAAGTAACAGCCCCCAAACCCATTTTGGATTTTCGATTACAAGAACTGAAAGAAAACAATCTGCACTATCTTTAGCCACTCAATTTGTGGCATTTTGTTATAGCAGCCATAAAGAAATAATATCTATGCAAAATAATGAACCTAGAAACAAACCTTACACCTTTCATAAATATTAAGTCAAAATATATCATAAACCTACATGGAAAATACAAACTTACAGAGCTTATAGAAGAAAATAAAGGAGAAAATATAGTTAGATGATCTTTACTTTGACCATTAATTTTTCTTATTTATTTATTTTTTAAAGATTTTAATTATTGGAGTGCCTGGGTGGCTCAGTTGTTTAGCGTCTGCCTTCTGCTCAGGTCATGATCCCATGGTCCTGGGATCAAGCTCTACATGGGCTCCCTGCTTGGTGGGAAGGGAAGCCTGCTTCTCCCTTACCTACTCCCCCTGCTGGTGTTCCCTCTCTGGCTGGGTCTCTCTGCCAAATAAACAAATGAAATCTTTAAAAAAATATATTTTATTTATTTATTTGAGAGAGACAGAAAGCATGAACAGGGGGAGGGGCAGGAAGTGGGAGAAGCAGATGCCTGGTGAAACAGGGATCCCAATCTGGGGCTTGATCCCAGGACCCTGATATCATCACCTGAGTCAAAGGCAACCACTTAACCGACTGAGCCACCCAGGAGCCCCTGACCATTAATTTTTAGGTACCATACCAGAAGCACAATCCATCAACAACAACAACAAAAAGGATAAAATGAACTTTATTAAGTTTTCAAACTTCTGCTTCGAGAAACACACTGCTAAAAGAATCAAAAGACAAGTGTGATATACTAAATAATGCCTCTCCCCAAAGATGTCTATATCTTATGAATATGTTACCTTGTATGGCAAAAGGGATTTTGCAGATATAATCAAGGACCTTCAGACGGGGAGACTGCCCTAAATTATCTGGGTGATTCCAGTGTAAACGCAGGGTCCTTATAAAATAAGGGAAGAAGAATCAGTCAGAGAGAAAGTAAATTACTATGCTCCTAGCTTTGAAGACAGAGGATGGAGCCATGAGCCAACAAATGAAGGTGGTCTCTGGAAGCTAGAAAAAAGAAAGAAATGAATTTTCCCTAAATTGTCTAGAAGGAATATAATCTGCAACACCATGTTTGTGTGGACTTCTGATCTCTAGAACAATAGGAGAATAAACTTGTATTATTTAATTCACCCAGTTTATGTAATTTGTTATAGCAGTATTAGAAAACTAAAATTTGCAAGCCATAAACTGGAAGAAAAATTATGCAAAAGCATATCTGATAAAAGAGTTGTATCCAAAATATACAAAGAACTCTTAAAAATCCATGATAAGAAAATAAAAATCCAATTAAAATAATAAGCAAAGAACTAAACAGACATCTCACCAAGGAGACAAACATGATTTTTCAAAAGTGTGTGAAAAGCTGAGCTTACTAGGCAATTTCAAATGAAAACAACGAAAAAAAAAAAAAAAAACCACAGACAATGGATTGTCACTACACATCCTAGGAAAATAGCTAAAATCAAAAACTAACAGTGTCAAGGATGCAGACCAAGAGGGGGTCTCATTCACTACAGTTGGAATGATACAGTCATTTGGAGGATAGTTTATTAGCTTTTTTACAAAGCTAAATATAATCTTACCATATAATCTAGCAATTGCATTCCTAGGTAAGTACCCAACTGACTGGAAAATGTATATCCAAACAAAAAGCTGTATATGAATGTTCACAACCCGTTTATTCATAATAGCTGAGAACTGGAAGAAACCAACATGTCATTCAACAGATGAGTAAAAACAAAGTAGGGTGTAACCAAGCCAGGGAAAATTCCATACAATGGAATTTTATTCAGCAATTAAAAGAAATGAGCTATCAAGCTAAAAAGATACAGATCAATCCTAAATGTTTATTGCTGAATGAAAAATTTACTCTGAAAAGTCTACACACAGTGTGATTTGAATTATATGACATTCAGGAAAAAAACGAAAAATTATATAGCTGGTCAATGCATCCTTGGCTGCAGAGGGCTTGGGAAAATGTGGTTTAACAGGGGAAGCACTGGGGACTTTTTAGGGCAGTGAAACTGTCATGAACTGTAATGGATAAATGACACAATGCATTTGTCCAAAAATAAATAGAACTTTGCAGGACAGATAGTGATCCTTAATGTATGCAAGTCTAAAAAAATCATTTAGGAGGTTGGTAATCTCAGGAAGGAATGCAGAATGTGACCAAAAAATAACTATATTATAAATATGGGAAGCAACAACATAAAAGTGTATGGAAAACAAAAATGCTAATCTAAGTAACTTATGAAATTAGTGGAGTCTGATACCAAAAGTAGAAGGAGTAGTATATAAGCACCATACTCTAGTTAATTCCCAGTGGCAAGGGTTAAAAATTTTGAGACAGCTATAAATGTATAATGGAATTGATGTAATCAAGTAATTAGGTAGCATATGGTGGGAGCCATGTTTTTCACTGTTGGAGTGGGAGGTTATAGACAAGAAAGGGCAGAAGGCTGAAATGATGCATACAATAAAGGATTAGAGTTGACATCCGTATGAACTCATGATTAGTTTAATGTAGGTACAGATGAGTACATATAGAAATATCAATAAATATGTGTATATAATATATGTTTCCATGATCTGTCAGCTAGTAGGACCTAGAAACAATGTAATCCTAGAAATAATTAGTAGACCCAAAACCTACATCATTGTATCTAATACTATTTTCCAATAAAAAGAATCAAGAATTTGAGGGGAATTGACATTGTAAGGCTGACAGAGAAATAAGCAAGATGATTGAGGACAATCTTTTAGTTTCTGAAAGTAAGGAAGTGCTCAGAAACCAAAATGATGTGATAGGTGAAAGAAATGTTCAAAGCTGAAACAATGTAAGCAACAAAATAAATAACATAGTATTGGATTATAACACAAAATATAAAATAAATGTCTCATAGCTCAGTCTAATCATGAGTAAAACAAATAACAAAGATGGAAAATTTGGGAAAATACCTGAATATTGCTCTGCAAAAGCATCAAGGCCTTGGGGGAAAAAAAATAATGATGGTCTAAGAAATTCTCAGAGTCTAGAAGAGGCAAAGATGACATGATGATAAATTGTAATAATAAGGTGTTCTTTCTTTTGAATTTTTTTTGTTTTTTTAATTTTAACTCCAGTACAGTTAACAAACATGTTATATTAGTTTCAGGTATATAATATAGTGATTCAACAATCCTATGCCTTACTCAGTGCTCATCATGGTAAGCGTACTCCTCAATCCACATCACCTGTTTAACCTGTCCCCAGTCTCATCTCCCCTCTAAGTAAGTCCCCAGTCTCATCTCCCCTCTAAGTAAGTTTGTTCTTTTTAGTGAAGAGTCTGATTCTTGGTTTGTCTTCTCATTTTTTTTTTCTTTTACTCATTTATTTTGTTTCTTAACTTCCACTTATAAGTGAAGTCATATGGCATCTGTCTTTCTCGGACTTATTTATTTTGCTTAACATTATATTTTCTAGCTCCACCAATGTCATTGCAAATAGCAAAATTTTATTCTTTTTTTATGGCTGGATAATATTCCATTATATATATGGAATTCCATTATATATATGGATACTTGAGCTTGCTTAATTTGGCTATTTAAATAATAATTGTTATAAACACAGGGGTGTATATATCCTTTCAAATTAGTGGTTTTGTATTTGGATAAATACCCACTAATGCAATTACTGGATCATAGGGTAGTTCTATTTTTTTTTTTTTTAAGATTTTATTTGTCAGAGATAGAGAGAGAGTGAGTGCACAAGCAAGGGGAGCAGCAGGCAGAGCAGGTTCCCTGCCGAGCAAGGGGTCTGATGTGGGACTGGATCCTAGGACCCTGGGATCATGACCTGAGCCGAAGGCAGCTGCTTAACCGACTGAGCCACCCAGGCATCCCAGAAGTTCTATTTTTAACTTATTGAGGAACCTACATATTGTTTTTGAGAGTGGCTGCACCAGTGTGCATTCCCACCAATGGTGCACACTGTTCCTGTTTCTCCACATCCTTGCCAACACTTTTTTATTGTGTTGTTGATTTTAGCCATTCTGACAAGTGGGAGGTGGTATTCCATTGTAATTATGACCTACATTTCCATGATGATAAGTGATGATAAGCATCTTTTCATGTGTCTATTGGCCATTTGTAAGTATTCTTTGGAGAAATTTCTGTTCATGTCTTCTGCCCATTTTTAATTGGATTATTTGGGTTTTGGGGGATGTTGAGCTGTATAAATTCTGTATATATTTTGGATAATAACCCTTCATCAGATAAGTCATTTGCAAATACCTTCTCCCATTCCATAGGGAGAAGTTACTGCTTGTGTTGTCTTCTAGGATTTTTGTTTCAGGTCTCACATTTAGGCCTTTAATCCATTTTGAACTGATTTTTGTGTATAGTATAAGAAAGTGGCCCAGTTTCACTATTTTGCATGTTGCTGTTCAGTTTTCCCAACACCCTTTGTTGAACAGACTGTGTTTTTCCTCTTGGATATTCTTTCATACTTTGTTGAGGTTAATTGACTATAAATGTGTGGGTTTGTTTCTGGATTTTCCTATTCTGTCCTATGGATCTTTGTGTCTATTTTTGTGCCAGTACCATATTGTTGTGATTAGTGCATTTATGGTATAACCTAAAACCTGGAATTATCTTAAAGTCATTTTGTCTGATACAAGTATTGCTATCCCAGCTTTCTTTTCATGTCCATTTGCATAATAAATATTTTTGCATTCTTTTACTTTTAACGTGCACATGTCTTTAGGTCCGAAATGTGTCTCTTGTAGACAACATGTAGTTGGGTCTTGTTTTTTATCCATTCCATCACCCTATGTCTTGTGATTGGACTAGTTAGTCTGTTTCCATTCAAAGTAATTATTGATAGATATGTATCCATCGCCATTTTGTTACTTATTTTATGGTTGTTTTGTAGTTCTTCTCTGCTCCTTTCTTTTCTTGTTCTCTTCTCTCATGGTTTGTTGGCTTTCTTCAGTGAAATACTTGGGATTCCTTTCTCATCACTTTTTGCATAATCTATTAGCGGTTTTCGATTTGTGGTTACAATTTGGTTGTGTTGTCTTCTAACATAACATCTTATGTTTCTAGCAGTCTCTATTTATTTGATGGTTGCCTAAGTTTGAAGTCATTCTTTGTTGCTCTCCTCCTCACATTTTAAGTTTATGGTGTCATACTTTATATCCTTTTATTTTGTGAGTCCCTTGACTGATTTTTAGAGATATACTTACTGTTACTGCTTTTGTGCTTCTACTTTTCTTACTCCCACTTATGGACTTTCCTTTCAACTCAAAGAGTCACCTTTAACATTTCTTCTAGGGCTGGTTTAGTGGTCATGAATTCCTTCAACTTTTGCTTGTTTGTGAAACTCTTCATCTCTCATTCTATCCTGATTGATAAGCCTGGCTAGATTACATATTCTTGACTGCAGATTTTTTTTTTTTTCCCTTTCAGCCCTTTGAATATATCATGACACTCTTCTCTGGCTTGCAAAATGTTGGCTGAAAAATCAGCTGATAGTCTCATGGGTTTTCCCTCGTACGTAATTGCTTTATTTTCTCTTGCTGCTTTAAAATTCTCCTTTTATGGCTACATTTTGCCATTTCAATTATTATATGTCTTTGTGTGGACCTTCTTGGGTTAATTTTACTGGGGCAATCTCTGTACCTCCTGAATCTGGGTATCTGTTTCCTTCCCTAGATTCAAGAAGTTTTCAGTTATTTTTTTCTTCAAGTAAATTTTCTGCCCCCTTTTCTTTCTCTATTCTGGGATCTCTAAAATATGAATCTTACTATGTTTGATGGTGTTGCTGAGTCCCTAAGTCTATCTCATTTTGCAATTCTTTTTTCTCTCCCCAGCTCAGCTTGATTGCTTTTCATTACTCTGTCCTCCAAATCACCGATTTGTTCTGCTGCTTTCTCTAATCTACTATTTATTCCATCTAGTGTACTTTTTATTTCATTTGTTGTATTCTTCATCTCTGAATATTTTTTTTTAATCTCTCTGAGGTACTCCACTCTTTTCTTAAGTCCAGTGAGTATCTTTAAGGTCATTACTTCAAATTCTTTATCAAACATGTTACTTATGTCTGTTTCACTTACATTTCTTGTTAAGATTTTGTTCTTTTCTTTCATTTGGGACATATTCCTCTGTCTTGTAATTTTGTCTAATTCTATGTGTCTCCTTCTGTGTGTTAGGAAAGTTACATCTTCTGTACTTGGAAGTAATGGACTAATGAAGAAAAGATCCATGCAGTGTCCCCTGTCCACCAGAATCTGGTGCTTTATGGGTATTTTGTATGTGCAATGCATATGCTTTGCTGTAGTGGTTGAGCCACTTTTTTTTTTTTTTTCAGTCCAGTAATGTGCACTGTCTCTCTGCCTGTTGCAGGCATGTCTGATCTCTGTCACGTTAGTGGGCCAGTCTGGGGCCACCTTGGGCTTCAGCTGAGTCAGATTATGCATTTGTCAGAGATGTAGTAGTAGCAAACTTCAGGGTGCTTCCCCTGTGTTGTACTCTGGGAAGCTTCATTGATCAACAGTCGGTCAGACTGTTGTCTGACCAGTTGTCTGCTTCCAGGCCCCTGCTGCATCTCCTTCTGACTACTAAATGCAGTTATCTTTCCCTCTCTCTGATGTAGGAGTTTCTTTGGCATGGTGCTGGGCTCTGTAGAGGCTGCATGCACCCTGTTAAGCCTGTGCCATCACACATTATGGTCTCTCGCCAGTAGCAGGTTTGAGAGAGCATATCCACCTAAGCACAGTACAGTAGGAAGGAGTGCACCCTTGCACCCCTCGCAAGTTATGCATACTACCAATCCTCTGTGGGATGCCTTGCCATGATCAAGGTAGGTCATCTGGAAGGATGGATTGGCAGAAACACAGGGTGATGGGGTGATGGGGTGATGGGGGAAAGCAGTGTTAGCATATTGAGTAGTGAGTTCCACATGTGGCTTTGTGTTTATACTGGGGGTGGGGGAGGCAAGTGGTGCCTTCTAGTGCCTTTGTTCCTAGAGGAGTTCCCCAGTGATTCTTATCCCCCCACGACACACTCTGAGATTAGTAAGCAACTCTCCCCCCATCTGCCAGAGGTCCTAAACTGTTGCTTATATGCTATATCGCCATGGGCTGTTTTTTGTGCTGTCTCTGTAAGTGTAGGGACTCCGTTTTCTCTTGCCCATCAGCTCTTCTAAAACTGAGCTCACCCATTTTTTCTTTTTAGTTACAGGTTTAAGTCCTGCTGGTTGTAACAACTCATGAAATTGGGCCCCTCTGGTTTTCAAAGCCAAATATTATGGGGATTCACCTTCCCTGTTCAGACTGACCAGTGTGGGCATCTGTTTCTCTCTCCTCTCTATGCCTGTAGTGTGTCCATCCCTCCCACAGACAGTTCCATAAGTCCACTGAGTTCCTTACTGTATCTTCACCCTTCTGACCCTCTTTGACATGGCCTCTTCTCTACATTTAGCTGTAGAGTTTATTCTGCTGGTCTTCAGGTCATTTTCTGGGTTATTTACACTGTTCTGGGTGCTATCTGGTTGTATTAGGAAGAGGTGAGCCTATGGCCCTCCTACCCAGGCCATCTTCCCTGGTAGTTCTATTATGAGGTAGTCTTAATATGAATGTATCTGTAAACACACACACACACACACACACACACATCATTTCAAATGGTCAGTATTACATTAATAGTGAAAATGATAACCTAAAACCACTATTGAGCTCTCAACAAAACAGTAAAATTTTGAACCAAAAGAAAGAGATAAATTATAATTATTTGCAAAATATTTAAGAAATTGAAACAAACCCATTAAAATTATCTTGTAAACCAATGAAGTGTCTGGAAGCAAGAAAAAAATACAAAACTTGTTCATGTAGCAATAATCAGATAATATATGTAGAAAATATTTCAGTCATATTAAAATATGTACCATAATCCTAAAAAGTTATTTGATCTATGTAAAAACAGTAAAGGGAGAAAGAAGTTTTCACATAAGGTAAATGTGCCAAGCACTGCACTGGGAATTTTATCTGTAATAAACTCAAAATGATCCAGTAAAATAGGCACTATTATCTCTCCTTTATAAATATAAGTGAAGCCCTGAGTAACAAACTTGCACAAAATCACAGGATCTGAAAATATGTGATCAAGGATTCAAACCTTAGACGGAGAAATTACAAGGTACATGTTTTTTCCTCCATTGTGCTATAAAGTTTTCCAACAGTCTTTTTATGTTTAGTTATTAAAATGAATTAACAAATCATTTTGCTTTTACTATATTGGTAGAAATTTATGATATAGTAGTTTTGTGAACCCTTTCTTTCCAGTTTTTGTGGATGTAGTCTGCAGTTAAAATCCTATGTTTTTTAACCTTTTTTCATATCATGAATTTTTGAAAAAGTTATTTTAATAATTAAATGCATATATAAGTTTAATCCATTACCTTATTGTCTAGTTACCTCTCTTCTTGGTACCTTTCCTCTGGTTGGCATTCAAAATTACAAAGTTTTTTTTAATCCTGCTTATGTGAGAACATCTCTCTTGACTTCCTGCAATAACACAAAGTTTAGAAATCTTAAGTTATATATATATATTTTAAAAAACCTCCATGGTCCTTTTTTTCCTTCTAGTGTTTAATGTTGTTGGGTATTAGATGACCTATTTTTTCCTCTTTTGTGTTTAATATGGATTTATACTTGTGAGATTCTTCATGCAATTTGAATATTTTACCAGATTACACCTCATGGTTGTTGATTTTTTTTATTAGCTTTGCCTTTAGTTATTTATTTATTATTTAAAATAACTATTTATTTTAATTTGGTTTTTTATTTTTATTATACTATTTACAATTGTACTGTTTTATTGTTTTATTTGGGCTCTATTTAGATTTGGAAAGAAATTTTAAGTGTTTTCATGCTCATAGCAATACAAATAAAAGTAAAGTGCAAAAGAAAGAAAATGAGCAAAGTAAAAGACCAAAGAATTTTAGAACCTAAGTGTAAGTTTGAGCTCCAGCCCTGCCACATATTAGGAATATGGCTTAGGGCAAATCATACAGTCTCTAAAATTCACTTTCCATGTCTGTAATATAATTATAACCCCTGCTCTAGGAACTATGTAGATTAAATAGGAAGCCAGCTGTGACTGTATCCAGCCCATTGTCCCATCCAAATGATGAAAGGAAGAAGAAAGACATTTTAAACATGAGCTACAATTAGCAAAAAATTTTATATTAGGAAATCTAGTACTGTTGGAAGATTTCTGAGAAATCTGTAAGAAAAATTTTATTAACATACCGTCAAAAATTCCAAGTTTTATTCAACTGTTAAGATCAGCTCTAGGGGTGTCTGTGTGGTTCAGTCAGTTAAACATCTGTCTTTGGCCCAAGTTATGATCTTGGAGTCCTGGGATCAGACTCTGCTCAGCGGAAGTTCTGCTTCTCCTCTCCCTCTGTACTCTCTCTCTTGCTCTCTTTCACTTTCTTTCAAGCAAATAAATAAAATCTTTAAAACAAAACAAACAAACAAACAGCTCTCTTGGGGTACCTGGATGGCTCATTTGGTTAAGCAGCCAATTCTTGAATTTGGCTCAGGTCATGATCTCTGGGTCTTGGGATCAAGCCCTGAATTGGGCTCCCCACTCAGCAGGGAGTCTGCTCAAGAATTGACCCCCTGTCTCTGCTCCCCCCTACTCATTTCCTCTCTGAAGTAAATAAATAAATCTTAAAAAAAAAAATCAGCTCTCTTTGTTCTCTGAGATTTTGTTTGGTTTGTGAGCATATTTTTCTCTCACACTTTAATTGTTATTAATGAAATGTCTGCCTTCATTATTAGGGAATAATTGTAATTTTGTTTCCTGTGAAATATGAATTCAAGTGTCCTTCATGCCTCAAACATATTGTAATGATTCAGACCCCATTTTCATTCTCACCAGTCTATAAGTATAGGAGACAAAGCTGTTTTCATTCATAACAACAGGAGTAAAGTACACGAACTCTGATATCTGGTGCTGTCATTTTACAATGCTGCAGTCTGAATGCATTGTCATTTAATAGCACCAACTAAATTGATTGCTATTTTTTATAATTCAAAAAAATTATACTAACAGGGTTTGAAGCCATGAAGAATTATAGTTTGTAATGACCAATTTTAACATGTTTTATAATCCATCAAAATGGGAATATTACCTTAGGGTACAATTTATTTTTCCTTATCATAAAATTCTACCATAGTTAGAACAGTCATATAAATAAAAAAATGAGTCCCTTGCAGAGGTAATGAAAGGAAAACCATTCAATCTTCCTTCTGATGTTTCATTCTGGCTTTTTTGACAGCAGAAGACACCAAAGTGCAATCAAATGCCGTTAGCACAGTAATGAAAAATGTAAGCATTAAGCAAATTTGTCCACATGAAATAATTGACAGTGGTATAAAGATATCCAATTCAATGATTTATAAAATATAAGAATCTGATCTAAATTAATTTGGAATTACAAAACATGAGAAGCATATGCTACTTGGCAAACTAAGGAAGTAGAGTCATGTGTTTTCTATTTGTATTTATATTGTCTACATTTATTCCTTCTTAAAAGAAACAGATATACGATGTTATGATTTTTAAAGAATGTTCTTAGTCCTGCTTCTCTGGTATTCTATTGAAACGTATAAATAGTCCTGCTTTCTGGGCACAAACAACTTCATACATGAGAAGCAGAGGCGAAAAGAGAAATGAAAAACAAAAGCACAGAATATTGGTTAACTGAACCACAGGATTTAAATCAGCTTTTTTTTTTAATGTCCCTTAATTAAAATTCAACACAAAGGTTTACTTGTCCAGGAAGAGAAGTGATTTAAATTTAAGCATGTCTATGAAAAAGGGTTTCTTTTTTCCCCTTTAACAGTGATTTTTTTTTTCAAAAAATTTAGTGATACAACTCAGAATGAGGATTTTTAAAAACAATGTAATTTACTCATTAAATTTACGCTAATGAAAGTCACTCTTTTAAGTTTAGGATTCTCAGTGTGATGAAAACAATCCAAGTGTGCACCATGGGATATTAGGCTACAATGTGTATACATAGAATTTTTCTACATGGGCAGGACTGTAGTGCTGAGGATCAAGATAACTAATCTTCTGTCTGCCTAAAATTATACTTTAAAAGCAAAAGAAGTTTCTCAACCAACTGACAAAACACTGTTAAGTTATTTCTACTCATTTCAACAAAATTTTTTAAAAAGACAAATATTGAATGTGATGCTAGAAAATCTGTCCTCTTTCATCTGGAGTACAGCTTTTCTTTATTGGCATGATATGTCAATATCAAATAAGTTTGAGGAATATTTAAGTTTTCATTATAGCAATGTCTCTGAAGATTTTGTGTATTTGAAATCTTTTATGTTATCATTTGCATAATTCATTTACATCAGTAGCATCATTAATCTCATTTTATAGCTTAGGGGTATAACAAATGCTCTTTGTTGTTTTTATTTATTTGTTTTCTTTTTAGTTTCTTTTGGAATTTATCTAACAAAATAGAATGTTATAAATACTTGCTTTGCATTAAGCCTACCAACATTTTTTAAATAGTTTTTCACTCCAGGGTTTATAAGCCATCAACAAAATATGAGGAAACATGAGCTAATGTTTGTTGAATTAGAAAATTCTAAGAAAGATTTTATATACATTGCAATTTATTCATCACATTAGTACAGCAAAGTTTTATTTTATACCTCAATTACAGATAATAAAACAGAATATCAGAGAGGTTAAGAAATTTGCCTAAAGTCACGTATGATTAGAAGTAAGAACTAGGTCAATAGCCCAGATCTATCTAACTCTTAAAGATTGAATTCTTAATGTAAGTACCAAATTAACTAATAAAAGGAGGAAAACCATATGATTTTTCAATTAAATAGGTACAGAAATATTCAGTAAAAATGACTATTTGTAATTTAAAAATTAGGAAAACTAGAAATAGAGGGGAAGTTTTATAATCTGATAAAGTATATTTATTGTAGGCTGATAGCAAACATCATATCAACTGATGATCCATAGACTTTCTTTTAAAAATCAGAAATAAGGATTGATGCTATCACTCTTTCTATTAAACTTTAATTATGATGTACTAGCTTAGCATTAAGACAATAAGCACATGTTTTTTGGTTTGATGCAATCTTACCTGCTTCTTTTTGATTTTGCTACTTGTGTGCTAGGTGTCATAACCAAAAAAATTATTGCTAAGACCCATGACAAAGGGTCTTGTTATTCCCTGTTTCCTTCTATGAGTTTTATGGTTTCCGGTCTTACATTTAACCCTTAATCTATTTAAATTTCTTTTATGGTCATCTAAGACAAGCATCTAGTTTCAGAGTTTGCATGTAAATATCCAATTTTCCCAGCACAACTTGTTGAAGACTATCTTTTCTCCACTATGAGCTCTCTTGTGAAATACTAGTTAACTGTATATGTTTGGGCCTAGTTCTATATTCTTGCATCTGTTCCATTGGCTTATGGGCCTGTTTTAATGCCAGTACCATATAATTTTGATTACAGTAGCTTTGCATGGGGAAGACTAATCCTCATAAAGTTTGTCTTTGAAAACTAGTGGGGGTGAATTCCTTGAGTCTGTAAAACTAGTTAGGCTTGGAACCCGGAGTCAGGAGGACCAGCAGCCTGCATGGAGAGGCAACATAGAAACAGCAGTTTACACAAACACCAGGGGCAAACAGTTGACATATCTTTTTTTAATGATTTCTGAATGTGTTGTAGGACTTCTTAGAAAATAAAGGAGATGGCAGGCACCAATTTCTTTCCCTGCCTTCCTAGCATAACCAGAGATACCCATGGGAGGCAGGAGCTGCACAGATACATGCTACCTAACCTGCTAACAGTGCACCAAACCAAGGAGTTCTGAGGACTCACCCACTCCTAATCTGCTTGCCATAGCCATAGGCTCAGGGAAATTTTTCTTTAAAGTCACATGGGTGTTGCGCCCAGCTGGCCTCGTGCAAAGCAGCCACCATGCTCAGCACACATCCACAGCACCATACCCAGCCAAGTGCCTGCAGCCAACCTCTTATATCTCACACAACCTCATACCCCAAGCTGTCAACATGCACCACACCTAGCCCCATGGCCCAGCTGCTCTCACCTGCCTGCCCAGCCCCATACCACCAGTGATGGTGTCCAGCAGGGAGCCCCAGGCCTCCACTGCTCCACCATGCCCAGCTATGCACCCTGCCCTGCACCCTCAGGCACCATCTCATAATGCACCCAGATGGCAGGTGCACAGCTGCAACTGCCCACATCACCCAGGCACCACACTGTGTCCAACTGCGTGTCCTACCCCCTTTGTATAGCACACCCAGCTTCATATCCATGCCCACCCCAGCACACAGCCCCTGGCCCCTGCAGCACTTCAGGGCACCTGGCATAGGACAAGGGGCCTAGCACAAATTTTATAAACACCACCACCCTGCTCCCAAGTTCCCTTGCAGAATTGCCACCCCACAGCTGGCCTCCATGGGATCCACTAGTAAAACAGAGAGTGAGCACAGCCTTCAACAAACAGAGTGAGTACTGATGACTGCACAGAAAGGAAAAATGACTCAGACACAATAGCACAGAGTAAGTGACATACACAAGGTAATGTTTCAAAGTGCCAGTTTCTGGTAAATGGGGGACCCTGCACTGTTCTGGGCATTCCAGGATATCTTCTTCATAAACTCATTACTTCCAAGAGAAGAAGACATAGCTGACACTTTTAACAGAGAGAAATAGAGATAGACAAAATGAAGAGACAGAGAAATTTATCCCAAATGAACTAATAGTACAAAACCACAGCCAGAGATGTAAACAAAACAGATTTAAGAAACAAGCTTGATAAATAATTTAAACTAATGATCATAAGGATACTGACTAGAATTGAGAAAACCATGGAAGACATGAGAACCTTCACACAGAGTTAAGGAATAGCATAGTAGAAATAAAGGGCACAATAAATGAAATGAGAAACACTCCTGATGGAATGAACACCAAGTTAGAAAAAGCAGAGGAACAAATTGGTGACCTACAGGACAGGGTAATGGAAAGTAATAAAGCTGAACAAAAGAGAGAGAGAAAAATTAAGCAAAACAATAATATACTTAGGAAACTCAAAATATTCCATCAAAAGTAATAACATTCTTATTATAGAGGACCCAAGAGAGGAGAGAGGAAGTGGGCAGAAAATTTATTTGAAGAAATGATAGCTCAAAACTTCCCTAATCTGGGGAAAAAAACAGATATCCAGATCTAGGAGGAATAGAGAGCCCCCAAAAGAGTCAAGAAAAGCAGACCCATTCCAAGACAAATTGTAATTAAATTTGCAAAGTATAGTGATATAAAGAAAAAAAAGTCATAAAAGCAGCAAGACAAAAGAAGTCCCTAACTTACAAGGGAAGACACATAAGGCTAGCTGCAGATCTTTCTGCAGAACTTGGCAAGCCAGAGGAGTGACATGATATATTCAAGATGTTGAATGGAAAAAATCTGCAACCAAGAATGCTCTAGCCAGAAAGACAGTCATTCAGAATAGGAGAGATAAAGAATTTCCCAAACAAACAAAAACTAAAGGTGTTCACAATCACTGTGAAGGTTAATTTAGAGCATGAAATCATCTATAATACCTGGCTGGTATTATAGATGGAGGCCTCTGGGGGGCAGGGAAGGATTCAGAGAAGGGTGTAGGCCTTTGGAATACCAAGGCCTGCGTGACCACTCTACACTAGGAATGCCACTAGGAGTTGCCTTCCCCAAAGCTTTCTTGGCCCAAATAGCTGCTCTGTGATCTAAGAGATGTATGCATTGTCCCCTAGACTATGTTTAGCAGAACTCTTAGAACACGCAGATTAGCATATCATATCTTTCCTTAAACAGATCCTACCAGTTCCAGTAAGACTCCGTGTCACACATCATGTGCTTGAGAAACAGTGATAAGGATTTGTGATTATCCTGAAGGGCCAATAAAGGCAGGAACAAAGAAGAACAAAGGGTCTTCCTCTCTGAGTATTGACCCCCTTTTCTTCTCCTCTTCCACAGCAAAGTTTGGAGTAATCTTTCATCCCTTGGTACAGGGATTGTACCAATAATTACTCTGAATGTGAATGGACTAAATGCTCCAATCAAAAGACATAAGGTGTCAGAATGGATAAAAAAACAAAACCTATCTATCTGCCACTTGCAAGAGACTCATCTTAGACCTAAAGACAACTGTGGATTTAAAGTGAGGGCATGGAGAAACATTTATCATGCAACTAGGTGTAAAAAGAAAGCCAGAGTAGCAATACTTATATTGGACAAACTAAACTTAAAAACAAGGAATGTAACAAGAGACAAAGAAGGGTATTATATAATCATAAATGGGACAATCCAATAAGAAAATCTAACAATTGTAAATTTTATGCATCCAACATGGGAGTACCCAAATATATACAATAATAACAAACATGAAGGAACTAATTGATAATAATATGATAAAAGAAGGGGACTTTAACACCTTGCTTACATCAAGGGACAGATCATCTAAACAGAAAAGCAATAAGAAAACAATGGTTTTGAATGGCACACTGGACCAGATGGACTTAACAGATATATTCCGAACATTTCATCATAAAAGAAAAGAATACACATTCTTTTCTAGTGCAGGGATATTCTCCAGAATAGATCACATATTATGTCACAAATCATCAACAAATATAAAAAGATTGAAATCATACCATGCACCTTTCTAAACAGTGCTATAAAACTAGAAGTCAATGACAAGAAGCAAATTTGGAAAGAACACACAAATATATGGAGGTTAAACAACATGGTACTAAATTACAAATGGGTCAACCAGGAAATTAAAGAAATTTTAAAAAGATACATGGAATCAAAGGAAATAAAAACACAATGATCCAAAATTTTTAGGATGCACCAAAAGTGGTCCTAAGAGGGAAGGATATACCAATACAGGCCTACCTCAAAAGCAAGAAAAATCTCAAAAACAAAAAACAAAACAAAACAAAACAAAAAACCTAAACTTTCACATAAGGGAGCTAGAAAAATAACAGCAAATGAAGTCTAAAGCCAGCATAAGGAAAATAATAAAGATTGTAGCAGAAATAAAGGATACAGAAACTTAAAAAAAATAGTGAAACCAGGAGCTGTTTCTTTAAAAAAAAATAAAAATCAATAAAACTGACAAAACTCTAGCCAGACTTATCAAGAAGAAAATAGAAAAGAACCAAATAAATAAAATCACAAATAAGAGAGGAGAAATAATAATGAATACCACAGAAATACAAACAATTACAATTGTAATTATTTGTATTATTTAATAATAATAATTATTATTATGAAAAACTTATGCCAAAATATTGGACTAACTGTAAGAAATGTATAAATTCCTAGAAACATATAAGAAGAAACAGGGTGAACTAGAGAGCTTTAAAAGACCCATAACCAGCAAGGAAACTGAAGCAGTAATCAAAAATCTCCCAATAAACAAGATTCTAGGGCCAGATGGCTTTCAAGAGGAATTCTACTAAACATTTAAAAAAGAATACCTATTCTCCTAAAGTTGTTTCAAAAATAGAAATGGAAGGGAAACTTCCAAATACATTGTATGAGGCCAGCATACCTTGATCCCCAAACCAGACAAAGACCCTACCAAAAAAAGAGAATTATAGACCAATAACTCTGATGAACATGGATGCAAAAATTTTCACCAAGAAACTAGCTAATAGGATCCAACAGTACATTAAAAGAATTACTCACCACACCCTAGTGGGACTTATCCCAGGGCTGCAAGGGTAGTTTAACATCCAAAAATCAGTTAACGTGATACACCACATTAAAAAAGAAAAAAAAAAAGGACAAGAACTACATGACCCTCTCAATAGCTGCAGAAAAAACATTTGAAAAAAAATACAGCATCCTTTCATGAAAAACACTCTCTGCAATGTAGGGATAGAAGCAACATACCTCAATATCATAAAACCACATGCAAAAATCCCAAAGTGAATGCCATCCTCATTGGGGAAAAACTGAAAGCTTTTCTCCTAAGGTCAGGAACCCAACAGAGATGTCCATTATCACCACCATTATTCAAAATAGTTGTGGAAATCCTAGCCTAAGGAATCATACAGCAAAAAGAAATAAATGGCATCCGAATTAGCAAAGAAGTCAAACTCTAACTCTTTGCAAATGACATGATACTCTATGTGGAAAACTCAGAAGACTCCATCCCAAAATTGCTAAAACCGATAAAGGACTGGAAGAACAAATATTTCAAAAATGTCTATGCTACAGAGAAATCTACACATTCAAAACTATCCTTATCAAAATATCATTAACTTTTCCCACAGAACTGGAATAAACCATCCTAAAATTTGTATGGAATGAGAAAAGACCCTGAATAGACAAAGGAATGTTGAAAAGGAAAATCGAAGCTGGAGCTATCACAATTCCAGACTTTAAGCTGTATTACAAAACTGTAATCATCCAGACAGTATGGTGCTGGCACAAAAAAATCACACATGGATCAATGGAACAGAATAGAGAACCCAGAAGTGGACCCTTAGCTCTGTGGTCAACTCATTTGTGTCAAAGCAGGAAAGAATATCCAGTGGAAAAAAACAGTCTCTTCAACAAATGATGTTGGGAAAATTGGACACCCACACACAGAAGAACGAAACTGGACCATTTTCTTATACCATATACAAAAATAAACTCAAAATGGGTGAAAGACCTAAATATGAGACAGGAATCCATCAAAATTCTAAAGGAGAACACAGGCAGCAACCTCTTTGATCTCAGTTGCAGCAACTTCTTGCTAGGCAAGTCTCTAAAGGCAAGAGAACTTAATCAATATTAAAAAAAAAAATTGAACAGCAAAGGACATAGTCAACAAAACTAAAAGGCAACCTATGGAATGGGAGAAGATAAATGCAAATGACATTTCAGAGAAAGGGCTAGTATCCCAAATCTGAAAAGAACCTATCAAACTCAGCATCCAAAAGATAAAAATCCAGTCAATAAATGGCAGAAGACATAAACAGACATTCCTCCAAAGAAGACATACAAATGGCCAATGGACACATGAAAAAATGTTCAACATCACTTGGCATCAGGGAATTACAGATCCAAACCATGATGAGATACTACTTTACATCTGTCAGAATGGCTAAAATTAACAACTCAGGAAACAACAGATGTTGGTAAAGATGCAGAGAAAGGAGAACATTCTCACACTGTTGGTGGGAACGCAAACTGTGCAGCCACTCTGGAAATCAATATGGAGGTTCTTCAAAAAGTTAAAAATAGAGCTACCTGATGACCCAGCAGTTGCACTGCTAGGTATTTATCCAAAGAATACACAGTGATTCAAAGGAGCATACGCACCCCAATGTTTATAGCAGCGATGTCCACAATAGTCGAAATATGGAAAGAGCCCAAATGGTCATTGACACATGAATTGATAAAGATGTGGTGTATATATATTTAGTGGAATATTACTCAGCCTCCAAAAAGAATGGAATCTTACCATTTGCATTTGCAACAACATGGATGGAACTATAAGATATTGCGCTAAGTGAAACAGGGCAGTCAGAGAAAAACAAATACCATATTATTTCACTCATATGTGGAATTTAAAAAACAAAACAGATGAACATAGAAGAAGGGAAGGAAAAGTGAAGACGAAA
This sequence comes from Lontra canadensis, assembly GCF_010015895.1. NCBI lineage: Eukaryota > Metazoa > Chordata > Mammalia > Carnivora > Mustelidae > Lontra > Lontra canadensis. The sequence continues at coordinate 4,684,592 of NW_022631001.1, forward strand.
ATTGAGAGGGAGATAAACCATAGGAGACACTGAACTCTAGGAAAAAAAGAGGGTTCATGGAGGGGTGGGGGAGAATGAGGATGAGGTAACAGGGTGATGGTTATTAAGGAGGGCACTTGATGTAATGAGCACTGAGTGTTATATGCAACTGATGAATCGCTAAATTCTACCTCTGAAACTAACTTTAAAAAATGAAAAAAAAAAAAAAAAGATTCTCAAGTTCTACCAAGATGGCAGAGGAATGGGGGACTCCTTTTCAACTGGTCCCCTGAATTTAGCTAGAAATCTACCAAGCCACTCTGAATACCCATGAAATCAGTCTGAGATGTAAGATTATACACGTCTGGATCTCTATGGGGGCAAAGGATCATCAGTTGAAAGGTACAAAAGACAGAGTTGGGATTGCACAGAGAGACATAGGAGGATAAACAGAAAAGGGAAGGGAGCCACCAGAAACTAGCCACCAGAAAATAATACCCCAGTACAAAAGCACCCTGCACTTGGGGACCAGCAATAGCTTGGAGACCAGTAACTGCAAGACGGAAAGGGATGGATAAAAGCACTCAGAACAAACAGAACAAAGGTGATGACAGTGTCCCCATAAAACTGTAAAACCCCAACACCAGGGGAAAACAGTATATTAAGCTCCTGCTGTTGCCTCTCAGCCTGTATATTTCTTAGATACAACTTCTCTCTCTCTCTCTCTTTTTAAATTCTTTCTCGTGTTTCTTGTTTGTTTGCTTTTTTTTAATCTACTTATCATTTCAACCAGATGCTTAATACAACATATACCATACTAACTTTTTAACTTGAACTTTTTCATACATATGCTTTCTTTTTCTTTTTGTAGATTGATAAATAGATACAAGCTTCAATGTAGTCCTTTTTTCCCTATTTAATAATACCTTTACATATACACCAGTTTTAATTTCCCTGTATCTCTGAGAAGTAGAGTTCTCTAACAAAGAGAACAAAATACACCCAGGAAGAACTGAAATACACTTCCTCACGCACACTGAGAGATTCTAGCCACCTTCCCATCACCCCACCTCTTTTATTTTGAGTTCCTTTTAGTTTGTTTTGTTGTTGCTTTGTTGGACATTTTTTTTTGTTTGTTTGTTTTTTGTTTTCGTACTTTATAAATCTTACTCTAGGGTCTCATTTTGGTTTTTCTTTTTTTCTTTCTTTTTGGCAGTGACTTTTGATTGCTCTGAACCTTCCCAGGGTGCACCTTGCCTAGATTGTGGTTGATAATTTTGGCTGTACAGCCCCTTAAGCACAACTCAACAGAGGAGGAGGGCACAGAAACAATGGCTTCTCCTACAGATCTAAGGGATATGGATCTAAGCAAGATGTCAGAAATAGACTTCAGGGTAGCAGTTATGAAGACAATAGACAAGCTGGAGAAAACTTTAATGGCAACATAGATTAGCTAAGTGCAGAAATGAGAGCAGATCTGGCAGAACTTAAAAATGCTATCAGTGAGATACAATTTAATATGGATATTCAAATAGTTGGGGTAAATGAGGCAGAAGAACAAATTAGTGATCTTGAAGACAAACTGATAGAAAAGAAGGAGCAGAAGGAGGCCTGGAAAAAATAGCTTAAATACATGAGAACAGAATTAGAGAAATAAATGATGCCATGAAATGTCCCAATGTCAGAATTATTGGGATCCCTGAGGGGGTGGAGAGAGAGATAGGACTAGAAAATATACTTGAACAAATTATAGCTGAGAACTTCCCTAATCTGGGGAATGAAACAAGCATCGTTGTCTTAGAGGCAGAGAGAATACCCCCTCAAAGATCAGGGAGAGCAGACAAACACCCAGGCATGTAATAGTAAAACTTGCAAATCTTAGAACCAAAGAAACCATTTTAAGGGCAGTTAGGTGGAAAAGATTCCTTATGTACAGAGGGAGGAACGTCAGAATAACATCAGACCTGTGCACAGAGACCTGGCAAGCCAGGAAAGGCTGGTAAGACATATTCAGGGTATTAAATGAGAATACACAGCCAAGAATTCATTATCTGGCAAGGTTGTGTTTCAGAATGGATGGAGATATAAGGAGCTTCCAGGACTGGCAGAAACTGAAAGAAAATGTGACCACTAAGCCAGCCCTGCAAGAAATATTAAGAGGGTTCTATAAAAGGAGAAAGACCCCAGGAGGATACAGAACAGAGATATACAGAGACAATCCATAGAAATAAGAACTTCACAGGCAACATAATGACAATAAAATCTTATCTGTCAGTAATCACTCTCATTGTGAATGACCTAAATGCTCCCATAAAAGGGCACAGGGGTGGAGATTAGTTAAAAACACAGGACCCATCCATATTCTGTCTATAGGAGACTCATTGTGAACCTAAAGATAAAACCAGACTGAAAGTGAAGGGATGGAGAATTATCTTTCATACCAATGGACTTCAAAAGAAAGCTGGGATAACAATTCTCATATCAGATGAATTTAATTTTAAGCTAAAGACTATAGTTAGAGATACAGAGGGACACTATAGCATTCTTAAAGGGTCTATCCAACAAGGAGGTCTAACAATTATAAATATCTATGCTCTCAACAAGGGAACAGTCAAATACATAAGCCAACTGTTAACCAAAATAAAGAAGCATATTGATAATAATACATTAATAGTAGGAACCTTCAGCACTCCATTTTGAGCAATAAATAGATAATCTAAGCAGAAAATCAACAAAGAAACAAGAGTTTTGAATGATGCACTGAAACAGGTGGACCTCATAGATATATATAGAATGTTCTACCTTAAAAAACAGAATACTCATTATTCTCAAGCACGCTTGGAGCTTTATCCAGAATAGAGCACATACTGGGTCACAAATCAGGTCTCAACCAATACCAAAATATTAAGATTATTCCTTGTGTATTCTCAGACCAAAATGCTTTGAAACTGGAACTCAATCACAAAAGAAAGTTTGGAAGAAATTTAAACACTTGGAAGTTAAAGACCATCCTGCTCAAGAATGTCTGGGTCAACCAGGAAATCAAAGAAGAACTTAAATTTGTGAAAACCAGTGAGAATGAAAAACACATTGATCTAAACCTATGGGATATGGCAAAGGCAGTCCTAAGGGGGAAATACATAGCCATCCAAGCATCACTCAAAAAAAAAAAAAAAAATTCTGAATACAAAAACTATCTCTACACCTTAAAGAACTAGAGAACCAACAACAAATTAAACCTAACTTATGTACAAGAAGGGGAATAATTAAGATTACAAAAGAGATCAATGAAATAAAAATGAGAAATACAGTAGAACACATTAATGAAACTAGAAGCTGGTTCTTTGAAAGAATTAGTAAGCTTGATAAACCACTGTCCAGACTAATCCAAAAGAAAATAGAAAGGACCAAATTAATAAAATGATGAATGAAAAGGGAGAAATCACAACACCAAGGAAATAAAAAGAATTATCAGAAATTATTATCAACAGCTATATGCCAATAAGTAAAGCAACGTAGAAGAAATGGATGCATTCCTGGAAACCTATAAACTTCTAAGACTGAAACAGGAAGAAACTGAAAACCTGTATAGGCCAATAACCAGTAATGAAATTGAAGCAGTGATCAAAAACCTCCCAAAAATCAAGATTCCAGGGCCTGATGTATTCCCTGGGGAATTCTACCAAACATTCAAAGAAGATATAATACCTATTCTTCTGAAGCTGTTTCAAAAAACAGAAACAGAAGAAAAATTCCAGGCTATTTCTACAAGGCCAGCATTACCTTGATCACCAAACCAGGCAAAGACCCCATCAAAAAGGAGAATTTCAGACCAAAATCCCTCATAACTATGGATGCCAAAACTCTCAACAAGATCCTAGGTAATAGAATCTAACAGTACATTAAAAGGATTAACCATCATAACCAGGTGGATTTATCCCTGGAATGCAAGGGTGGTTCGACATTTGGAAATCAATCAATATGATAGAACAAAATAATAAGAGAGAAGGACCACATGGACTTCTCAATTGATGCAGTAAAAGCATTCGGCAAAAAAACCAGCATCCTTTCTTGATTAAAACTCTTTAGAGTGTAGGGATAGAGGGAACATTCCTCAACTTCATAAAATCCATCTATGAGAAACCCATAGCAAATATCATTCTCAATGAGGAAAAGCTGAGAGCCTTTCTCTTAAGATCAGGAACATAGCAAGGATGCCCACTCTCACCACTATTGTTCAACATAGTACTAGAAGACCTAGCAATGGCAATCAGACAACAAAAGAAAAAAAAAAAAAGGTATTCAAATAAGCAAAGAAGAATTCAACTCTCCCTCTTCACAGATGACATGATACTTAATGTGGAAAATCCAAAAGACTCCATCCCCAAACTACTAGAACTCATACAGCAATTCAGAAATGTGACAGGATACAAAATTAATGCACAGAAACCAGTTGCTTTCTTATACACTAACAATGAAAATGTAGAATGGGAAATTAGAGAATCAATTACAATTACAATAGCACCAAAAACCATAGGATACCTTCGAATATACCAAACCAAAGAGATAAAGTATCTATACTCTAGGAACTACAAAACACTCATGAAAGAAATTGAAGAAGACACAAAAAGATGGAAAAACATTCCATGCTTATGGTTCAGAAGAGCAAACGTTGTTAAAATATCTATGCTGCCCAGCGCAATCTATACTTTCAACACCATCCTGATCAAAATACTGACAGCATTTTTCGAAATGCTGGAACAAACAATCCTAAAATTTTTATGGAACCAGAAAAGACCTTGAATAACCAAGGAAATGTTGAAAAGGAAAAACAAAGCTGGGGACATCAAGTTGCCTGATTTCAAGCTATGATCAAAGCTATGATTTCAAAGCTGTGATCATCAAGACAGCATGGTACTGGCACAAAAACAGACACATGGATCAATAGAACAGAATAGAGAGCCCAAATGTGGACTCCCAAATCTATGGTCAACTAATCTTTGACAAATCAGGAAAAAATATCCAGTGGAAAAAGACAGTCTCTTCAATAAATAGTGATGGGCAAATTGGACAGCTATACACAGAAGAATGAAACTCAACAATTCTCTTACACTACACACAAAGATAAACTCAAAATAGATGAAAGACCTCAATGTGAAATAGAAATCCATCAAAATCCTAGAGGAGAACTTAGGCAGTAACCTCTTTAACATTGGCCCCAGTAACTTCTTTCAAGACATGTCACCAAAGGCAAGGGAATAAAAGCAAAAATGAACTTCTGGGACTTCATCAAGATAAAAAGCTTCCACACAGCAAAGGAGATAGTCAACAAAACAAAGAAGCAACCCACAGAATGGGAGAAGATATTTACAAATGACACTACTGACAAAGGGCTGATACCCAAGGTCTATAAAGCACTTCTGAAACTCAACACCCAAAAACAAATAATCAAGTCAAAACATGGGCAGAAGACCTGAGCAGACACTTCTCCAATGAAGACATACAAATGGCTAACAGACACATGAAAAAATGTTCATCATCATTAGCCATCAGGGAAATTCAAATCAAAACCATATTGATATACCACCTCACACAAGTTAGAATGGCAAAAATTGACAAGGCAAGAAACAATAAATGTTGGAGAAGTTGTGGAGAAAGGGGAACTCTTTTACACTGTTGGTGGGAATGCAAGTTGGTGCAGCCACTTTGGAAAACAGTTTGAAGTTTCCTCAAAAAATTAAGAATAGAGCTAAGCTATGACCCAGCAATTGCACTATTGGGTATTTACCCCAAAGATACAGATGTAGTGAAAAGAAGGGCCATATGCACCCCATTGTTCATAGCAGGATTTTCCACAATATCCAAACTGTGGAAAGAGCTGAGATGACTTTCAACAGACAAATGGATAGAGAGAATGTGGTCCATATACACAATGGAATAGTACTCAGCCATCAAAAAGTATGAATACCCAACTTTTGCATCAACATGGATGGGACTGAAGGATATTAGGCTAAGTGGAAGAAGTCAAGCAGAGAAAGTCAATTATCACATGGTTTTACTTCTTTGTGGAACATAAGGAATAGCATGGAGGACATTAGGAGAAGGAAGGAAAAAATGAAGGGGGGTGGGGGAAATCAGAGTGGAAGACAAACCACGAGAGACTATGGACTCCAGAAAACAAACTGAGGGTTTTAGAAAGGTTGAAGTCAGAAAAATGTAGAAGGGAGAGGGTTTGGGGGGATGGGTGAACCAGGGGATGGGTATTAAGGAGGGCATGTATTGCATGGAGCATTGGGTGTTATACGCAAACAATGAATCATGGAACACTACATCAAAAACTAATGATGTACTGTATGGTAACTAACATAACATAATAATAATTAATTAATTTATTTAAAAATTTAAAAAAGAAGGATTCTTTCTCTCCCTCTGCCTCTCCCCGTCTCTTTCCCCATTTCTAAGGAAAAAAAAAAAAAGACAAAATGTAAAGTGAGAATATCAAGCATTGTAAAGAGATTTTATAAAGGAAATTCTTATATAATGACGGTGGATATATGAATTGGTGTAAGAATTTCAAAGGACAATTTGGTATTAACAAGTAAAAAGGGAAGTATACTTACTCTAAGACCCAGTTACACTCTTATAAGCAAAAATATCACTCTTGGTTTATAATTTCTGCAAACGTGTAGGAGACATGCACAAAAATATTCATAAGAGAAACATGTTGGAAGTCCTTTTAGAAACACCAAGCACTCTTGTTAGTACCTTCAATTTATACATTTTTCTTTCTCCTTCCACTTAAGGGAAATAAATATTATGACAACAGCAACTTAGATTTGTAAGTCACTTCAGAATTTGCAAGGCACTATTTCACTTAATATCTATGACAATCCAATGATGTCAATGGTGTTAAGGACAGAGTAGTAGAAAAGGCATAACTCATATTGTCCAGGAGACTTACTCTACATGAGTGAATAATCTATGGAAGATATTAGAATTTCATTTTATATGTAAGTAAATGAAATCTCAGAAAGATTAACTGCATTCTCCCACGCTAGGACAAGTAGTTGGTACAGTTAGAATTTAATCCATGCTCTTGTCATTATTGTAAACTAGCTTAGCAACAACAAAATAAATATCTCAAAGAAATTAAAATTTAAATATAATGAAGTAAGGACTTTTAAAATGCTAGTGATTTCTATACAACTAAGGCCAAATTAGAAAAAATAATCTCTTGTATCATTTAGAAAAGTCTTGGAAATGATCATGTAAGATAAAGAAGTAGAAACCTGAGTTTTCCATTTATGAAACTGCAGAGACGTATGAGAATATTCCATACTCCAGCATAGATTTTTGTCTTCATTGTCAATATTTATGCAATAAAACATCTTTTTTTTTCCTTTTAGGTGATTTTTTTGAAATTACTGAATTTTTTAAAAAGCTTAAAGTCAAAAAATATGTACACCATTAAACAGAACAGGTAAAATCATTGCTTTTTTTATTTGTTTGTTTTTAATCTCTGTTTAATTCTAAATGTGAGAGCAAGTATTATTCTGTTGTAAAGACCATTCAATGATTAGAGAACGGAGTTGAAATTCAAAGATTTCATCCAAGCCAAACTCTTAAGATTTCAATTATGTCTTCCTGAAGGCATTGGCTAAGGACTTTGCTACAATAGTTAGTCCCAGATATCACAGCTGGAAATATTGCCTGCATTTAATGTCACATGATGTAGTTGCTTAATTAGTACTCTTCAAGAAGGAGCCCTTGGTATTTCTAGAAGGGTTTGAGTCCTGTGGTCCTCTAAATATGAAACACACTAAGTTGAAGTTACCTTAGGGTAGAGAAAAAAGAGTGGAGAGCAAATAAAAGAAGTTGAAAAAAAAAAAGAAATCTTTCTTTGGTCATCAAAAAACTTCAGTTCAGGTCCAACATTTTCCACAAGTTCTGTGGTTGTGGACAAGTTTTCTAAAATTGGCTGGACTCTATTTTCTCATTTATAGATTGAAATGACAATTCCTACCTTATCTACAAAAGAAGTTTACCATTAGGATTGATAGAGCTAATATATAAGAATGTATTTTTAGGGATGCCTGGATGGCTCAGTGGGTTAGAGCCTCTGTCTTCAGCTCAGTTCGTGTTCAGGGTCTTGGGATCGAGCCCCACATTGGGCTCTGTGTTCAGCGGGGAACCTGCTTCCCCTCTCTCTCTCTGCCTGCCTCTCTGCCTACCTGTGACCTCAGTCAAATAAATAAATAAAATCTTTTAAAAAAAAAGAAAAAAATAACGAATTTTTAATTTATATGAAGTTTTCAATGCGCATTGAAAATGTTACTATAATAACATGAAAGATTTGGGCACCTGGGTGGCTCAGGTGGTTAAGCGACTACCTTGGTTCAGGTCATGATCCTGGAGTCCCAGGATCCTGTCCCATATTGGGCTCCCTGCTCACCAGGGAGTCTGCTTCTCCCTCTGACCTTCCCTCCTCTCGTGCCCTCTCTCTCTCTTATTCTCAAATAAATAAAAATGATAATAGTAATACAAAAGGCTTAACTCACAGGACTTCTTGTAAGTTTTAAATGTCTTAATGTAGTTGAAAATTCTGTCATTCATTCATGAACAAATATTCATTCTATCAATAAATACAATTGAATACATGTAGTACGGCAGGTCTTATGTTAGATACTGATAGTGTATTAAACAAGAAAGTACAGTTTGTTGAACTCAAAGCCTAGGATAGGAGAGAGACAAGCAAGCAAACGATAATAATAAAAAGTGTTTGCTAAATGCAGTGTTGGCTTTAGAAGCGCTTAAAACTGGAAAACCTCACATAAGAGGTGATATTTGAGCTGGATCCCAAAGGAGGAAGAGGTTTAGGCAGGCATAAATACAGAAAGGCCAACTCAGTGTCAGAAAACAATACATGCAGGAAGTCATGTGGCAAGAGAAATGTGTTATGTTCTAAAGAAACCACATAAAGGAAAAATAAATAAGCAGATACTAGTTTGTGAATTGTCCTGAATGTCATACAAAGAATTTGGAACTTTATCTTGAAATGATGGATTATAACTGAACAATTCTAAAGAAAGAAATGAAAACCGGGTTTGTATTTTTAGGAATGGCACTCTACAACGTAGAAAGAATCAGTTGCATAGGAAAACACTTGGAGTTTTCACACCAGTTAAAAGACACTGTGGAAAACAAAGTGAAACATAATGAAGATCTAAACCACGGTGTTAGCACTGAGGGTAAAAAAGAAGGGTAAGATTATTGAAAAATCTGGAAGGAGAATCAACAGGGACTAATTAGAGGAAAGGGAAGAGTCAAGGACGGTGTAAAACCAACAATAATGACAAATGAGTGTGTTTGAACTTGGCCTTGATAGCGTGAATCATGTTTAATTTACTGATCGCCTAAAACCTAGACACAATTCTATGTATGTAAGCATCAATTTTTCATATAAATGAATATTACTATAGATATATTATTGTGCATTTTGGTCTAATGAAAACTTCTACTTCCTTTTCACTGTAGATTATTTTATTCTGATTTATGAAAATTTTCCTGTCCTGACAATATTAGATCCAGTGTTGGCATTGCTTCTATTATCCTATTCTACTTAATTCTAGACCTTTTTATCCTATCCTGGGACTTTTAAGATTTACTTACTAGAAATTTTTAAATTTTATTATACATATCTAAATAAAGTCTTAAATAAAGATGTTCTACTTGTAAAGAAAGAAATATTTCTGAAAAATATTAAGTCTGCCATACTATTCCATAAATGGCTCCTCTGCTATCCATGTAATCAGATTTGCTCTGTGCCTCTGACATATAGCACCTCCTTGGAAGGCATTTTATTCTGCACCCTGAGTCTTGGCAGAAAAAGAAGAATTTGCAGTTTTAGTATGACCTTTAAAAATCTCTGCCACATCACAAACACCTTAAGCTTCAAGCTTAGCCAACGATGTGATTTCAAATGTTCTCTCCAGATTCAGCCTTCTGGACTTTTAAAACTTAAGAGGTTCACACTATAAGTCAAGGTGACAATATTACTAATATTATCTTGTCATGATTAGTTTCTGACAGACAAGTTTTTTACATAATCAGCAGTACTAAACATATTTACTATCACATTTTGTTCACTTTTTCAATACAGTTTCATAACTTGATAAAATGACTGGCACAAAAATGTCTGATAAATATATATTGGATACATGAATCAATCAATTAATATCAACATTATAAAACATCTGGTCATTTTTATTCAGATAATTTTGTATGTGTCCACATGATAACATATAGATATTTTAAAAACCCCATGGCATTTATCAGTCATAGTTCTTGCTGAAAACTAATAGGCTCCTACTCTGGTTGTCTAAAATAGTGTTCACAGAATCCAAGGAAGTCTTGGCAAAGGAGAAGCAACTGATGGCTCTGAGGTGACCCAGCCGGAAAAGGATACCATGGTTCTACATAACTCCAGTGCTGGGTACCAGTGACATTGCTTCACACAGCCGAGAGCCACCGGATAATACCGCTGAAGTACCCTAAGCTGCTATTGCAGGCTACCCCAAGATTTTATTAATTTCTTCCTCTTTGTATCATTCACTCAAGTTACAAGAGGAGAGAAGAGGGAGTTTTTTGTGGCAAGAATTTGATTGATTAACCGTAGATTACATGTCCAAAGCTTGGCTCCCAGAATTTTTCCTCTCAGGTTCTATGGTGGGAGAGGGGCATTGCATCCAACTGGTATTACACACGGTAGAGATTACTCCATAAATGAGAAGGAGAGAGTATTTTAAGATGTAAGACATAGTATGTTGGGAAGGCTATAGTTACAGGATGCTGTGTGCTTGTGTGTGTGTGTGTGTGTGTGTGTGTGTGTACAGGGTACAGGTAGGGTTGTAGGACATTCATGGAACTGCAAAACCTCTAAGCTATGACTCTTATTACATCACTTATCACAGTGGGTCACAGTTTCTGTTCCCTCAAGTGAGTTCCCTCATGTCAGGGAAGATAAATAGATTCTTTAAAGAGTGAAATTAATTAAATTAGCTATATTAATAAAACAACTTGTTTCTCCTGTACTTGATGAATAATACGTACCCTATTTTATATAAAAATTCACATATATACGATTTTAAGATGCCCTTTTGGCATTTCCTTTCTAATTATTTTTTAAGATCTTATCATGATAACCCCTAATTAAAGGGGGCTTATGAAAATTAAGAAATAATGGTATTTTGTTGATTCCAAGTAATCTATATCCTGAAATGTCTTTGGGTCACAAATGTCCAGGAGTCCCAAGATGCCCGCTTCATACAGGAATTTTAACCAATAATCTTCTGTGCCTTAAGACCTGAAAACTGATATTTTAGTCCCCTCAATCTAATAATGCTCAGGAGAGGGGCTTCAGTTGTCTTTGTTGTTTTTAATAGAAAGGCATTATCTTTACCTCTCTAGCAACCTTCTTTATAAATTGTTGTTTTGTATTTGTGGTCTGTATAAAAATGAACGGTAGGACTCAAATCATATTTGAGAGCTCAAAGTTCAGCCAAAAATTCAATTATGTAAATTAGAAAAGAAATGCCAGGGAATGAAAGCTAACCACTCAGTGTTCTCAATTCAGGTCAGGGGTAGGGGTGGAGGGCTGTAAAGAAGAAAAGGAAAAGAGCTTTGCTCTAACACTGGGAGGAAAATAAATATTTTTTACATTCAGTCTTGTGGTAATAAGGATGATCATCTGCAGTGCCTTCCATCCTAAATTTATCTACAGCCATCATTTGAGCCATTGATCTGCAAGTGTGCTTTGTACTCTCAAGGTGGCTATGCAGCACAAAGGGCCCTGTTCTTTCATTTGTGTGGGTATAGATTTGTACTGCTGAACAAACAAAACAAGGCAGAAAACAAGCAATCAATGAACCCTGGGGGTAGGGCTTAAAAGACAGACAACTGGATGATGGCTGGGCTTTGGCACACAGACTAAAGGGTTTATTTCTATGAACGCACACTTCGGTTTGGAAAAGATCTTTGGAAAACTGGGTTTAGATGGAACTTAAAAGATAGCTTTTTTTTTATATTTTGTTTTGTTTTAATACTAACTTTATGGATTCTATGGGACTCAAGAGATGTATCTCAGGAGCTGCTTCAGGGATGGGAATGTAGGATGTTGGACTCAGGCGTCTTCATCACCTTACCTTAACAATCACAACATTTTGTTTGAACACATTAATTTTCTACTTAATTGCAGAATAGGTTTCTGTGCTAAGGAACTGTTTTTAAAATCACTGGTCTAGTTCAAGTGAATACTTCATTTTTTTCATAAAAAAATACAAATTTTACAAGTTGAAAAAAGAGATGATGAAAAGGTTCGGTGGACCAAGTACCACAGCTGGTATTATTAGAGCTGGGACTAAAAATCCTGTTCTTATTTCCTACCCCATGTGTTTACCACCAGGTCAATTTATCTTTTATTCAATTCACTAAGTCCTAGTCATTCCATCCTTGATATTCACCAAAGCACTCTCAGCAGAAAACTTTGAGAAAGAGATCTTGAACTCTGCATTGTTATTAAATAAATAATAAGGATATTTGATGTAATATATATTTTATATATTTGAACAATAAAGGTACTTGATAACTTTGGAAATTTATTTGGAAAAGATACAAAGATATGTATGAAACTCTTCTGTTAAAATAAGTAGCCAATGGCTCTCAAATTTGCCTCAGTTAAACTTTAAGGAAAGATCTATAAAGAGAAGAATATTTCTATGTAAAAAGAATAATGGCTATGAAGAGGAAAATTGTTGCAAACCAAGGAAAGAGCATACAAAGACAGGAAAATATGTTAAGTGCACTGATGTATCAATGAGAGAATAAAATTAGTGAATGATTAAAGTAAATGTGTTCAGGTGTTATTGACAGACCATTTGGAATACAAGACATGGTTCATATAAGGTACTATCTTGCCGTTGTAAGAATGCTGACATATGAGGAAATGATAAATTCCCAGAATGCTTTTCTGTCTACAGGTTAATACCTAAGGTCTTCCTGTATAGGAAAAAGTTTAAGTGATATTTTGTAGACAGTTATTTCCCTACTGTAACCATGAGGACCATAAGCCATTTGCCAGATGAGAGGACAGTTTATGCCTCTGCCCTCCCTAAATGACATGCATATTTTACTATAAGCTCTTGCCTGTCTGGTTTGTCTCAGTAACTAATGGACCTCTGAGCCCAGGCAACCATGCCACTCAATTTTAGTCAATCAGGCTCCATTTTTCATCCTGTTTTCAGGTCACATTTGCTTTATTTAAAGCAGTTATGTTGGATCAGCTAAAACCCAAAGCATTCAATGAAAGCCTTAAGCATGTGACCACAATTTCACATAAATATCTCTGACTCAAAGCTTTAATATAAAGTGCCACATTCACACGCATTCCATCAGTATACAGTTCAGGACTGCTTAGGTAGGTAACAGTTGTCCATGCTGTCAATTAACATTGCAGGTCATTTGAATAAGGTCAAGATTAGAAAAGCTATAACGTTTTATTACAGATCTTCTGTTTTTAAGGTAAATTATTATAAGCTAGGAAAAATAAGCCTGATTAATATTTTAAAATAAGGAAGTTAACTCTGGATGCTTCTATTTTTCTTTCACTATAACTCTGCCAAATCTAATAACTAATAACCTAAAAAGTAACTAAGGAAATGGACAGAACAAAACAACTAGCCTATAAGAATAGTCTAGTAATTTAATATATTGCAATTGCTTAAATTATTAACACCTGCTTGTCCTAAGGACATATATTCAAATTGGAAAGCATTGTTGTGAAATGAAAAGTTGGAAAAACAACATGGAAAATCTACATGATACTTATTCTGTTTGAAAGAGCAGTTAGAATTATCAGCCCTCTGACACCCCATGTGGCATTAGCATTAGCAACAACACTGTGGCACAGCCAAAAACCAAAATCTAACAGAGTGGAAGGCAGAGCCAGAGCAGAGGACTAACAGGGAAATAATTTAAGTAGAAGCTAAGAAGAAGAACAGCATCTAGGGACAGTGATAAATTTGATATATGTCTAGAAGACAGAGATAAGAGGGGACTTTGTGGTCTTTGCACTTTGCTATTGATCTGCTTGCTGGGCTATTTAATGTGTCTGGTAATAATACATTATTTCCCCAGCTTCAGACTTAAAATGTGATAGTAAAAATTAATAGAGTAAAGACTATTTTTCTCCTTTCTTGTGCATTTTTACTATACTGCATTTGTCATGGGAATAGTAAGAAGTTACACACATTAAATAGCCCTCTTATGAGCTATAATGATTAGTAGTTTGAGCATCAGCAAAAGGGTGTGGATAATCCTAACAAGTTAACAAAGAGCCTTCATCCTACTCTCTTGAATTCTAAGCATCCTTGACTGCGTGAATTTATGGAGTGAATATAGGCTTTGGAGTCAGACAGACCAAGCTTAGGGAAGTTATTTAACCTCATTCAGTTCATCATAAAATGGGAATAATAAGATGTAACTCATAGAGTCATTGGGAAGATTATATAATGGAATGTTGCAGAGAAAGTGTTTAATAAGTACCTGACACTCACAATATGGTAGCTATCATTATCTATTAAAGAAGCAGAACATAAAGAATAAATATTTATAAATCAGCGTTCTAAGTCCTGGTTGTGCATCAGAATCATCTGTGGAATTATTTTAAACTAGAGATGCCATCCAAGAAATATTTATTCAGTAGGCACTGTGCAGTCATTTCTATTTTTCAAAGAACTCCATGGGTGACCCCTCTGATCAGCCAGGAGTGATAGACACTCTTATGAAAGTATTTTCATCATCAAAGAAGAACTCGAAACTTTAAAAGTGGAGAAGACTTTAATGAAGAGTCAGCAACTCTTTTGCTCCCCTGCCAATTGCCATCATATTGTATACATCACATAGAAAAGGTTGTACGCATATAAAGGCTGGCAGTTACATCTGGCAAAGGAGATTTTTCTAAGTGAAAGATAAATATTTTAACCAACTGCCAGACAACTAAGTAAGTTCATCTCTGTATGACTCTGAGCATTGCTAGCTCTGTTAGGACTGCAGTCAAAAATTTAAGAACGGGAACCTGAACTCAAAACATCTGGCCTTAGATTCAAGTGTTGTAAATATGACAGGTGCAAATTACTCATGCACTCCAGTCACAACACTGTCTTTCTCCACCAGTTCTACTCTCCCATTATGTTTCTGAGCAGCATCCAGAGCCTGACCAGCTTCACAATATAGCCATAGTAAAGAGAAGCCAATATTAAGCTAAATGCCATCATGTCTCTCAGACTACAGTAATGTAATACATCAGAAGTGAGGGAGAATGGTAGATCAGGTACAGGAGAGCTCAGAGCAACTGAGATCAACCCTATGATTTAAACCTGAATCAAGAGGTATGCAGTCAGTTTAGGGTAACATGTAGGTTTTTATTCTGGTATTATTTTTAGACATGAAATGAAGGAAGCACATCACTTCATTAAATATTACTTTCCTTGGATATTATTAGGAACGTTGAATTAAACCACTACCACAAACATGTCAAAACGAACCTGTTAGAGACCTATGAATATTCTCCATTCAGTCATTAATAAGAAGAAAGGCAGCAATCCATTATATAATGCTTAATATATGCCAGACATTTTTCCAAGTGTTATTCACATATTAACTCATTTAATCTTAACAATTACCCTACAAAACAATTTTTTACACCCCTTTGTGGTGTTCCACCCAGTTTCTCCTTTAGGAAAGAAGGACAGATATTAGAAGGTATTGGAAGATGGCCCTCAGCTCTAAGCTGTCTTTGGAGAGTGCCTTGACTGAAGAATACTGCTTCACCCAAGATCATACCTCCTTCCAGGAACAGCCCTGACCCAGTGATTAATTATAATGTTGGTGTAAAATCCTGATCCTCTTGCACCAGGTTGGGAAAAATGCAAAGCTATCCTAGTTCCAAACCTCTCCATGGGTTGGCTGAAAATTTCCTTGAAATTGCATCAGAGCTTAACTTCTTTTTCTGTCCAATCCTGCTTCACATCTTTTCTATCCATATTCTCAAGAGCACTCCCTAATCAATGTCCTGAACACTAGTTTCTGTCTCAGTGTTTGCTTCCCATGGAATATAATCTGCAACAAGCCACTTAGGTAATTTGGTCATCTTGATAACCTCTCAGAAATAGATGTCTACCTGACATGTGCTAATGATGCTGCTGAACATGTCACTCAGCATTTCTTACTGCCTCCTTCCCTCTCTTCTTTTCACTTGACTCTAAGCATATCATTTCTTCTCCTACTGGCTCTGTTTCTATCAGTGTCACATTCAGAAATGTTAAGATCTAGCTGGGTACTCAGTGACCATCTAACTGTAAGAGAGATTGCGTCTTAGAGAGCATATATATTCCTATGTCTAGCCTATAGATGGTTGCTCATGCTTAGAGTTCAGATATCTTAGTCCAATAAGTTATAGCTTGGCTAACAGGAATACAAACAAGACTGGAAATTTATGCTCAAGGAACTGTCTCTCACTTACCACCTCAAAGACAAACTTTAGATACAACTGAAATTTAGATTTTTTTTTTTGTTTCACTAATCTCAAGATTGTAAAGTCATTTTTATTGTTTTCCACCAACCTTCAAAATTCCAAAGAACTGTAAAAATGTAATTCTGCATAATCTCTTCTGTTGACTCACATTATTTTCTCTGCCCAGTATACTGCTTTCCACCAAATCTTTTTTGATAAATTACTTTTTACTCATACACCATTCATATAGTACTGGTTGGGTCATCATGTTATTATATTACTCCATCTCTGATGACTACAAATGATGACTCAGGAATGAGTACTTTATCTGTGGCAGGCCAATAAGATTCCCACCCCTATCCCCCCTCCACCCCCATATCTTCCAACCAAGAACTGAGTAAGAACATTACTCCAGCTCTAAGATATAGCCATCATGTACCAGATCCTTCAACTCATGGAGCATGCTGGTCTGCAATGTGAGAGAATAATGACTATGAAAATGAAAGAAAGTACCAAAGATGACAAATACCTAATTCCAGTGGTTCTCAAGGTTCAACTACAGTTTTCTCTCCAAAAATGAATTTATTTAACCTTGATTTCATTAACCCTCTAATTACTTCTTATTAAGGATTAAACTCAAGATCCCTACCATGATATGCAAAGACCTTCACACTATTTACCTAAGCTAATACCTAATTTTATCCTTACCACCCTTTCGTGATTCATCCTGTCCTCCACTACACACAGTTTCTAGTAATATCATCAAATGTCTAAAAGGTGATTCAGGATTCAGCATGAACTGTGCCTTCTCTGAAGAACACTTCCCAATTCCTCCTGTCAGAATTAGCCATTAATCCCTCATGTTCTGATGAACCTAACATCATTCATTTATGAGTCTGTGTCTACTGGTCATTTTCACTGATGTCATAGAAACTGAGGTGTGAAGACAATATTGAATTTAAATGGAAGAAAACTCACAAAGAAAAGATGCCTTGTACATATTCTTTCACAAGCTCCATGCACAAGTTATTGATTTTGGATCTTTCTTTTTTTCTAACATATATATCAAAAGCCATAAATTTCCCAGGAAACAATGACTTCTCAGCATTCCACAAATTTTGAAAAGTTGTGTTTTTATTTTAATTTGGTTAAAATATTTTTTTAAAGATTTTTTATTTATTTATTTGACAGAGATCGCAAGCAGGCAGAGAGGCAGGCAGAGAGAGAGAGAGAAGCAGGCTCCCCGTCAAGCCCAGAGCCCAATGCGGGGCTCAATCCCAGGACCCTGGGATCATGACCTGAGCCGAAGGCAGAGACTTCAACCCACTGAGCCACCCAGGCACCCCTGGTTAAAATATTTTAAAATTTCTTTTGAGGTTTCTTATTTGACCCAGATATTATCTAAAGATGTGTTACTTAACTTCCAAACATTTGTGGGTTTTTCAGCTACCATCCGCTATTGATTTTTAGTATAATTTCATCATAACTACTCTTCCTCCATAGGTCCCTGCTTCCCTCAAGATCTTTTTCTTTGACGTTGGTTTTCTGTGGTTTGAATATAACATGCCTACATGTGACTTTCTTTGATACTTCTAATTTTTGATGTTCTTTGAGTTTCCAGTATTTTTGTTTTGATGTTTACTGTAGCAACAGGTAACAAGAGGCTTCAGTTTCCTCTTGTGTTTTTTTTGTTTTGTTTTGTTTTGGTTTTGGTTTTGGTTTTTGGTTTTTTAAAGAAAGAAAGAGAGAGCTAGAGAGAGGGAAAATTGGGGGGAGGGAGAGGAGGGCCCAGGAAGAGGGAGAGAGAGAGAATGGGACTCCATCCCAAGACACTGAGATCATGACCTGAACAGAAATCAAGAGTTAGACACTTAACCAACTGAGCCACCTTGGTGCCCCTCTTCTAATGTTTTTGATGTTTCCCCTCTTTATTTTGGACTTCCTTAAGTCCTTCTCCTTAGGAAGAGTTTCTCTTTCAGCTCTTTCAGGTGTTATCCATTGCTATTATACTGGAACATTGTTAGTGTGTTGGTAATCCTATAATCTTATGATATAGTATGATACAGTATAGTATAGTATATAGTATATAGTATAGTTTAGTATAGTATGATATAGTAGTCTTTTTGTAAGTCTGTGACCTTCACATTGTTTCTCTACTGGAATAGCCTTATCCCCATGCCCCTTACTCCCTTCTCTGGCTACATTGTTCCTAGGATATTTCCTTGAATCCCTAACTAACTCCCATTGACTTTTTTTTTCCCCTCCCTTAAGTGAGAAAGGAAAACAGGAAAGGTCTAGAATGAGCAGCAGTCCCTTCTTTGAATTGGGATAAATCTCTGACATTTTCCCTGGAGAGTATGCTTTTACTCCTCCCTTCTGGCTGCCAAAACTAAAGGTGAAACTAGAGGGCTCTTTCACCATCTTCAGCCATGAGCCTGATATGGTTCCAGGAGGTAAAGCCCACCAAACTATGGGGATTATTTGTTATAAAGACAACTAGTAACAATTTGCTAGCAGAAAGTCATACCAATGGTAACATTATTCTTCAAAAGCTAAACAAATCTTCTGATCTGATCTCTACAGTTTTAGAAAGGACTTAAAATAAATTTCTGGAAATGTGACAAATTGCATACAGGAAGTTAGATGTAAAATACTTTAGTGGCTATAATTAAGTTTTCTTTAAATACCAAATTCTGTCCTAAATCATATAACTTAATGTAACATTACACACACACACACACACACACACACACACACACATATGGGAAGTTTGGTTTTCATGTTTTTGAGAAACCTTGGAGAGTGTCTTATTTATAATAAAACATTACCATCTGGTGGTATTAATTTCAAGTGCAGGCAAAATGTCCTATAGGATCTTTTATTGAAAAACTGCTTCTTCTATAACACTTCCATTCTCTCCTACAAACATGGTGCAAAGAACTATTGTTGTAAAAATTAAGATCTTTTATGCTGAGCAATTTACACTCTAAAAATGTAATACATGAAACCATTACACTAAAATAAATGATATAATAAAATTGTATATTGTTACCTATTCATTAATCGGTTCAATTGTTATTGGTTAGCACCTACCATGTGACAGATATTGTTCTAGACACTGAGAATGCACCATTTAAAAAGGCAAGCAAAAACCCCTTCCTTCTTGATGTTTATGTTCTAGTTTAAAATAGGGTAGAGGGGCACCTGGAGGGCTCAGGTCAGTCAAGTGGTCTGCCTTCAGCTCGGGTTGTGATCTCAGGGTCCTGGAATCGAACCCCATGTAGGGTTCTCTGCACTGCGGAAAGTCTGCTTCTCCAACTCCCTCTGTGCCTACCTCCACTCATTCTCTCTCTCTTTCCATCAAATAAAGAAATAAATCCTTTAAAAATAATAAAAGGTAGAAAATGAATAAAAAATAGTAGTATGGTGTGTCATAAGGTTATAGGTAATTTAAGGAAAATCAAAGGTGGCAGAGAATGCTAGAAATAGAAGTAGAAAAATTAAAGAACATAATTAAGGAAAGATATGCTGATATCCTTGCTGATATCTGAACAAAGACCTGAAGTACATGAGAAAGTAAGCCCTGCCACCATCTGAAAAAAGCCATAGGAAAGAGCAAGTATGGAGTCTCTAGTGCAGTAGCGTCCTTGGATGGCATGTTTGAGAAACATTATAGAAGCCCTTTTAAAAAGTTGGAATGGAGTGAGCAGGACGAGAAGGAAAAGAAGGAAGTGCATAGAGGTAACAGGGAAGACAGAACATATAAAGCCATGAAGATTCCAAGGACAGGACTTTAAGAGCAATTTAAAGCCATTGGGAGGTTTTGTGTTTTCAAAGATTTTATTTACTTATTTATTTTACACAGAGAGAAAGAGATTATAAGCAGGGGGAGGAGCAGAGGGAGAGAGCCAAGCAGACTCCACACTGAGCACAGAGGCCAAAGTTGGGCTGTATCTCACAACCCTGAGATCATGACCTCATCTGCAATCAAGTGATCCACCCAGGTGCCCCTGTCTTGTATTTTCAAAATGACTATTTAGGCTACTGTGATAAAAATAAAATATAAGGTGAAAGGGCCATAAACAGAAAGACCTTTAGGATAGTGATACTCAAAATGGCAGTTAATAGCTAGATAAGAAGTTTGTGCCAAAATTTAAATAAATGTACTCCTTCTTGAATTGAGAAAGTCTTAGTAAGGAAAAAATGTTGACAGGACTAAGTTGTATGTGTAGTGATGTTGTTCATTTATATTACATCGTAAACTCTTGGTCTCCTCATGGACCAATAGGCTATTCAGTGGCCCCTACTTTGAGAATCACTGCTTTATGATATTATTGCAATAACTAAAAAGTAAGAGATGATGGGGTCTTAGACCATGATAGTGGTATGGCAGAAAAGAAATGACCCTTTACACAAATACAGATATATACATAGATATCTAGATGCCCACACCCTCATGAGACTTGCTAATGTATTAACTATGGGTTGTAAAACAAAGAAAAAAGTCAAAGAGAATATCACTTTCTGAGTCTGAGAAACTGGAGCTACATTTACTAAGATAGGAAATACAGGAGATGGGACAAGTTTGGGAAAGAAGTCAGGCTTTTTGGGGCATATTAAGTGTAAATGTCCAAAGGGAGATAACAAGTAGGCAGTTAGATATATGATTCTAGAATTTAGAGGCAAGGTCTGGCTAGTATATACCTGCTTATATGCTACGAGAATGTATATGGTATTTAAAGCCTAAAAATTAGATGAGATCTCCAAGTGAAGGAGTGATGTCTATTCTATTTATATAGACTGTAGTGACACAAGAACCAAGCTCTGGGACACTTTGAAATTGAAAGTCTAAAACACGTGCTGAAAAACTATGGCTAGTGGGTCAACTCTATCCCATTTTTGGACAGCCCACAAGTGAAGAATATTTTTTATGTATATTAAGCATTAAAAAGAGAGAGAGAGGGAGGGAGAGAGAGATAAACATGCAACGGAGACCACACCTAGCCCACAAAAGCTAATCTATTTACTGTGAGACCATTAACAGAAGTCAAGTTGGCTGACCACAGGACTAGAAGATAGGAAGATAAGAGAGAAAGAAAACCAAGGAAGTGTGGAAGTCAAGTGAAGGCTGAGTTATATGGAAAAGGGAATAACACCTGTGTCAAATGCTGATGACAGGTCAAGAAAAATGGAAACTTAAAATTGGCTATTGGTTTGTCGATATAGAGAGCATTAGAGACCTTGACAAGATAGTATTCAAGGAGTCATGTGAGCCAAATCCTGCAATTAAAAAGGGTTACAAAAACAAATAGAGATTTTTTCCCACTTTTTCCATTTTCCCAAAGGGTTTTTCTATAGAGAATCTGAGAAATGAATCAGTCACTGGAAGGGTAAGTGAGTTTAAATACACACACACACACACACACACACACACACACACACCCCTTATATATTTATATAAATATATATTTATTATATATTAAGCTAAATATACATTTACATTACAACTTGTTTTTATGACTATGAGAAAGACCACAGGATCAATGGAAGTTTTAATACTGCAGTGTTGTCAGAGGCTCAATTACTATAGAGTCTTCTGAGTGGATGAGAGATAATATAATCTAGTGACAAATAGATGCTTTAGCTAGAAGCTTGGATCATCTCATCACAGTAACAGGAAGAAAGCAAGAATGCACTCTATGGTTAAAAGGGTACCAAGGGGAAGAATGCTGTGGCAGAAGCTTGCAAAACTTACATTCTGATGGATTCTATTTTCTTACTAACAGATGTTGGGTCGGTGGCTCCAGGAACGCAGGAGAAACAATAGAAATGACCTCTGGGCCGCCATCTTCCAGTCCCCCTCCTTCCTAACCCTTGACTCTCCCACCATAAGGATATATGCCCAGGTCACATCTCCACAAGTAACCAGATACCTATGCAAGAAACGGGAACATCAAGACTCCCCCAATCCTCCAATCCCTGAATACCATACCTTATATGGCTGTGAACCTATTCCCTGTCTTAACCCAGATAAAAGACCCACTTCGACCCCCTCCCCGTGCGATTTCCCCAACTCCCCTTTCCCGAGTCACAGAACCTCGCCCGAAGGTGCCCACCTCCTCCCGGCGCGACTTTCCTGGCTCCCCTTCTCCTGAGTCCTGACACTTCACCGGAGAGTGCCTTTAATAAATCTTGCCTTGTGCCTACCTCGCCTGGTATCGTGTTTATCTTGCCTATAAAACCTTACAACAGAAGAAGGGTGATCAGCTGAGAATGAGGATGAGAGAAGTGAGGGATGTTGGAAATTTGAAGGAAGAGCAGATGAAAATACTTGTTCGACTGAGAGAGTAAATGACTAGGAATTATAGAATACTAGCTATCTAGCACTAAGGGATAATTTAAAATAACTAGCCATGAATTGCAAGAACAGTAATCATGGTTTACTGCAAAGAAGGAGGAACTGAGTAGGCAGAGAACTTGATTTAACCCTGGTTGGAGTTTAGTCAAGTGCATACAATAAATCAAAAGGGGGCTATTAGTTAAATGTGGTAAAAGAATGGTTGTAATAGCAGACCATGGAATCTAAGCTGAGTAAGAAAGAAACATGGACATGAAATGCATAAAAATTCACGGAGTTGTAGCCATATGATTTATGCATTTTTTCTTTGTACATTATACCTCAGTACACAAGCTCACCTAAACTAGAAAGAATGAAAGAAGAGAGAGAGAGAAGGAGGAAAGAAGGAAGGGAGGGAGAGAAAGGAAGGAAGGGAGATATATCCAACAGGATAAAATTAACTAAAAAAAGAAAACATGAAAGATAAGCATGCCCTTTAGGAGGTGATGAAAGAGAAATTAAGTGAGAGATATAGGAGCAATGAGAAGGGGGGATAGATTCCAATAGAGACTGAAAACTTAAGACTGGAAAGACTAGTTCAGAGAGATACTGAACAGAGAATGTTTTAGTTCATTGTAGAAATTGTACATATGATACAGTAGCAAAGGTATTCATATTAGCATTCATATCAGTGGCTTTGAACTAATGGAATGGAATCCAATCACGTTTCTTATGTTTGCAGGAAATAAAGAATCAGAATTCAAAATGATCATAGCAAGAGAGACAAATTTTAAAACAAACAGCAAATCCAATTAAATTAACAATGCTTGGGAAGAAAATCCAAGTATGCAAATTGAAAGGAAAGAAAAAATGGTTTTGTGACTATATGGTGAAAATGGTTCTTAGGCCCAAAATAGATGATGTAATATGTCTGTGGACCAAATAACATATAACTCTAAGAACACATAAAATCCAAAGAAAGCCTGTATCTTCTGACTCAGTATAATAAGCAGAGGGAACAATTATGCATTCAAAGTTGGCTGAGGTCGTGAGCAAAAGCTAAAAAACTAACTTGTTCTTCCAAGAATTTTTTTTAAAGTATTACTGAATATTGATTGTTAAATACAGGAGAGGCTCTTTCTCAGCCTGTCTATGTTAAATTCTTTTTACCCTTCTAAAGATAGGAAAGAAATAAATTTGATCTTCGGTTTGTAGAATTATAAGTGTCAGAAAATGGAGAAAAGCTCGCAGCAATGTCCTGATGGAAAAAAGTCTGCCCTTCCTCGTTTCTCTCTACTCCAGCTTTTAATAGGTACTATTTCCTCCGACTAGAAATGAAAGTGAAGGCCTATTGTATCACCAGGAGGCCAGAAGACAGTTCCTCCTGTGTTAGTCAGGTTCAGTCAATTTCAGAAACAAAGGCTGCTGCTGCTACCCACAGGGAGTTTTATTATATGGGACCTCATTTCCTTGACAGCAAGTCTGTGCTGAGCCCCTCCTGCCAGGATAGATTTCTTCCTGCTGCTGTTTCTCAGCTTTCAGCACCATTACATTGCTTTACACTGCTTCCACATGGATTTCAGGCTTTTCTTCTTCCTGTTTCCTATGTCTTGCTGTGTCTTCACACGTATCTTTGGACACTTAGGACATCAACAGCACCACTGAGAGGGGTGTGATGAAACTGCCTAGGAAGACCTATATCCTGCACTTGTCAAGTGTAAAATTCCCTCTTGCCTAAAATGTGAATAATATCATGCATTCATAAATCTTTTCTAGAATTAATCAAATAAAACTTGAAGAAGACAAAAAAAAAAAAAAAAAAAAAAAAAAAACCTCATCCTGAAAACTAGGAATACTGCAATCCAAATTTCCAAAAGTCAAAGATGTCTCCTGGACTCTTGTGAGACTGCAGTTGGAAATCATAGAAAGAGACAACTGCTTTCTGTTTGTCTTAACTTGAGTCTTTTGCACAATAGGTTCATTGAATTGTTCACTTCAGATAATTTCCATTCTTATCTGAGTATTTCTCTGTGACAGAGACTAATGGAGAATCCATGGGACATGATGCCCTTTGTATTTTTTTTTTTTTACAGGTCTGTGATTCGCCAGGTTTACACACTTCACCACACTCACCATAGCACATACCCTCCCCAATGTCCATAATAACCCCACCCCCCCAACCCCCCTCCTCCCAGCAACCCTCAGTTTGTTTTGTGAGATTAAGAGTCACTTATGGTTTATCTCCCTCCCAATCCCATCTTGCTTCATTTACTCTTCTCCTATCCCCTTAACCCCCATGTTGCATCTCCTCTCCCTCATATCAGGGAGATCATATGATAGTTGTCTTTCTCCGCTTGACTTATTTCGCTAAGCATGATACCCTCTAGTTCCATCCACGTTGTCGCAAATGGCAAGCTTTCATTTCTTTTGATGGCTGCATAGTATTCCATTGTGTATATATACCACATCTTCTTTATCCATTCGTCTGTTGATGGACATCTAGGTTCTTTCCATAGTTTGGCTATTGTAGACATTGCTGCTATAAACATTCGGGTGCACGTGCCCCTTCGGATCACTACATTTGTATCTTTAGGGTAAATACCCAGTAGTGCCATTGCTGGGTCATTTTCTATTTTCAACATTTTGAGGAACCTCCATGCTGTTTTCCAGAGTGGTTGCACCAGTTTGCATTCCCACCAACAGTGTAGGAGGGTTCCCCTTTCTCCGCATCCTCGCCAGCATCTGTCATTTCCGGACTTGTTAATTTTAGCCATTCTGACTGGTGTGAGGTGGTATCTCATTGTGGTTTTGATTTGTATTTCCCTGATGCCGAGTGATATGGAGCACTTTTTCATGTGTCTGTTGGACATCTGGATGTCTTCTTTGCAGAAATGCCTGTTCATGTCTTCTGCCCATTTCTTGATTGGATTATTTGTTCTTTGGGTGTTGAGTTTGCTAAGTTCTTTATAGATTCTGGACACTAGCCCTTTATCTGATATGTCATTTGCAAATATCTTCTCCCATTCTGTCAGTTGTCTTTTGGTTTTGTTAACTGTTTCCTTTGCTGTGCAAAAGCTTTTGATCTTGATAAAATCCCAATAGTTCATTTTTGCCCTTGCTTCCCTTGCCTTTGGCGATGTTCCTAGGAAGATGTTGCTGCGGCTGAGGTCGAAGAGGTTGCTGCCTGTGTTCTCCTCAAGGATGTTGATGGATTCCTTTCTCACATTGAGGTCCTTCATCCATTTTGAGTCTATTTTCGTGTGTGGTGTAAGGAAATGATCCAATTTCATTTTTCTGCATGTGGCTGTCCAATTTTTCCAACACCATTTATTGAAGAGGCTGTCTTTTTTCCATTGGACATTCTTTCCTGCTTTGTCAAAGATTAGTTGACCATAGAGTTGAGGGTCTATTTCTGGGCTCTCTATTCTGTTCCATTGATCTATGTGTCTGTTTTTGTGCCAGTACCATGCTGTCTTGATGATGACAGCTTTGTAGTAGAGCTTGAAGTCTGGAATTGTGATGCCACCAACTTTGGCTTTCTTTTTCAATATTCCTTTGGCTATTCGCGGTCTTTTCTGGTTCCATATAAATTTTAGGATTATTTGTTCCATTTCTTTGAAAAAAATGGATGGTACTTTGATAGGAATTGCATTAAATGTGTAGATTGCTTTAGGTAGCATAGACATTTTCACAATATTTATTCTTCCAATCCAGGAGCATGGAACATTTTTCCATTTCTTTGTGTCTTCCTCAATTTCTTTCATGAGTACTTTATAGTTTTCTGTGTATAGATTCTTAGTCTCTTTGGTTAGGTTTATTCCTAGGTATCTTATAGTTTTGGGTGCAATTGTAAATGGGATGGACTCCTTAATTTCTCTTTCTTCTGTCTTGTTGTTGGTGTAGAGAAATGCGACTGATTTCTGTGCATTGATTTTATATCCTGACACTTTACTGAATTCCTGTACAAGTTCTAGCAGTTTTGGAGTGGAGTCTTTTGGGTTTTCCACATATAGTATCATATCATCTGCGAAGAGTGATAGTTTGACTTCTTCTTTGCCGATTTGGATGCCTTTAATTTCTTTTTGTTGTCTGATTGCTGAGGCTAGGACTTCTAGTACTATGTTGAATAGCAGTGGTGATAACGGACATCCCTGCCGTGTTCCTGACCTTAGCGGAAAAGCTTTCAGTTTTTCTCCATTGAGAATGATATTTGCGATGGGTTTTTCATAGATGGCTTTGATAATATTGAGGTATGTGCCCTCTATCCCTACTCTTTGAAGAGTTTTGATCAGGAAGGGATGCTGTACTTTGTCAAATGCTTTTTCAGCATCTATGGAGAGTATCGTATGGTTCTTGTTCTTTCTTTTATTAATGTGTTGTATCACATTGATTGATTTGCGGATGTTGAACCAACCTTGCAGCCCTGGAATAAATCCTACTTGGTTGTGGTGAATAATCCTTTTAATGTACTGTTGAATCCTGTTGGCTAGTATTTTGGTGAGAATTTTTGCATCTGTGTTCATCAAGGATATTGGTCTGTAGTTCTCTTTTTTGATGGGATCCTTGTCTAGTTTTGGGATCAAGGTGATGCTGGCCTCATAAAATGAGTTGGGAAGTTTTCCTTCCATTTCTGTTTTTTGGAACAGTTTCAGGAGAATAGGAATTAGTTCTTCCTTAAATGTTTGGTAGAATTCCCCCGGGAAGCCGTCTGGCCCTGGGCTTTTGTTTGTTTGGAGATTTTTGATGACTGTTTCAATCTCCTTACTGGTTATGGGTCTGTTCAGGCTTTCTATGTCATCCTGGTTCAGTTGTGGTAGTTTATATGTCTCTAGGAATGCATCCATTTCTTCCAGATTGTCAAATTTGTTGGCATAGAGTTGCGCATAATATGTTCTTATGATTGTCTGTATTTCTTTGGTGTTAGTTGTGATCTCTCCTCTTTCATTCCTGATTTTATTTATTTATTTGGGTCCTTTCTCTTTTCTTTTTGATAAGTCTGGCCAGGGGTTTATCAACCTTATAATTCTTTCAAAGAACCAGCTCCTAGTTTCGTTGATTTGTTCTATTGTTTTTTTGGTTTCTATTTCATTGATTTCTGCTCTGATCTTTATGATTTCTCTTCTCCTGCTGGGTTTAGGGTTTCTTTCTTGTTCTTTCTCCAGCTCCTTGAGGTGTAGGGTTAGGTTGTGTACCTGAGACCTTTCTTGTTTCTTGAGAGAGGCTTGTACCGCTATATATTTTCCTCTCAGGACTGCCTTTGTTGTGTCCCACAGATTTTGAACTGTTGTCTTTTCATTATCATTTGTTTCCATGAATTTTTTCAATTCTTCTTTAATTTCCTGGTTGACCCATTCATTCTTTAGAAGGATGCTGTTTAGTCTCCATGTATTTGGGTTCTTTCCAAATTTCCTCTTGTGATTGAGTTCTAGCTTCAGAGCATTGTGGTCTGAAAATATGCAGGGAATGATTCCAATCTTTTGATACTGGTTGAGACCTAATTTAGGACCGAGGATGTGATCTATTCTGGAGAATGTTCCATGGGCACTAGAGAAGAATGTGTATTCTGTTGCTTTGGACGAAATGTTCTGAATGTATCTGTGATATCCATCTGGTCCAGTGTGTCATTTAAGGCCTTTATTTCCTTGTTGATCTTTTGCTTGGATGATCTGTCCATTTCAGTGAGGGGAGTGTTAAAGTCCCCTGCTATTATTGTATTATTGTTGATGTGTTTCTTTGATTTTGTTATTAATTGGTTTATATAGTTGGCTGCTCCCACGTTAGGGGCATAGATATTTACAATTGTTAGATCTTCTTGTTGGACAGATCCTTTGAGTATGATATAGTGTCCTTCCTCATCTCTTATTATAGTCTTTGGCTTAAAATCTAATTGATCTGATATAAGAATTGCCACTCCTGCTTTCTTCTGATGTCCATTAGCATGGTAAATTGTTTTCCACCCCCTCACTTTAAATCTGGAGGTGTCTTTGGCTCTATGTTTCTTGTAGGCAACATATAGATGGGTTTTGTTTTTTTATCCATTCTGATACCCTGTGTCTTTTGATTGGGGCATTTAGCCCATTAACATTCAGGGTAACTATTGAGAGATATGAATTTAGTGCCATTGTATTGCCTGTAATGTGACTCTTACTGTATATTGTTTCTGTTCCTTTCTGATCTACTAGTTTTAGGGTCTCTCTTTGCTTAGAGGACCCTTTCAATATTTCCTGTAGAGCTTGTTTGGTGTTTGCAAATTCTTTCAGTTTTTGTTTGTCCTGGAAGCTTTTAATCTCTCCTTCTATTTTCAATGATAGCCTAGCTGGATATAGTATTCTTGGCTGCATGTTTTTCTCGTTTAGTACTCTGAATATATCATGCCAGCTCTTTCTGGCCTGCCAGGTCTCTGTGGATAAGTCTGCTGCCAATCTAATGTTTTTACCATTGTATGTTACAGACTTCTTTTCCCAGGCTGCTTTCAGGATTTTCTCTTTGTCACTAAGACTTGTAAATTTGACTATTAGGTGACGGGGTGTGGACCTATTCTTATTGATTTTGAGGGGGGTTCTCTGAACCTCCTGGATTTTGATGCTTGTTCCCTTTGCCATATTGGGGAAATTCTCTCCAATAATTCTCTCCAATATACCTTCTGCTCCCCTCTCTCTTCCTTCTTCTTCTGGAATCCCAATTATTCTAATGTTGTTTCGTCTTATGGTGTCACTTATCTCTCGAATTCTGCGCTCGTGGTCCAGTAGCTGTTTGTCCCTCTTTTGCTCAGCTTCTTTATTCTCTGTCATTTGGTCTTCTATATCACTAATTCTTTCTTCTGCCTCATTTATTATAGCAGTGAGAGCCTCCATTTTTGATTGTACCTCATTAATAGCTTTTTTGATTTCAACTTGATTAGATTTTAGTTCTTTTATTTCTCCAGAAAGGACTTTTATATCTCCCGAGAGGGTTTCTCTAATATCTTCCATGCCTTTTTCGAGCCCGGCTAGAACCTTGAGAATAGTCATTCTGAACTCTAGATCTGACATATTACCAATGTCTGTATTGATTAGGTCCCTAGCCTTTGGTACTGCCTCTTGTTCTTTTTTTTGTGGTGAATTTTTCCGCCTTGTCATTTTGTCCAGATAAGAGTATATGAAGGAACAAGTAAAATACTAAAAGGGTGGCAACAACCCCAGGAAAATATGCTTTAGCCAAATCAGAAGAGATGTCAAATCGTGAGGGTGGGGAGAAAGGGGATGTAAAGAGGTTCAGAAAGAAAGAAAAAAAAAAGAGAAACAAATAAAAAAAGAAAACCAATAATGACAAAATATAAAGCGGAAAAAAAAATATATATATATATATTAGATAAACTAGTTAAAAAACGTTAAAAAAGAAAAGGGTAAAAGTTAAAAAAATTTAGGAGAAGAAGAGAAAAAAAAATGAAAAAGAAAAAAAATTAAATTAACTGCAAGCTAAGGAATCATGGGGAGAAAGCCATGAGTTCCGTGCTTTGCTTTCTCCTCCTCTGGAATTCCGCTGCTCTCCTTGGTATTGAAACTGCACTCCTTGGTAGGTGAACTTTGTCCTGGCTGGGTTTCTTGTTGATCTTCTGGGGGAGGGGCCTGTTGTAGTGATTCTCAAGTGTCTTTGCCCCAGGCGGAGTTGCACCGCCTTTACCAGGGGCCGGGCTGTGTAATCCGCTCGGGTTTGCTTTCGGGAGCTTTTGTTCCCTGAGCGCTTTCCGTAGAGTTCTGGAGGACGGGAATGAAGATGGCGGCCTCCCAGTCTCCAGCCCAGTGGAGCCGAGAGTCTGGGGCCCCACTCCTCAGTGCGCCCTCAGAGAACAGCGCCCAATTGCTCCCATCACCCTGGCCTCAGGCCGAGCTCCGAGCTGACCGAGCCTGCGAGCGGTTCAAGGTAAACCCGAGCTTAGAGCTCACTCCTCAGCTCTGTCTCTGTAGCCAGCTTCCCCGTTCTAATACCTGCAAGCTCTGCGACACTCAGACACCCCCGATCCTTCTGTGACCCTGCGGGACCTGAGGCCACGCAGACCCCGCGTAGGCTTCACCCCGGTTAAGCCTCTGGAGCGATGTCCCTCAGCAGAACAGACTTAAAAGTCCTGATTTTGTGCTCCGTTGCTCCGCCGCTTGCCGGGAGTTGGCCCCTACCCCCCGCGGTCTATCTTCCCGCCGCTTTGGATTCACTTCTCCGCCAGTCCTACCTGTCAGAAAGTGGTTGATTTTCTGTTTCTAGAATTGCTGTTCTTCTTCTCTTCGATCTCCCGTTGGATTTGTAGGTGTTTGCAATCTTTAGATAAGCTATCTAGCTGATCTCCCGTTACCTGAAGTAGTCTCAGCTGCTACTTCTCCGCCATCTTGACTCCTCCTCTTTGTATTTCTTGACATTATTCTCAAAGGCTGGAATGCTCCTTTGCAATACACCCCGGGTTAAATGTTAACCTAAAATATAACTTCCAAATACTTCTAGAAGGGAATACGTTCTAATTCCCAGTGATTTTTCTATTTTTTTTTTTTATTTTTCCCCCCTCTCTATCCCTGCAACTGTCCCTCTAGTCTATTCCCCTGGCTTTTTAACTAAAAGAGGTGATGAAAAAGATGGAGCAATGTTTTAGATATTTATTGATATTTGCATATAAACAGTTAAGTAAGTTTATAGATTACATTCTCTGGTTTAAACTAAATCTTATAAAACGTAGTTCATGCAAATGAACCAATGATTGAAATAATATTCATAAAGCATCACAGAAAACTAAGAGGACACAAATACAAGCTCACAAACAATGGTGACTTCATCATAACTGAAAGAAGTTAGCAAAAACAATCAGATCATCAAGAAAACTACTTGAAATGTTGATTTCCATGTACTGTTTTTAATAATGAACTTTATAGTGTGCCATTAGATATTAACTAATTCCCATAAACATATGTGTTACATAGGTAAATAAATGCATATGAATTTAGGAGCTTGTTTTTGTTTTTGTTGTTAGGGGTATGTGCAAAAAATGTTTAAGAGATCTCTGTAGTATGGGTTTCTTAGACATCATAGGATATAGATGGAATTATCTCTGCTATCTAACTTTTTGAAATTGATCAGAATGCTTTCTGATTCCATCTTAGAATATTTCTTGCTTTCAGGACCCCTGGTGGAGAATGGTTGTAATAGCAGACCATGGAATCTAAGCTGAGCAAGAAAGAAACATGGGCGTGAAAGGCATAAAAATTCACGGAGTTGTACACATATGATTTATGCATTTTTTCTGTGTACTTTTTGTTAGACAGCCTTACCACCAATCCTCTGCCAGGGCTAATGACCAGCTCTATCAGTCTATTTTCCAGATATCTCATTCCACCGGTGTGAATGGAAGTCATCCCCACCTGCCGATGAGTTTTCCTCCTACATCTACATTTCTCAAATGGACATGCCAAATTTCCCAAGCTGCTGTTCTCCTAGGCTAACCTATCTAACTAAATTCTTCAAGCCTCTGTTCCAACATTCTATTATTTAGGGGACACTTATAAGATATAGTGACTGGAAGATGATAAAGAGCATCTCTATTATGGATATTAACTCTACAAAAGGAAATGCTAAGATGGGAACTGAATGAGCTTTTTATTGATTTTTCTTTTCAGTAGATTGATTACATTTTTTACCTCATCAAATACTGTAACTCAAAACATTAACTTGTAAATGGGTCAGACTAAAATACATATTTTAAAATTCAAAATATATCTGTCAAATTTCTATGTGTTTATTAAATAGTCTCCTTTCCTGTCATTGTCATTATTTAGTTTTAAGTACCCTGCATGAGGAAACTTCCACAGTAATGAAAAAAATTTTTTTTATTTTGTAAAACCTTAAAATGGTTATTACAACTTAGGCATCCCCCTTTTCTTTTAGTGACAATGTTTGAGTCCAACTGACATCCCATTAAATAATTCCTAATTGTATAGCTTTTGAATTTAAATTCAGTTAAAATACTTATAAAATATACCACAGAGCTAATTCTGATTTTTCATAAATAAATGAATGTGAAATTAATATTGGGTCAGCAGTGAAGACATCCTCTGCATTTTTTCACTGAAAAACTCAGTAATAAAATACAGTCTAAATGCACTAATTTACATTAGAGCACACTATAGTAATTTCCCAGTTTAATGGGACACTTCATGTAGATACATTTTGTTTGTGACTTTGATCCACTCATGGCAAAATCAGACTTTCCTCCAAAACCATTTTTTCCCTGAAGTAGTTCTAGTTGTGTTAGAGAAGAACAATGATGAACTCTAAATGACCTAGTCCTGAACATTTGGGGAGAATGCTCTCAGAAATTCCTGAAAGGAGTCTTTTAAAGTCTTGCTAAATTTTCTTAGTAAATAAGAGATGATTACAAGCTGTTTTCCTTTGTAAATATCAGAAATGTGTTATAACTCAGTAAATACATTCATAATATTCTTTATTACACACCAAAAGCTGACATGTGCAGTTTGACTCCCATCCCAGTCCATTTTCCACAAAAGACAGGACTGTTGAATTATGCTCCTTTTTAACACCATAAACTCTTAGATTTCAATTTGGGCACAATTAGGAATGTTATAAAAGATTTTTATGATCTTTTTCCCCCAGTCTCAGAGCCAATTATTGTGTTCTTTGTATATGCAGCAAATTATTCAAGTGTTAGTCATTTCCCTGGTTAGTAGCTTCTTGCTCAAATTGTGTTAAAATAAATTGTGACCACATTTGCAGTCAGAGTATTTATATTCGTTTGTCATAACGTAGCTACAAGTAGTCAAACTAAAGTGCTTAATTGGGTGGCATACAAAGATGGAATATTATTCTTGAGAAGGGGTGGGTTGTAGGTGTGAAGCCAAAAGTGTTCAATGTCAGGTATGAATGGGGCAAAAAGTTCCTTTGGGACAACAATTGGAGACATAACTCAGATTTTAGATTATCTTAAATGCCAAAGGCATGTATACCAAAGGGCATGGAGCTACTGAATTTGTCCCATAGCTTCAGCCTGGGTGAGCTTCTGTAATGTTGATTTTTCTGGGAACAGTGGTCAAATCTGACTTGCAGATTGGGGGCTGTATCATCTGAAAAATTATATTATTAACTAAAAGAAGACAGATTTAGTGAGAGAGATGATAAATTTGTTTTAAATGTGTATTTGCAGTGGTAATAAGATGTGCAAATAGGGTTATCAAACAGGCACTTGTGGGAGCTGGAGAGGACTAAAAAGGTAACAATAGCCTCTTCTGTCTTGACTTTTGGTACACAAAACTAAAGTAGGAAAGTGTTTTTGTACACAGCTTCAAGTCTTCCTCAAACCTTTCAGTGAATGCCTGAGTTAGGTTTATGATGTTCTCTAGTCCATTCACTCCTTGATTCAAAAAGCATTTATTGATCACATGATTTATATCAGGGATGAGAAAGGTAAAGAAGGAATAAATTTAAGTTATTCCAGAGGTAAACCAACAGAATTTTATTAGAGTAGACTATAGAAAAGACTTCACAAAAAAGTCTAGTTCTTTTTAATATATAGATAAAAATAATTTTAGTAGGTGACAGGAAAAAAAAACAACACATAGAAAAATTAGCATTTGAGTCCTTGGGGACAAACAATTCAGAACTATTCCTCCAACATGATGGTACCTTGAATGGAGCTGTTATCGCTGGAAATCCCATGCTTACCCCAGAGAAAAATCAAAATAAAATTACTCCACTCATGGTCATTCATTCATTCATTCATTCATCTATTCAACAAATATGTATTTCATGTCCATTTGTGCCAGGCACTGTAGTAAGTGCTGCAAGATATGCTCTTTCCCCTCAATGGTGTTTACAGGGTTGTATTTTCACCTGTAATAGATCGAACCATCTCTCAAAAGCACACAGACCTAGGACACTGCCTAGTAGTCATGATTACCTGTTTTCATCCCCATTACCCTTACTATTATTTAGATATGTCAACATCCTTTTAGTTAATAATTGTTTAAGTCCCTCTGAGACTAGAAATTCAAAATACCCATTTAAAACACTTGAGGTGGATGATTATACTCTGCTTAATGTGTTTCTTAGAAACAGACACTATAAATTACATACTGTTTTTTAAAAATCAAAAATTTTTATGAAGAAATAAAAAATGAAAATTTTTTATGAAGATTTTTTTTCTTAGGTAACACCTCATGCACAGGTAACATAACCTGAAAGTTTCTGATTAAAGAAGATGTAGTCCCTAATCTTTCAGGGTATTAAGAAGGTAAGAACCTTGCAAAACATTAAGTTTCACTGCAGGGAGTTTTGTTTTCTACCAAAATTTCTAGGAACATACAATCAGGCTTTAAAATGAAAGTATCTTTCTTATAAGAGGGCTTTTTTTCCTTCCTGAAAACTCACTTATGTATTAGTATTAACCGAAGACAAATGTCCACTGACATTTTGAACAATGGCTTCTCTATTGGTTTTGGATTTGACCTAAAAATAACCAAAGAAATGCACAAAAATAACTTTTGCATGCCTGTATGGGAAAGATCATCCTATTCAAGGAAAAAAGACCATGAGTAAATGGCTTTATCTTTTAGTTGATTAAATTCCCACCAGTTTTGATGTGGTGCACTCTTTATAAAGGTTAGAACTTCCATCTGCCTATCCTTCCGTTGGAGACTGAGGAAAAATCTCAGCTGCAGATGTGGCAGTCTCAGGGCAAAATGAGGGTAAGCTAAAGCTGCTTCCCTTCCAGTCAAACGAGAAGACATAATTTTCTTAAAAACAACAACAACAACAACAACAACAACTTTTTTTCCAGCCAGTCTTTCATAAGCAGCTCACTGGTTCCATAAATAAAAAGCAGCATCCTCTATAGACTGGGCTTTTCTATAGGTGACTTTGTGAGAACATTTCACAACAGTCCAAACCCTGATTTATGTATCTCTCAAGACCAATCAAGATCCCTTCTCTTTTCCTTCCATTTAAGTTTTACAAAAATTTAAAGATGAAAAAATAATATTTAGATGACATCTGGATCATATCACTGAAATTTTTTTTTTAATTTCCAAATTTTAGAAACTGATTAAGTTGGTCCCAACTCTATAATTAGAGAAAGTATGCCTTTAAATTCCAATAGCAGAGAAGTACAATTTGGTCTAGAATTGTGAAATGACAAGTCAGACCATGTGCCTTGCAGATGAACCTTAGACTTCCTTTTTTCTAAGGAGAAGGATGAGATGAGGTTGATGTTAAGTAGAACTTATCATTATTTTAACATACAGGAAGGAAACACATGAATGACATATCAAAAAAAAGTTGTAAGAATGACATAAACCAGTTATAAGCTATATGAAATTAGAGATGTTGCATATGTATGCTTTGCAGTGGTCAACATAATAATAGGCACCACAATAGTAGTGGTATAAAAAATGTTAATGAAAAAGCAAAAAAAAGAGAGAGAGAGAGAAGGGATTATAAATCCCCTTGTAGTCTGGTGGAAATAAAAGACACCACCAGAAGGAGGACCGTAGATAACTATGCAACAATGGCTATAAACTAGAGAAGCTATCCTTAATAAGACACATAATCACCAGAAGCTAGTATTCTAACAGTATAGATACACGACCATTTTCCTGTGGTTGTGAATGCACTTTCGATCAAAAATAAGAAATTTCCTCTAGTTTAGACCAGTAGTTGTAATTGTTTCCTTTGTTTTCAGAAATGTCTAATAAGCAAAATGACTGCACAATCTGGGAGGACAGAACTTAATATCTTAGTAACCACATAGAAGTTAGAATAGGAGAAACATGCTTTTGAAAAAAAGCCACAAAGACGTAAGTGATATCTTCACCCAGTAATCGTCATAGTCTCACTGAAGTGATGTTGGTGACTTGATAAGAATAGAAAATTTAAAAAAGTAATATACAAATCAATTTATTTGTAATCAATTAAATGAATAAAATATTTCTAGATATCAATGGACCTGATGAAGTTAAATAGGAAAAAAAAAAATGCTTTGGGATGCCTGGGTGGCTCAGTCGGCTGGGCATCTGCCTTCAGCTTGGGTCATGATCCCAAGGGTCCTGGAATCAAGTCCTGTGACAGGTTCCTTGCTCAAATCTGCTTCTTCCTCTTCCTGCCCCTTCCCCTGCCTGTTGTCTCTCTCTCTCTCTCTGACATATTTTTTTTAAACTTTTAAAAAAATAAAAATAAATTTAAAATATGGCTTTTCTAAAGATATGTAAGCTAAGAAACATAGGCTAAAAGAAAGATGACCATAGGACTGAGGAATTTCTAGGCAGATGAATACAAGGGATTTAATGGTACTTGTTAGCAAGCACATTATGAAGATGGCTTACAGTGGAGAGAGAAGCAGTTGAATCCAGAAGGAGTAATAAATTGAAACAATAACAAAAAAGTGTTGTGAATATAAAATGTAGCTATTCATTTATGGCGAGTAAGTGGGAGAAGTGAGAGGCATAGAAGTGGTCATAAAAAGAATGATCATAGATCTTAAAGGTTGAGTGACTCTAGGACTGAAGAATGCATGCACACACATTGTTAGTGCCAGCATTTACTAAGGATTTACACAACGTGCCACGCTTTGGGCAATACTTTTAGCAGATAATTTCTCACTTAGTTCTAGGAACGACTGCATTATAAAGATATCCTAAGTAAATCTTACATATGAATAAACTAAGGTTTACAGAGGACAACTTTCCCAAGACCATATAGCTAGCAAGCCACATTTTCTAATTTAGGTCTATCTAACTTTAAAGTTGATATTCTTTATCACTAAGCTTCATTCTACCCTCTCTGGCAATGATAATGAGTTGCCCAATATGAAGTAGTGGTGAACATAGCCCAGAGAATTTTATATCATTGTGAGATTAAAAGGGTTTAAAGATTATCAACAAATGCTAAAGGTTAGTGAGAGGAAGAATAAGAGACTATGAAACGGGGAAGAGAGAAGAGGCAAGAGATGATAATCCCCCAAAATAGATGTCATAGGCCGAGGAATGACTTTCAAGATAATAACTAGATGGTGTGGCAAAAGAGTGACTCAGGAGGAGACAATAAGCAAAGATTAATGTATGGGTTCTAGAAGGCAGGGGCAGGGGATTTTCATTGGAGAAGTAAATACAATGAAAAGAAGGAGAAAACTTGGGGCTTTCAAAGCATACATTTCCCATATAAAAGGGGATCCACAGATCCAAGTAAGAAGCAGTGGGATACAAGAGGAATGAGTCTGAGTGGGATGAGGGTGGAATTCTGACCTCAGAATTCAGAGAGACCTGTTGAGTCCCCCTTCTCCACTTACCAGTTCTGTGACCTTGTGTCCTTGCTTCTGTGTCTTCATAGATAAAATGATAATAAGCAATAGTAAAATCCCACAGAGTTGTTTAAATCTGACTCTGATCTCTATCGTCACCACACTCTCAAAAAGATGGAGCAATAATATAAGAAACTTATGCTTTTAGCCTTTCAATTGCCTGTGTCCCATCAGTCCAACGTTAATCCACTTGTTTCCTGTTTCAGCAGGGTGATGGTACATCAACTTACTGTCTCTACTGTATATGTGAAATTTTCTAAAACAAAGAGGTGACAAATAGGTAACTTTCTAGAATCCCATAAATCAGCAACATTCTCTAGAAAAAGGAGCCTGGCACTGATTTCTTCCAAGACAGATAAAATCTGGTGTTTTGTTGTTGTTGTTGTTGTTGTTGTTGTTGTTTTTACCTTATAGTTTTCAAGAAGGGTGGTTTTAGAAATGCCCTTGTTAATGTGATTGCTCTGAGTAGATCCTACTATATGAATCATATGAAAAAAAAACGCTGGGAGTGCCAAAAACTTGAAACCAACTGTCCACTGCTGAGATGCTAAGTAGGCAGGATTGCTAACTCATGCTGCCTTTGTCTTTATAGAGGTCACCATTACAGGACAATCCGGAAAGAAGTGATACCTACCAGTGAGTAGTGATTATTCAGTGTCATGGTGTTAAAGATCACACCATGTGAGCCAAAGGTGCTGATTATAGAGTGGTGTAAAAATAAAATAGGTCAGAGCCAAAAATATCTCAGCAACCTAAAGAATGAGACTATGCTTCACTTTGATGGTTTGCTCTCTTAGTTCTTTCAAAAGGAAAAGACTTCTATTTGTTCATTCATTGAGTCAGTCCAGTAATCACTTACAGAGGGCCTTGACACCATTCCGAGTGCTGGAAGTACTGTGCTGAATTACATGGACATGATGACTGATTTTGAAGGAAAAAGAATTTTTATTTTTTAGACATAAAGACAATGTACTGTTATGATTCAAAGGAGCCCAATTAATAATAATGTTTTTCCAAGCCCTTGTTACAAAATAGAGAAACAGATAAAGAGTTAGGCAGATGGAGATCAACATGTCCGCTCTATTCCTGATATCCCTGATAAATGGGAACAGATGACTTCTAACAGATGACTCTGCACCCCAGAATTAGGTCTGTACCTATCCAGGCATAGGTACAGCAGAGAACAGTCACAGGCTTCCCTGGCTGTCCTCCCGAGATGATCTGCCCCTGAAAAACTTGCAAGCATGGAGCAACAGAACAGAATCCTGGAATTTACTATCTAATGCAAAATTCATTGCCAAAGCAGTCATATCAATTACATTAGTGCCAGCAGGGTAGGAGAGCTGCCACTACAATTCATCCTCCTGAACACTCAGTATGATATACTGATCACAGTGTGGTGTAATTGAGCACCCCTCCCTGGTACTCCTGCTTTTTTGCAATGCTTCTTTGCAGCTCCACTAACCAAGAGTCCATGTCTCTATTCCTGGAATCTAGGCTGGGCTTGAGATTTACTTTAGCCAAAGGAATATGGCAGAAGTGATGATGTGCCTTTTCCAAGGTTAGACTTAAAAAGGACTTGCAATGTTTCTGCTTTCTCTTTTAGGAACCCTGAAGCTGGATGAGAGCAAGTATGAGATCAAGCCCAAGCTAGACTGCTCAGATTGAGAGATGATTCAGAGCAGAGCTGAATTCATCCTGATAACATCATCCTTGTCCATCCAGTGCCAGCCTATTCACAAAGAGATAGCTAACACGTGACAGCTGGAGAGAGATCAGCTTGGTTTGAGGCCAATAAGTAAAGTAAATAAGCTAATCACCCAAAGACCACCATTAAGTAAATAATATTTTAAGGCATTTTGTTACACAGTTTATTGCTAGCTTGCTATTGTCATACTTATTTTCTTTAATTCATTATAATGTGGTAGTTGTGAAATAGTATGCATATACATGTTCAACAGAAGATACAAACAGGAACATTCCATGCCATAAGTGTTTTGTAACAGCAAAACAAAACAAAGCAGAAACAAAAGAACACAAACTATATGTCAAAGGAATTGAAAAAGTTATAGTATATTGACACAATTGGAATATTACTCCTCATTAGAAATGATTACCTATAGATACAAGAATCATCATGAGTAAATTTAAGTTGTTGTTAAGAGAGCAAGTCACAAAAAATAAAAAATAAAGAACTCCTTTAAAATAAGAACGATAAAACTTAAAAGATACTAATTCAAAATACATATGTGTGAGGTAAAACTATCTTTAAAAAGGCAAAGGGATGATTAATACAACATTCAGGATATTGGTTACCTCTGATGGGGCAGGGAGGAGAGAAAATTGGGATGGAGCACACCAAGGTCTTCAAAGGTCCTGAAAATGAGGCTTATTTTATGGCTTTCATTAATCCTATATCTAGGAGTTGGATTCTTTGTATGTATATTTTATAATAAAGAGTATTTTATTTTATTTATTTTCAAAGCATGAGTGGGGAGTGGGGAGAAGTGGGGACGGGGCAGAGGGAGTGGAAGAGAGAGAGAGAATTTTAAACAGGTTCCATACCCAGTCCAGAGTCTGATGCAGGGCTCAATCTCACCACCCTGAGATCATGACTCAAGCCAAAATCAAGCGTCAGATGCCTAATCTACTGAGCCACACAGGCACCCTATTATTATTATTATTATTATTATTATTGTTACTGTTATAATTTAGGTTAATCCTTATCATTTTTTAAAAGTTACTAAGTAATATTCCATTCTGTATTTTTTGAAGATTTTATTTATTTGATAGAGAGAGAGTGCATGTGTGCAAGTCAAGGGAGGTGAGGGACAAGTAGAATCTGTGTTGAGTGAAGAGCCCAAAGTGGGTCTCAATCTCATGACCCTGAGATCATGACCTGAACCAAAATCAAAACCCCAATGCTTAACTGACTTAGCCACCAAGCACCCTTATAGTAAATAGCATTTTAAATAAGGTACATCAAAGGGGAATAAAAATAGAAGTGAGGAAACCAGTTAGGAGGCTACTTTTAACAGTCCACATGAGAGATGATAGTTTGGCGTTGTACCTTAATTGTAGGTATGAATAAATGTAGACAAATTAAAGATCTGTAGCTCTATCAGTTGCTAGCCATGTGACAAGCTAAGTAGCCTCTCTGCTTGATTAGAGAACTTTTATTAATGAGTTCAAAGATACAGAGCTCTAAGAACACCAGAGCTAATACACACTAGGCATTCGGTAAAAGTTATCTATTCCTATTAAATAATGAATCATTTGGTGTAGGTTTAAGCACCACATTTTAAGAATATTGAGAAGCTGGAGCATAGACAAATAATGATAAGTGTTTCTACAGACCATGTCATTTGAGACAGAGTTGAGGAATTGGACTTATTTATTCT
Organism: Lontra canadensis; assembly: GCF_010015895.1. Taxonomy (NCBI): domain Eukaryota; kingdom Metazoa; phylum Chordata; class Mammalia; order Carnivora; family Mustelidae; genus Lontra; species Lontra canadensis. The sequence goes on from NW_022631001.1 coordinate 4,726,198, forward strand.
AAATCTCTAAATTCAGGAATCAATGGCAATTTTTGTGTGATCCTAAGGGGTAGAACTATGTATGAGCCAGAATCTGATTCCAAATGAAGAACTTTCAAACAAGAAGAGCTACAGATAGTAAACAGTGGAGTGAACTGCTTTATAAACTAATGAGCTTCTTACTACTGGAAGGATTCAAGATTAAACTGAATAAACATTCAACAGTGCTGCTAATGGAGGAAGGAAGGATATCTGCCCATACCCAGTGGGGTACAATGCGGTATTCCAGGGATACAAGATGAGACTCAGCCTTAGACAAATATGTAAATAAAATGTGGGCATGAACCAGTGCCTCTGTCAGTAGCCTAGAATATAGAACTAGTCAGTTAAAGTCTGAAATAATGGGAAATGCAAAACTGTGGACTGGGAACCAATCAAATAACTGAAATAACATTTGGAAGAGAGACAGAAGATACCATAGGATGTGTTTCTAGGGGCCATTTTGTGTTTACAACTCAAAATACACAAGGCTTTAATCTGGCTTGTGGTGAAGGAAACCTCTGTAGTCATCACAGTGTACAGGGGATTTATATAATCCCAAACTCCACACCTGAGATAAACCAAACTGGGAAGCAAACAACATGGATACCAGTCTTAAAGTATGGTACTATATCTACTCCTAGATTTGCAATTATTTAGGAATTCAAATAATACAGCAAGGGGGGGAAATACCCTATTCCATAGCAAAGAAATACATGCTCCAATTATCGGTAGCCCCTGGCTGGAAATCTATTTTTGGCTTAAGCCCCTCCATAACCAATTACATAATTTTATGGTACACTGATTTTGTGTTGTCCAAAGTTCAAATGATCCAAGTAAAATTATTACTAAGCTACTTACTATTTCACTTAATAAACCAAAACCATCCTCAGGAATAAATTTTCCAGCATAAAGTTTATATTTCAATTTATTCATTTGTGAAACTTTTTAAAAATAAAGAATTTTGGAATAATCTCACAAACTAATAAATCCCTAAAATATTTACATAACTAGTCTGCTCTATCCCTAAAGGACAAGCAATTTCTATGAATCATTTATACAGAACCCCAAATTTAAGTTTGTCCTATGTATAAAAACAATATTCCTCTAAGATTGTATATGTAGGATTTCTAATATTTTTAATTTGTGTTCTTAAATCTATCATTTTTATTAGGTATAAATTATTTTTCTAAGACATAAAATTTTAGATATTTTCAAACATCTTAGTTGTGTTTATCCAATTATATTAAATAAATTATTTTTTTGGTTAGGACTTTATACCAAATATTGTTTTGGACATTAGGGATTGAGCAAGAAATAGGACAGACATAATCCCTGCTGCCTTAAAGCCTATACCCTATGGATAATACAGATAAATCTAATAACCTAAAAGTTTGATGAGTATAATGAAAATCATGCTACTGAAATATATTACAGAAGTTCTAATTGGGACCTTAGAGAAGTTACACAACTTCCTGTAACTATGTGGTGAATCACATGGTATGAATCTAGTTCCATATGATAAGACATTAGGCTAAGCTATTTAACCTTCATGTTCATTGCATAGAATTTGGAAAATGCAGAAAGGTATATAATTGTACATTAGTATCTTGATTTTGTGGGATTTTTTTTTACCTCATTTATGTTTTTAAATAGAGAATATTCAGGTTCATGATCCAACAACAATTCTTTTATTGTTTGAAATGGTATACAGCAAAATGTCCTCCATTTTTTGTCCTCCAGTCACCTGTTCCCTGCCCCAGAGGCACATATTGTACTCAACTGTTTATATAGCCTTCCAGAAATATCCCACGCATTCTAAAATATTACTTCTATATAAAATGGAAAATGCTCTACCAATAGTTGATACTATACTTTTTCATTACATCCATGTCTTAAGATATTTGATCATATCAATTGGTAGAGAGGCAATAGATAGATAAATGATAGATGATTATTAGATAGATGATGACAGATAGATAATAGATAATAGATGATACGATATGATATATGATATGATATATGACGTGACATGATATGATATGATAGATGTAGATGTGTAAAGATAGAGATATAATTACTCTAGACTGAACATTAGTGCCCCCGGAACTCATATGTTGAAATCCTAATCCCCAATGTGATGAGATTAGGAGTGGGAACTTTGGGAGATGGTTAGGTCATGGGAATGGAACCTTAATCAGTAGGCTAAGTATCTTTAAAAAAGAAGCCCTAGAGAGCTCCTTCACCCCCCTTCTGCCACTTTAGGTTACTCTATAAGCCAACCAGTCTTCAGTATTTTATTATAGCAGCTAAAATGGACCAAGACAATAAATCTTTTCATGCCTAAAATGGAAACTCCTCAACAAGCCTCCCCATGAATGGATACTTAGGTTGTTGATAGCCTTTTGGTCCTATAAAAGATTCTGCAATCAAAATCCTAAACATGCCTGTAAGTCTGAAGATTGCATACCTAGAAGTGGAATTGTTGATACAAAGGGTAGATGCATCTCTTATTCTGGAAGACATGGCTAACCTTCCCTCCATATGCTTGCATCAGTTAATATTCCCACCAACAATGCTTGAGACTCTCTAACTCTCCATACCCTTATCAACTGTGTGTGTTTTCAGAATTTATATTATTTGGCCAAACAAATAGGTAAACAATATTGCCTTAGCATATTTTCTTTTGTTTAAAATGGAATTTATTTATATAAACTGTTAAATCCCATGCCATTCGGATGTTAGGTTGAAGTTCTCATCCCTCTTGATTTGAATGAGCTTGAAATATATTAAATAAATTAGGTTTTGGTCTAAGATATTAAGTAAAGTACACTTTTCTGGACTTTCTTTTATCTCTGGTAATGGTGCTTTATGTGATGAGAATAGAGTTTGAAATTGTTAAATATTCACATTCACCAATCTTATTCTTTCTGGACTGGACTCTGATTTTATCTTACTTAAATAAACCTAGCCAGCTATAAGATTATTAACACTAAGTCCCCCATGTTTTCTTCTAATACCTTTATGCTTCTTTTATATTTAAGTCCTTGATCCATCTGAGATTTTGTTTATGTGAATGGTGAAAAATAAGAATCTAATTATCTTTTGTTCAAGATGACAGTTATTAAATAACTTATTTTTTCAGGCACTATTATAAAATAAACTAAATTTCCATAAGTATTTTGGTATATTTATGGATTTTAAAATTTCATTCCACTGTTCAGTTTGTCCATTGTTATGCTGGTACCATTCTTTTAATTATTATATCTTTATTATATTATTTAATATCTGAAATGCTAGGTTTTCCTAGTTATTTCTTCTTTCCTTAAATTTCCTTTGTCTATTCTTCCTCATGATCTTAGAATTTTTTCACTTAGTTCAAGAAAAGAAAGTGTTTTGGTATTTAAATGTAGTTATGTTAAATAGATGAGTTTATAATGTTTTTTTCTTACAAATTCAATTAAACATCTAAGTTATTTGGGGAGAATAGACATTACAATATTGAGTCTTTCCATTATCCAAAATATGTCTTCCCACTAAATCATGTATGTTTTTATGTCTTTTAATGCTATTTTGACCTACACACAGCTTCAGAGATATTTTCCAGGTATTTTACAAGTTGCTTATTACTTACTGATGAGAATTTTTCCATCCTAAAATAATTACTGCTAAATTTATTTATACACATTTATTTTATATCTGATTTGTTTAATTAACTCCTATTATTTTTAATAGTTTTTCAATTAACTCTTTATTTTTAAGGATTTTATACTATACATAAATATGGTTGCCCATATATTTTCCTTTTCAATAATGGTAGTTTTTAATTTCTGTTTTGTGACCCAGTCCATTTGCCATGAGTTATTGAGCAATAGTAAAATAATAGTGGTGAAAGAGAAATTCTTATCTGTTTTAAGTTTCAAGGGAAATGTCTCTAGTGACTCAATATAAAGTATGAAATACATAAATATAAGAAATATTGTGTTGTGGAAATGTCCTTCTATCACTCAGATGCTAATTTTAATTCAGGAAAGGACATTCAAGGTTTCTGTTTTGTTTTGCTTTTGGATCTCCAGTAAGAAGAGGTTTGTTTTTTTTTTTTTTCCCCTTTTACATATTGATGTTAGAAAATAGAAAAAGACTGTGGAAAAAAAAAAGAATTTATAAATACTTTATGTTCATTTAGTTTGTCACCATTAACTTATCATTCCCTCTACAAACATTAAATGTATGAATATCAGGTATGTCGTGTTCAGTAGACATCCAGTGATATTTGTCAAGAAGAGTTAAAAATTCTTTCAAGTAATTTCACATTACCCACATTCTTTCACCTTCCTAATGCTCCTAAATACCTAGATGAAAACTGTCCAAAAAAAAGTGTAGTGATTGGCATATTTGTTGGCCTTATCCATTTTTTAAGGAGTAAATTTTTATCTGTTGAAGCCATTCTCTGTGCATGAAAGTACAGTGTTGGGAATTAGCAGGAAAGCTCTGGAAAAAGACTGCCTGGATTCTAATCCCAGTTCTCTCACTTGCTAGCTCTCATAGTTTTTCATCATTTAAAGGATGCACATTTTTTTCACATTTTGACCTCTCTGAAATTGTTTTGCTTCTTGAAATCAGTGGCACAAGTCATAATTAAAAACCAGAGCTTTTCGGGGTGCCTGGATGGCTCAGTGGGTTAAAGCCTCTGCCATCAGCTTAGGTCATGATCTCAGGGTCCTGGGATAGAGCCCAGCATTGAGGGTCTCTGCTCAGCAGGGAGCCTGCTTCCTCCTCTCTCTCTCTGCCTGCCTCTCTGCCTACTTGTGATCAACTGTCGGTCAAATAAATAAAATCTTAAAAAAAAAAAACAAAAACAGAGCTTTTTATAGACCTGTAGCCCTGGGGCTAATAATACATTACATGTTAATTTTAAAAAAATCCTTTTGAGGTCAGGTACAAAAAAAACAAAAACAAAAACGAAAACAAAAACAAAAACGAAAACAAAAACAAAAAACAGAGTTTTTAAAATGTAATAATGATATACCTTTTAAAGACTGTACAATAGAGTCGATAAATTAAAATATATTGACCTTGGATATAAGTGCTATTGCCTATAAATGTAATTAATATAATAGTCATTTATAGATTAATGATAAATTAAATATGTTATTGCATGTAAATACACTTACAACTGTTCAAAGCATTTAGTAAGTTCTCAAAAATATGATATATATTTGTTATTGCTTAAATATTAAAAATCACATGTTCAAAGTGCTTGGAACTATATTAAGTGTATTAAATGTACTCTATTGAGTACTAGAAAAGAACAACCTACATAATTTTGAAGGTTTTCTTAAATTTAATCCACACAACAGCATCATAAAACATATTACAATCCTCATATAATAGGAAAGAAAGGGTAAATGTACAGTTACTTCCTGAAAATCAAATAATGAGTGTAGCAAAACAATGATTTGATCACAAACTTTTTTCTGACTCCAATTGTTATGCTCATTCACATCTAAAAAAAAAAAAAAGCCTAAAATATATAGTGATGATAACTGAAGGAATAAAATTCCTTAATGTCTTCTATGTCATTCACACTATTTATAACAGGAAAATTTAAATGCCTTGCAGTTGTAAACACCACTAATACTTTCATTCTGTCTTGCTCTGATACCATATCCATGGCTAAGAGATAAATCCATTTGAGATAATCTATGAAAAATTTCCAATTAAATCCAAACAATTTCATTTTCTAAAATTTTACAACTTCAAAAGACTTTAAATCTTAATTATATATATATATATATATATATATATATATATATATATAGGCATGGATCCGTGTGTGTATCATATTCTAGTAAATAACTGAGTAACAAACAGCAAGCAACATAAATATAAATGTTAAGGGCAATTTCCTTTGATTCTGACATAATTAATTTGGTCAGTCGCAAAGTTGATTACAGAGGAATGTCAACTGATTGCCTTTAGCATATAAATCTTGATAAAAATGGTATCCTATTTAACACATCAAGTTTACTAAAATGTATTTGTCTGCTGACATGCTGTGAAATAAGTTGCTAGGATCGATAACAAGAACTGCTGAGAGGCTGAGTTCCTGAAATCTCTGAAATATTCATCATCCATTTTTTAATCTGCTGTTTAGTAACCAAGCTTTTATATTGCGATGGTCAAACGGAATACATAATTCTTGGGATAATGAAATGCCAAGGAAAAATGCAGCCCATGACTTGCTTATTTAAATTTACTGTTTCATTAAAAAGTAACATTTTAACATTTGTTTATACAATTCTAACAGTGACCATCCTCATCTTCTATCAATATCTTAATAGCCTTCTATTTGTTCCCTAAAATTTACCTTCTTCTAATAAACCGCTCTTCAAGAGTCTCACATCTAATTACTTATTTGAACTTATTTGTTATATCAACTTATAATGAAGATGAAACCTATTAGAGCAGGCAGTTCATTGCAAGTTCAAACACTGAGCAGCCATGACTCAGTAATTCGGCAAGCAGAATTGATGCTCAAGAAGCGATGAGCCCAACACCAGTTCATGCCAATCCATGACATCCTAAAGACAGTTCTGGCTTTCCCACTCAAGATTCAAAACCTGAGCCAAGATTTCAGATCTCTTAAAATTTCTGCCTTTATCTTTCTTCTGCCAACAGGAATTCATTATCTACTCACTAAGTAACAGCAAATAATTGCACAAAATAAACAGAGAGATAATTAATTAGTATAATAAGCACTAAGTGATTGCTTTAAGACACTAAAATAGCAACGGAAGCCACTCTTTCCCCTTATTCATCATGGGAAATTTCTTCCTAAAGAAAGGAGAGAAATGTGCTTGCAGTAACAGGAGCACAGACGAGCATATCTTTATCATGAAATTGGACCATACTGCTAGGATTGATGACTCACACCACTGAGTTTTCCCTTACTGAGAAGAAACTCAGTGATATTTTGCTTCTGTTATTACCTACCATTCCTAAGGAACTTTATGGAAAGACTCCTCACCGAGGACAAACAAAGGTCTCATGTACTGAGATGAATTGGGGGAAGCTGAACTTAAATGATACAATCTTTGACACTTACCCTAACCATGCCCCTAACCGGAAGTTTCACTGTTTTCACTGTAAACTGTTTTCTCTGCTTCCTCTGTAAATTAAAATCGTCAAGGCCTTTCCAATACTTAAAAAAAAAAAAAGAGTTTAAGATTCTAGTCTAGTTTTTGAAGAAATAAGTGATTGAAATAAAAAGACGATCAAGAGGAGTGGGCAGCAGAGATTCAATTTGGATGACAAGGACTCACCACAGCAGGGAAGGAGCTCCAACTTGCGTTTGTGTGATGTTTAGGAAGGGCTAAAGTGTAAAATAAATCTCAGAAGGCTCAAGAAGGAGTATCGCCTTCAAAACCAAAGGATGCTGAGTTTGTTTGGGAAAAGAAAAAGTCACTAATACGGAGCTAATGTTAACTTTATATTCTGGACAATAGCAACATACCTCATAGCTGTGTTATTAAAATCACGTCTAGCTCTCAGGAGTGGATTATCTTCTTATTCCTTAAAAATTTGCAAGGTAACACTGTAGAACAAGAAAAAAAATTACATTTTTCCTTTCTTCCAAATATCATTAATGTATATAGCATCTTACACATACTTTTACAATCATATTAACCCAAGGAGACATGTTTTCTCCACAAGAGACTACAGATAAGAAAAGAATTCTGCTACATTGAGTGTTCACACTATGAAATTCTGGCTTCCAGTTCAAGAGAGCTACCAAATTCAAACCAGAATATGGAAAAATTTTTGGTTATCTAGTTGCCATGACATGAGAACAATTCATGAAAAGAGTGCAATAAAATTGGCAGCTTTTAATAAGCAATCTGGGAAATCTATGAGTTTGAGAAACTTCTTTCTCTGTTTTTATAAAATTGTTTGCAAAACATTTTCAGAGTAACTAAAACAACTTCTGCTATACTATTCCTTGAGACTGTCTGAAGTCTCTAAAAGTACTTGATGAAAGGTTATCTTGTACCTGTGGCAGTAATAGGACAAATACTGAACATCAAAATTGTGAATGTGACAAATACTGTGACACAATTGTACAATCAGAGTGACATATACAATAAAGTATTAGAAATAAAGAAAAACACTCTGACAAGGATGTCAAGGGCAGACACTTTCATATCAAAAGAGACAACAAAATGCGATTACAGTACAGGAAGAAAATGTTAAAAAGGAGAGGGAGAACAGAAAAGCCTTGGAATCAAATACCAAGATTTCAAGGAGAATTTAACAGAAAGCAAGACTGATGTGACTTTGGCTGCAACGATGACAATGACATAATCAACACACTCCTGAGGAAAAAATAATAATCGGTTTTATCAGGCAGAAGAGAAAAATGTCATCCAAAAGCCAATGACAGGGGTCGTGGTAGGTGTCCAGCCATCAGAGACAACCTAGGGCCTGCCCTGTCTGTGAGAGGCAAGCAATGTGATCATGAGCTCCTTGGAGCAACAGGACAGACAACAAACCCAAAGAACACCATGACACGTTTCTCATCCTTTTTCAGCTGGGAAACTGGGTTTGTACATATTACTTTATTTATGTGAGAGGCATATTGCTGGAAATTAAATACACAGTAGTTCTCAATTAAAGTCTGTCTCTAGCCACAACTGTAATGCCTATATTTTGGCTAAGCAGCTTTGTGTGACCAATCTATGCAGCAATAACAAGATTACTTTTAGTAAAAAAGGCAGCTCTTAGCAGTTGACATGTTAGAATAAATTCAGGCACTGAGTTATGTTATGGCTGAGCTGGTTTGAGCTGGAGTGTTCTAAGGTGAAGAAAAGTACAAATACAATGATTTAACAAAGTGTTAATGGGATATTAAAGGAAAAAAAATTAAAATATTTAAAATCACTGGAAACCCAAGAGCAAAATACTTTTGTTTACAAGATAATCATGGTCATTATCAGAAAAGCAGCTGGAAAATCCCTGGAAATCTGAGTTTCTCTTCCCCTCTGTTCGATTTAGATTCAAATTGATAAACACCCTGGTTTCCTCTCCATCCTTTGCTCCTAAGTAATTGGAAAACCTCATTCCAGCTTCAGAAAGAATCCCACCTTTGTTGCAGCTAAGCAAAAAATCTGAAGTTAAAAGAAAGATGAAAAGTATCCCTATTCTACCCCTCAAGTCACCTTCCCTTTTCTGCCTCTCTCTGCCACAGCACACCAACCGCATCTTGCTTGCAACTGCCCTTAATACTTCACCGGGCAGACCCCGTTTCTGCCCGAATCCTCACGTTCCTTGAAGTGGATTACCTACACAACAAAGGCTTTTCTCTTGTTATTATTAATCGTCTTGCATAAAAAGTTCCTTTGAAATCTTACTACACTATGCCATGAACCACTAGGTTCAAGAATCAGAAGAGACACAGGCATGAAAGAGGCAAACAACATCATGTTTACTCTCCCTACCCCTCATCAGACAGGATTGTGCTGTGATTAAGATTATCGTCACTGAAAGTAGGCTTCTTGGCTTCAGATCCAGACTGGCTTAAAATTATTTGTGTGACTGTTGTCTATTTTTCATTATTTACTATTACTTGGCCTCAGTTTCCACATCTGTAAAATGGAGGTGGCTCCTACTTCAATGGAATTGTTGTGAGGGCTAAATGAGAAATTACATGCAAAATGCCCAATATTGTGCCCAGCACATAAAGAGTCTTTAATGAAAATTAGTGTAACAGTGTTACATATGACTTTTTCTCATTGTCCTGGAGTTTACATTGAGGATTAAAAGTCTAAGAATAGGGACTCCTGGGTGACTCAATCAGATGAGTGACTGCCTTTGGCTCAGGTCATGATCCTGGAGTCCCAGGATCAAGCCCCACATTGGTCTCCCTGCTCAGCAGGCAGTCTGCTTCTCCCTCTGACCCTCTCCCCTCTTGTGCTCTCTCTCCCTTACTCTCTTTCTCAAGTAAATGAGTAAAATCTTAAAAGAAAAAAAATACTAAGAACATTACCAAAGGTGTTCAGTATTTCACACCCTAAAATAAGGTACTAGACCTTCATAGGGTTGGATGGAGGGCCAGGTTCTGCCAGTATTAATAAAGCCCACTGCCAGCTGCCAGACTAAATAAGGGAAGATAAGGGAGACTTCAGAAGGTTAAAGAGAATCGTAACAAAGACTTCTTCACAGAGAGTTTGTGAAGGGCTGTGGCTGAGAGAGAGAGTTGCTTTGTCTACAGCAAACCTCAGGAAAGGACCTTCAGAGAAATATTTACAGAGCTTGATGTGTCTGAGGGTCATAGCGACACCTGTTGACACACAAGTCATACTTGATTCTTGACTAAAGAATTCTGAAAGGTAAGAGATTGACTTTAGTTGGCAGAGGAAGGAGGGGGGCCATAGAAGAACAAAGTGCCCATTAACTGAGGACAGAGCCTAAGGTCTAGATGTGGACCCTGCACTGTTAGAGAAGACAGTGATCTATCTTGAACAGTACACCTACGCTGGAGACCTTTCTGCCTGGGGTGGAGTGAGCTCAGCAGAACAAGGCTAGAAGTGGAGCTGTGGGTGCAGATTCTGAGGAAGTGGCCATGGCTACGAGCCAGAGGAGGCATCATTTGTGCCAGAAACTTCAGATTGTTCCCTGGGACTGAAGGGGTGGGAAGGGCAAAGTCCGGCTCTGAAAAGTCCTCAAAGATGCTCCATGAAAGCAAAACCCTGCAAGTGTGCATCCACCACACTGAAAGCTCTAGTGCCAAGTACTAATTATACCCACTGGTTGACATTTTTTTCTGTCCTTCATCTCTCCTTCCCTGGATCCCGACTATTCCTGGGCCTGGACTAAGACAACCCTTGCCCTAGGCTGGTGTGCTAAGGCCAGGCCCACTCCGTGCTTGCGCTGTAGGCCTCTTTTAATAACAGTGCCCCTTCCCTCACAAAAGTGTCCCAGTTTAGATAATACGCTATGCAGTCACCTTTCTGTGGCGGAGACAGAGAAGTCTTAGTGAGGGAAGAATGAGGAAGAAAGAGCGATGGGGGAAATTGTGAGCAGTCCATCAAGTCTTCCTTCCTTGCCTTTTCCTACTATAGAACTCTAAGAATGAACTAAGCCCTAGGGCAGAAGAGAGTTTTCCATTAGATGACAGTCTAGAATTGAGGGAGAGGGTAGTTGTTTTTGTTTTTTATATAAACCCTATTCCCAATGTAGGGTGTGGACTCACCACCCTGAAGTCAGGAATTGCATGCTCTACCAGTCAGACACTGAGCCAGTCAGGCATCTCTAGAGTTTTTATATATAAAATTAGCTTAAGGTTTTAGTTCATGAAAGCAAAGGGAAAAACTATTAAACCTGATGGAGATTTAATCTGTGGGGAGAAAGAAGTTTATTGAATAGGTTTGCACACTGTGTACTGGCGGAAAGTAAAACAACTTTCTACTCAGTCCCCTGAATCTAACACTTTCAATATACAATATTATATTGCATATATGATTTCGTATTTAACAAATATTAACCACTGTGTGCCACTGGAAATATAGTTGTACACGGACAAGGTGCCTGCACTCATGGAGCTTGCATTAATTGATAAGAGATGAAGAATAAACAAAAATACATGTGGAAATGGATCATGTAAACACAAAAATATCACATAGGGATAATTTATATAGAATTAATATAAATGGATATGATAGAGAATCAGTGGGTTGTTACTTTACTTGCAATACCAAGGAGGTCTTCCCTGAAGAGATTGTAAATAGCCAAGTACTGAGTATAAAAAGGATCAATTATGTGAAAATCCAGAAGACCATTCCAGCAAAAGGAAAATGTTCTTAGGGGAAACAAGCTTGAATTTTTAAAGACCTAAAGGAAGTCTGCTGTGGTTAGAGCACGCTGGAGAAGAGAAGAAGAGGGACAGTATATGTTTTCGTAATCTCAGATTTGTGGCCACATTACACATCAGTGATACAAACAAACAAAAAAATCAACTAAGATAATTTCTAAAGGTTTAACTTGAGCAGTTGAGTGAGTAATGGTGTCATTTACTGAGACACAGAAGACTGAAGGAGAAGCAAGTTTGGAAGGAGGGGGCCATTGTTAAAGTGCCTATGAGATAGCTGAAAGTTTGTATCTAATAGATGACACAGGCCTCTAAACAAGAGAAGACAACTAAGATTTTAATAGGTACCTGCAAAAATTTTTTCTTTTTTTTTTTTTAAGATTTTATTTATTTATTTGACAGACAGAGATCACAAGTAGGCAGAGAAGCGGGCAGAGAGAGAGGGGGAAGCAGGCTCCCTGCTGAGCAGAGAGCCGGATGCAGGCACCCGATCCCAGGACCCTGAGATCATGCATGACCTGAGCCGACGGCAGAGGCTTAACCCACTGAGCCACCCAGGCGCCCCACCTGCGAAAATTTCTGACTCAAAGAATTCAGAACAAACAAGCAAAGATAAGTTAAAATTTGGAAGAAAGTAGAATATTCATAAGAAACAAAACATTAAAAATGAAATCATAATTAAGATACTCAGAAAATTAAAACATGGGATCAGTGAACAAGGATACTCTAAAACACACACACACACAGTATTGAAAATTAAGATAGGACTGAAAATGAAAAGTTCAAGAGACAGCCTAGAAGACAAAGGGAAAAAGGTGTTTGCTATCCTAGAAATCTGGATAAAAAGACAAAGGCAAAAAATAGTAGAGATAAGAAATTTAGAGGTCCTCAGAAATAATAGGCATTCCTGACAGAGAGAGTATAAAGAAATAAAAGGCTAAGACTTATTACGAGCTTAACATATGCCAGGTACTAAATGCTCGACTCAGAGTAATTCATTAAATCCTCACAATAACCTGTATGATGGGCTATTTTTATCACCATCCTCACTTCTATGCAAAATATCAGGTATCCAAATGTAATATTTATAGAAAATAGATGAAGACAATGAAGGCTACAAGAGACATATAAGAAAATTATGTCTAATATTGAATTTTATATAACTGAAAATGAAATAAAAATATTTCAGACAGGTTAGTTCTTGAAAAATTTAACTCCCATCACCCCCTTTCTTCAGAGCTAATAGAGGTTGTGCTACAACAAAGTGAAGAAACACATGGAATGCGACAATTAGGCTTTTAACAGAATAAAGGGGAAAAGAAGCCCTGGGATGACGGTAAGGGAGTTCTCTATAGAACCACCATGCACTCAGTGTCAGAGCAACCAGATTAGAAAGCTCAGAAAGTATCTTCAAACACTTGAAATGGATTAATTTTTACATCATCTGAATATATCACAATTTAGAAAACTGAGAGGGGATTTGGGATTGAAACAATGGTAACTAAATAGAAATCATTTGATATGAAAATGAAACAACTATTAATTTATAAGGGGAAAAAAGATGAGGGGGACAAAAACAATAATCTTAGGAGCCAGCATGGCTTACCTGTGACTAGGGCTTACATAATCAAAATTTTATATATATATATATATATATATATATATATATATATATATATATATATAATATAAACATGGAATAGAGCTGACTGAAATTATAGCAATAGCAACATTGGGCGAAGGGGAATGGAGAGGATTCTTTGGTGTGTAGCAGGGGCCAGTGAATGGTGAAACAAGAAAAAGGATATTCTCATTCTCTGTAGTGGAGAATAAATCTAGCCTAAAGGAAAATCCAGAGATCAACAGAAGCATACTAAAATAGCCCTAAATGTCTTAAATAAATTTTAAAGAGTAAGTCAAAAGAAGTATCTCTTACCTTGGGTGGGGGAAGGGGTACAAGTTGGGTGGGGTGGGGAGAGCTAAGAGCTTGAAGATTTTTATAAAATCATTTGACACCTTAAAGAGTATATGTTATAACTTCGGTAAAAACAGAGACCAGAGAGGATAGGAAGGAGGAGGAAATGGAAGGGAGGAAAGAAGGGAGGGAGGTCCAAGAACCTGGCTATTTGTGTTATTAATTTTTCCAGTACACAATTTAGTACATTATCAAATGAATAATTTTTTTTTTAAGATTTTCTTTCTTTATTTGACAGAAAGAGAGAGAGACAGCAAAAGAGGGAACACAAGCAGGGGGAGTTGAGAGAGAGAAGCAGGCCTCCCACTGAGCAGGGAGCCTGATACAGGGCTCAATCTTAGGGTCCTGGGATCATGATCTGAGCTGAAGGCAGACGCTTAAAGACTGAGCCACCCAGGTGCCCCTCAAGTGAATAATTTAATCAAAGGTTTAAATTTTAAAATGATAAGAGTACCTTAAGTTACCCTCAAAATCCAAAATCCATTCTTTTAATTTTTTTTTCCTATTTCCCTGATGCTATTAAACATTACTTATCCCCAAGTAAAAACCTTTGCTCAGCAAACACCATCCTTGAAAGTTAATTTTCATTATTCATTGTTTTTCTACCCATCTGTTCCATGTCAATTCAGGTTAAAAGGACTTGTGCAACTGAAATCTCCCCCAGAAAACAATTCCCCCAGCAGGTGTTACCCGTGAAGAGCATGAATTTCCCCTCTGATATCATAGAATCTGCCTCTCCTTCATACTGTGTACCTTGTGGGAAATACCTTCTTCCACATGTTCCTATCCCAGAGGCCATTGCACTGAATAGCAAATGGGCATTAACTAATGAAGACACAGCTCTTATACCCCAAACTGAAGGCAAACACTTGCAAAAGTGGAAACTAAAATTGTTTGGGAATTACGAAACCTCCAAATGCATATTTTAAAATCCTGCGAATTAATGTGTACTCTGAATGTGTAGCTACATTCCTTGCACGACCAAAGAGCATGAAGAGCAACAATGTTAATGAATGCTCTTCTCAAAGCAAGCAGTGCGTGTCTTAAAGATCTCTCTCAAAGCATATATTTTCTAAGTTATTCATCATGCAAGCTCAACAGAAACGAGCTACAATCCTCAAGTTCACCTTTAGAAGGGCTCAAATCCCAAGTGTGCTCGTATAAAAATCAAGAAGGCAACAGAGACCAGAGTGGGAACACAGATAAATTTTCAGAATTCTGCTTTGTCTTTAGGGTATTTGGATCAAAGAGGAGAAATCCACAGACTGTAACACCATTTGTTTGCAACATAAATACCGTCAATGTGGTTCAGTCACATCTACAACACTCCATCTGCCAGCTGTGAGAAGGAAAAGTAAAGCAATTAGGCATATTATTAATCAAGGCTTGAAGTGGCAGGTTCAAGCACCACATGATTCATGATATGTAAAGTAAGATCTAGATGATGTGTTTTCTTTAAGTGAAAATCCATAAAATTCAGGATTATAAGTTTTTGACTTATTTATGCGATAGAATGACTGACCACCCAGTTAAAGAATTACATACCAAATTTAGTGGAGTGGAGTTGCCTTTTTCCTTAACAAACATGCACACCCACAAACCATTAATAATTTTCTGTTTCTTTTACATGCCACCACCCACATATTTCTCATCCTCAGCTCCATTACCCTCACAATGAGAGGAAACAGATGAAACACCTAAAGGACAAGCACTAAAGAGACAGAATTTTTTTTTTTTTAAATAATTACCGAGCTTAGGCTGGCAGATAGGCAGCTGTCTCCTAGTATGAAGTCAGTATTCCCACTTCCGAAAGAACGGCTCTTCTGCCCATGACCCTAAATGGTCAATAGTTAAAAGACAGTGGTTATATCCTCATTTGTTTGGCTGGGGCAGAAGATAGGTTCTGCTTCCTATTATAATACAACCGTCCATGGGCAGTATTATATGTTAACCCTCCTCAGTCTTTACTGAAGTTTGTCATTTCACAAGAGCTGGTATTGAGAGAGGAAAGAGGTAGAGGACATGGGAAGCACTGAGGGCTGGGGGAAAGATAATCTATCTATGGAGGAAGGATAAGAACACAGAAAAAGGATTGTAAGGTGCTAAACACAGATACTAGCAAGGTCCACTCACCCTGTGTTCTGGTTCCTTCCTACCTCTCTAGTCATCCCACCCTACATTCCTGTCACCCATAGTGGTACAGCCGTTCTGGCTTCCTTCTTAGCTTTTCAGTTTCCAACTCCTAGTCCTCTTAGGAACTGTCCATATGCTGCTCTTTTGTCCATAATGCTACTCCACATCTATTTCCCTTTTACCTGGACAATGTCCAATGATCCTCTAAGCCTTAAATGCCACCTTCTCAAGAAACACTTCCTGATTTCCTCAAACGAAGTCAAACATTTTCATTATGCAGTCTCATAACTCCCTCTATGCCTACGTAAGAGCACTATGGAAACTACAATAAAGTTACAACTAATATTATATCTAAGTACATATTCATAGCAAAAATTTAAATATTTGCTTTTTGTGCTTAATATCCACTTCCTCTAATGGGATAGCTATTTCATCATGTGGGATGATTTTATTCCTTGTTTATTCTCAGTGATTGGTCCAATGTCTAGTGTGTATTGTTCAGTCAATGAATAAAATATCATCTTCAGAATTTTGTAGAGCTCCAACTTTTTGACTGCCTTAAACTTAGGAGAAAACCACATGAAAAATTAAATCTTAGTCCAAAATTTCATGAGAAAAAAAAATGCCCTACTGAAATATTAGCTTGTGGGTTAGATAGCAATGTTTTAAGACTCTACTCTATGGAAATTCTATTTCTAGATATGTGACTGATCTGTAAAGTTTCTGACCTCTGGGTTCTGCCAATCAAATATGGGAGTTAAATGAGCAAATACAAGACATTAAAAACCTCCAACAGAGAAAATCCACACATGAATGTAAGCTAATGGAGCTATCTTAGAGTCTGGTGATGAAGAGTACATATCTGAAGCCAGATGGCCTGCTTTAGAATCCACTCATTCCCAATCGTTACTAGCCAATTACTTCAGGCATGCTATTTTACCTCTCTGTGCCTCATTCTCATTATCACTAAAATGACTACAAGAAAAGCACCCTCTTTACAGAGTCATGTTGATTTTTTAAATATATGTCCAAAGTGGCTAAAGACAGCCTGGAATAAATATATATTATTATATTTACATAATCTAGTAAATATATATCTAATATATTGTGATTTTAGTTTATAATAATTTATCATGTATACATAATTTATACTATGTATTATTATGTATGATTTATATTTATATAATTTAATATAATTATACATGAATTTATATATTATAGCTAACATTTACTGAATGCTTAGTTTTTTAAGATAAGTTCTCAGCCCTATAGAACTCAGTCCCCAAAAGCTAAGGAAATGCTGAAGTGAAGGGATTTGCCAGAATCTAGGTGACCAGAGAGGTTAATGAGAGTTCATCAGAGAAAGTGAATTTGAAGGAAAAAAACCTGAAGAAGGGTGGCAACACAACTTAGTGTAGTAGAAGAAGAGTATATTCTTTAAAGGGACAAAAAGAAGCCTAAAAACTCAGAAACAGAAGTAACCAGGTGTGCTTAGTTGAAAAGAAGGTTCATTCTATCTGAATATTTGTACCATGAAATAAAACCAGTAAAATTAGCAACAGGAGTTGAAGGCCTTGGGGCAGATGCTGAAGAGTTTGATTCAAGAGCTAATTACGAGCTACAATGGTTTCCTGTGTGGGAGTAATCTGATTAAAATAATTTAGGGAAATGATAATTGTTGCTTTAATTAGAATGGATTAGAAAGGAAGAGAAATTGTCCAGCTATGATATGATCAGCAGCAGGACTCAAAAAGAGGACTATGAATACTGAGAAGGTATGTTTCTGGGAAGAGATACGACAGAATTGTATTACAGATGTCTAATGTAGAATAACAGAGAGGATATACCTAAAAAGGATCAGGGTATACTGCTATCTTGTTTGTAATATAAATGTGTACCTTATTAATATTTAATGCAGTTTACAATTCAATGCTCTGATATTTTTAAAGAGAGAAGAAAACCTTCTCAGACCAGTGTTACTCAGTAACAGAATCTCCCACACCCCGTTTTAGCCAAATTACTAGAATAACCCACAATAACTGGGGACAAATCAGACCTATCAGACACATCCGCCACTTTGAAGTCATTAGCTGTTAGGAACTCAGCTGACTCACCAAATTCATTTTACATAGCTTACCAAACAGCTGTCAGACTTCAATTGATTTTGTGTCACTTGAAATCCAAGAACTTAGAAGTTAAAAGAACCATATCACAAGGTTGACACCTTAATCTTAGTCACCTCTGGTTCTGTGACTGACATTATTAAGAGATTAATGAGCACTTGTTAAACGCTATTTTTATGCCTTATGAACATTGTGTTCACTATCAATTCTAGTTTATCATCTGTACATTTGGTCATTTTCAATTATCAAGTGACCCATATTCATAAAAACACTGCATGTTTTGAATATCTTATCTTTAAGATGGACAAGAATCTATACTTCAGGTGATAAATTATGTCCTGACACCTCTCAGGAGGCGGAGGGAAAAGCACTTTGCATTGAATAAAATGTATTGAGTGCCAAAATCCACACAAATTGCTTAACATTTTATCTCATTTAATCTTTTACTGAATTCTATGATGTAAAAATAACTATTCTCTTTTTTCAGGTGGAGACACAGGGTTCAGGATGGCCAAGGGACACATTCAATGTCACATGGCTGTAAATGTCCAAGTTAAAACATGGCATCTGCTTTGCAAGCCTTGAATACTTTCATATTATGCTCCTTCTGTCCTCCTCTTCTCATGCAGTCTACTTCCAACCAGCCTTGTCCTCAGAGCACTGTCATGTGTCACACAGTACCACATCCACTGCCAAATTTCAACCAGGTGGGAGAGATAAGCAGCCATATTGTCAACTAAGAAGACAAACAAAGGGGCAATAAACAGGCAGAGATGCACTGCCCTCCTGATCCAGAGAGAGATGCTACCTGCTCTTTTCACAGATGTTAATTTTCGCCCCAGGGCTTGTGTGATGTGCAGATAAAGACAGCACAAGCCATGATGCTGAAGGTTTGAAATTTAATTGATGAGGCAGACTTCCAAACAGTGGACCCACATAAGAATGAGAAAACTGTTATGTTGGAGAGCACAAATGCTTTTTTTAAGAGGTGCTTTGACTCTGAGAAACAAACTGAGGGTTTTGGAGGGGAAGAAAGTGGGGGGTTGGGTGAGCCTGGTGGTGGGTATTAAGGAGGGTATATATTGCATGGAGCACTGGGTGTGGTGCATAAACAATGAATCTTGGAACATTGAAAAAATAAAATGAAATTTAAAAAAAAAAAGAGGTGCTTTGATGGAAGAGTCAAGTTTCATTAAAATTGCAATAGAGAGAAGGGCTTTCTTAGTAAGTGGAGAAAACAATAGAAACAACTATTGCAGAGGTACAAAACAACTTGACATGCATGGAAGGATGAGCAAGCCAATCTAGATGTGATGGAAAGTGTGTTTGTGTGTGCGTGTCTGTGCATGCATTTGTTGTGTTCTGCCAGTGGCTAATTTCATGACCCTGAATCTATAGCTCTAAATTTTAACTTTCTTGCATGAACAGAATGAAGTCCCTGAAGGGTTTTATACATAATAAGGACTAATTATTATTTTCACTATTACTAGTATTGTTAAGAAATAATATCTCACTTTTGTTAAATGCTTATGAAATACCGGGAATTTTGCTAAGCACTTAATATGCATGTTTCCATGATTTCCTATACTCATCTCATAGATTAGAAATAATCTTATTTATGTTTGATAATGACAGAAGCCAAGCCTCAGAAAAATTATCACTCACTCAAGTTTTCACTGCTACAAGAGACAGCTCTGTACACCCAAACCTGTCTTTCTGTAGAAATCTATTAACTACCATGCTCTACTCTCTGATTACCTATGAAAATTGAGGTATGTAAAGAGGCAAACAGGATCTTGGTGAGACTTGTCCTATAGAATAGCCATTCACCAAGAGGTAACAGATTTTTTTCATTTCCTTCCTGTCTTCACGAAAATTATTACAAAAACAGTGTAAGCCAGGGTGCCTGGGTGGCTCAGTTGGTTAAGCATCTGACTGTTGGTTTCAGCTCAGGTCCTGATCTCTCTCATGGGTTGTGGGATTGAGCTCCTGGTCAGGCTACTAGCTCAGTGAGAAGTTTGCTTTCAGGATTTTCTTCCTCTGCCCTTCCCGCCTTGTGCTCTTTCTGTCTCTCTCGAAATAAATAAATGAATCTTTAAAGGAAAAAAGGGGCAGTATAAGCCTTCTTCTCATTTTTCTGTAGCTTGCTATTCATGTAGTGAAACACTGAAAAAATATGTACTCCTTGGAGATGAAAGAGGAAAATTGAGATTTCTGATCTTTTGCTTTCCACTAGCATTTAAAGATCTCAAAGCAATTTGCCAACATTACCTCATTCATTCCTACCTCATCTCTGTTAGTGAAAGACAAAAGGCAATTTTACTGACTAAAGAATGTTGTTTCTGCTAATCCACATCGTTTCAATGGCTCAAAGAAGATATATACCAAGAAATTCTCTAAGGTATGGAGGAAATCAGTGATGCCATAGACTTTAAAACCCAGGACTAGCAAACTACAAGTCAGAGCTTTAACTTGTTTGATAATACATAGGAAAAATCTCATGGTTGAAAAGAAAAACAGTGAAATTACATTTTAGTCAATTCCTGAAGGGCGTGGTTTTATTTTTTATAAGCTTTCTCTTTGGCCCACTGTTTTTGTTTCTTTTGTTTTTGTTTTATGTTTTTGAAATAAGGTACTAAAGTGAGTGTCAGGATGGGAGTGTCAGTCATGCAGACTATGGCAGTGTTCTTGAGAGTCCAGCGGAGAAGAGCCTCAGTTTTACCATACGTTTATCTGCCATCTGCCAGCCAAATGATCTTGAAAAAGTCAATTATCTTTGCTGTTCTTAGAACAACACCGGTTTAAGACAACTATTAAATGAAGGCATGAAAATAAATATTTCAAAGTTCCTTTTTAGTTCTCAGGTTTATTATAACCAATATGTTATAAATTGCTTTCTAGAAGAATTATTAACAATCTCCCCTTGTCCATTATTTCAAATTCAAGAAAAATGCCTTGCAAATGTCAGTATTCTAAAATGCCGGAAGGAATAAGCCAGGTAATATAAATAAATGTTACAAGATGGCTAAAAGATAATAGGGAATTCATGCCCCTCCCCAGACATTCAAAGTCACATTTTTAAAAAAAGGATAATGTGAGCCACGCAAAGGACATTGGCAGGTTAAAACATGTTCAAGCTTTTCTTATGCAAAAGTTAGATTATTTCATTTGATCATTCAGCTGTCTCCAGCTTGTTTCACATGTGTCTTTTTCTATTTCAAACTTCTCAAAATAATTACATATCTCTCCAAATGAAAAACTTAGATTCATTTTCTTTCAGACTGCTTTACATCAGGAATACATATTGATTGCCTTTATTCATGGTTTTTCTTGCTAGTTGATTTGATGGTTGATTTGACTCTGGCAACCCATCTCACTTTTATGAACATATTTACTTTTTAGGCTTCCATGAGCCTATTACCCTTGATTGTCCTAATCTGACTTTTTCTAGACCTCTTTTATGGGCTTCTCATCTTCTCTTACCAACTTTCTAATAATGGTGTTTACTCTGGCTCTTGTTTTAGCCCACTAGCCTTCACTCCACATGCTCTCCTTGAAGATCTCAAACACTCTTATGTGACTAATAATTATTCCAAAATATTTCTGGAGCACTATATCTAAAAATTTGCTGATTATCTACCTCAACGTCTTATAGGGGCCTCAATCCCAATCCCAAGATCCCACTTGTCATCTTATCTGCACTAGTTACACTTTACTGGTCTCAGCTCAAAACTCACCCTTCTTTTCCTTGCTTTATGATGCTGGATCTGGACTCTGTAAATATCATTCCTTTGACAGCCAGTTCATCATTAGGTTTTGTTAATAATACAGGGCAACAGAGGGAAACTACATAACTATAGTAGAAGCAAGGGATTTCACTTACAGATTCTAGTGTGCAGTTTTTGTTTCATCACCAGCAGACTGGTATGTATGTGTCCCCAGTACTCATCTTCATGTTCCTCAGAGAACTAGAGCCTGCACTCTCCAGCAAATTTTTCCAGCCACCCACCTGGCCCTTCCTATGTTCCAGTTTGTTGGCTCACAAACTGACCCCCATACATGCAGGGTAAGGAGAGAGGGAAGAAAGAGGAAGCCACTCCAGATTGGTAGGGAACAGGTTTAATAAGTAAGGAAACTTACATAGGAGTCTTGTCTTGAGCACCTGCAAGACAAGTAGATCTTTGCACCTGTCTACCAGAATCTTAAAGGCTTATACAGGGGCTTTAACTAAGTTTAGTCATGTATATCATCCAGATGGTCTCAACAATACCTTACTCTCTCAAACTATGACCTTGAAGTAGCTCCCATTGTGGGAGTGGTGGGAAGAACATAAATTCCAAAGACAGGGAATGGGGTGAGGAGTCTTTGATTGCCTGATTACAGCTTTCAGGTCAACCAGCTATCATATCCTCTCAATGACCTCCTCTAACACAGCTTAAGCCAGCGACCTCTGGCAAGTGTTTCTAGTCCCTTGGCAGACCACTTCTATAAACCACTTCTGACCTTTAACCTTTGAAAAATTTGTTTACCACCAGCAAGCTTCATTTTTTCTGTTTCAGCCACCTAAGTGTGAAAAGGTTTGAATCTCGGTCTTGGAGTAAGAGAAATCTGCTAAGTTCTTAGTCCTTCCTTGTTTGCTGTCCCTAAGCCCTAGAAAAAAATGGCTACTTTTTGCTTTTGCTATTTCTATACCACTTAGAGTTCTCCATTAGCATCTTTAACTAACTTTTGTTAGTTAATTATTCTTTGTATTGTATTTTCTCTCTCCAAATTACTGGTGTCCTCTGTCCTGACTATACCCTGACTGAAGCATAATTAATATGAGAAGTAGTCCCAGGAGACAGACACTCAAAAATAAGACTTGGGGACAGGTTTGGTCCTTCCCCTAGATTTGAACGTGATGCTAAACTACTTGCCGATATAAAAAGATATGCTGCTATTCTGTGGCATGCAGTGGCACAGTTAGTGATGGATGCAGTTAGTGATGGTGTCAGTGTACTTGCTTATGATGTTCCAGGTGGTGCCTTAGATGTTCATGGGACTGCTGCACTTATAATGTGGAACAGAATCTCCTGAGTCCTCAGTGTATTTACAGGGAAACAACAGCAACAACAATAACGAAAAAGATCTCCTATGGATTGATATTGTTGACAAATTAAATTCTAAATTTAGTTATGTGCTTTGAAGGATTAAAATATCATTAAATTCACATTCTTACCAAATTGCATGAGTGAACATTAGGACATTGATTAGAAAACAATAGGGCCCTAAAACTTTTAATGAGGATATCTGATTGGATCAGATAAAACTGAACATCTTGAATCTCTGAGACACATTGAAACTCCCTCATTAGTGGAAGGAGCTTGCACTCCTGTGCCTGGGGGGCTACTCTTCCTTTGCATGAAAACTGTGGTAACTTCACCTGGGGCAGATATCTTGTAAGGGTGTTCTCTAGGTATCAGTTACAGGGTCTGATCCAAGAAAAAAATAGTTTATACTTCAAAGAATTATAAGATGGTACTAATAATTTTTAGCAGAACCCTGGGGAATATATGTAGGAAGATGGAAAATAACACAAGACAGGCAAAACGCATTTATATGTTTGCATTTACTAAATAATCTGAATGTAATAAATTGGATGTATGCACCTAGAAGTGGTTCTAATATCTTGGTTGGTTGACTGAAACAGAATTTAATGGCTATGTTTAATGAGAATGAGATGTTAGTGCTTCCCTTGAATTGATGAGCAAGAAGGAATCCAAAAAGATGGGAATTTTGGAATGGAATATTTGTGAGATCTATACAGCCTCCCACCAAGACAACCCAGCAGATACTCCCTTCATTATTCATTGTCAAATGAAGTACCAAGGACAGCTCCTTATCCCTGAAAATCTCTGGTTCCTCCTCTTCATTAGCCAGATATGACAATGCAAGATACAGCAATTGAGATGGGCTCCTGATTTCAATGAAGATGGTAGGATTCCCAGAGTGGCAGAGACCAACGGGCACCACTTAACTGCCAAAGACAAGAGGAACATGTTTGCCACCAAGGTCAGCAGAGATATGCAGATATTCATAATATTTTGGCATTCCAGGATCTCTGTCAACAACATAGTGTTCCTAGAGTGAAACAAATGGGAGGCCTTGTAAGGACACCAGTAGAACCATGTAATAGAAAAATAATAATAACCAAATAATAACCAACTAATGATAACCAAAAACCTAATCTGAGTCAACACAATGCTAAGTCATGACCTTTCACTCACTCTGCATAACAAAGGCCATTCAAAGACACAGAATCTCTGAAGTGAAAAGGAATCTGAATGTCCTTGCAGAGGGACCCTGCACCAACTCCACAGGTGTGTAATTATTCCTTAAAGGCTTTCCTTGAAGTTTCCAAAGGAAACTGGGGCCAGTTACTAGAATGACAGCATATGAGGAAAAGAAAATAACTAAACTTTATGGGGATTACTGAACATGGTGAATTGTAGTTTCTTGGGGTCCCAAAATGCTACTGTGCTCCATGAGCCAAAGTGGTGGTTTATAGTGGTAAGGAAATAAATAGAATCTTAGCCAAAATCTGAATGATAGTGGGCTCATGCAATCTAGAGAAGAATCCCACAAAAATTCATGGACCTATGACTTCAATGAAATTTCTAGGGGTGTGAGTATCCTTGCTTAGGTGAAAAATGAGTTAATATCTCTTATCACCTATCATGAAATAATAGGTACAACAATGGTCAGTTCTTATGGATTTAAGTGGCAACAGATACCACATCTGAATGTGCTATTTTGATCCATCTATCAAATCACCAGTAAGTGTGCCAGGCTTGAGGAAGAGAAGTTTCCACAACAAGCTCAGACTGCAGCAAAAAAATGCTTTCCACTATGGACTTCTTAATGGGCAGATCTAATTACTCTTGAAGTGTCTCTGAAAATGAAGAAGCTAAATGGAGCCTTTTATAAGTGCAAATAGAAGAATCCTAAAAACCATAATTTCAGAGCAACTTTATGTTTCTTCTGCAGATGATTATTCTCCTTTTTAAAAAGAACAGCTCTGGCTTGCTACTGGGCCTTGGTAGAGCATAAGAAAGCCTATCTATTCAACATCGGTTGGCCATGCAATCTGAGTTTCCTATCATGAACATTGTCTGATTGACCAAAGTATAAGTGTTGGGCATGATTGACACCAATTTATCACCGAAGAGAAGGACTATAAAAGAAACTAGCTTCACACAGACAGAGGATACAAGTTGCTTGAGCAGGTGTCTCAGACTCTTTTAACAATGATTCATGCTACATTTCTTCTCCCTCACTTTGATACCTAAAGCGTCATAGAGAGATCCATAAACCTTCCTTGCACATAATGCTTTTGCCAGCACGACCATTTGCAGACCTGTAGACTGTGATATTTTGTAAAATGTTGGGCCTGATTATGCACTGTGATAGTATTCCAAACAGTGTTGCTTCTGATCAGGCAAATCTTTCAAAGCTAAGGGGGGTGTAAATGGCTCCTGCCCATGAATCACTGCTCTTTTATCTTTGCTTGGTATGTGTCTATATTTATTTATACTTAGACTTCTTTTCTCCCTCTCTTTCCCTTCCTAATTTTTAAGCAAGATTTTGTAGGTCAACTTTAAAATGTAATCTTTAGCACTGACCAAGAGGCCCTACATGTTTTCTCTCAGTTTGACTAGACTTTAGACAGCTTTTTTTTTTTTCTGACTATATCCCCCACTACTTTCCACTTCTTAGAGCATTTATGTTGGAAAATTTGTTATTATAAATTCTTTCCTGCCCCTTTCACATGTATATATATTTAAAAAAAAAACTTTTTGCCAATTTTACAAGTTGGAATGTGTTTCTAAAGCATCCAGTAGCCATCCTTTTGAAATGTAATCATCAAAGAATATAGCACCCCCATCTCCCAGTCTCTGTAGAATAGAAGCTTAATTTCTTTAACATTCATTTGAGCTATTGCAGTAGCCACCTAAAGGTTTCCACTCATCTCTTTCAAATTCATCTTTAACTCTTGCCTCTGAATGTTCTGTTTAAAAAAGAAATATGGGCATGTCACTTCTTTTCTACTATCCTTAAATTGTTCTCATAACTTAAGGTGATACTTCTCAAACCAGGCATGCCTATTTCCACACATATAGAGATGTACCAAGGGAAATTTAAAGCATTAACATGGCACATCTTTTTAGACCACTGGGTTTATTCAAATATGTTTGGAAGTAATTTAATGGGCAAGTACTTTTTAAAGTATTACTATATTAGTAAGTAGGTATGTAATGAAGTGGAATCCAAAATTCATATGAAATTTTAGACTAACTGATGAAATATCAATGCAGTATTATAGCAGTCTCTGTTGTTAGGTGTACTTCAGTGAGAAAAAGTAAGATGTATCAACAGACAGAATAAAATCCAAGCTCTATAATATTACACGGATTGCTTCTGTGATTTGTCGTCTACCTATAGCCCAATCTCATCTCCCAGAACACTCTCTTAAAATTTACCTTTGACATTTAGAATCGCTTTTTCTTCTACAAATGGCACATAATTATATAGCTTCATGTTACCATTGTACATTTTCCCCTCACTTAAATTGTTCTCCTTGTAACCCCATACGCCAAGAGACTTCTTCCAAACTTATTATCTATTCATCCTTTAATATGAAATATATCTGTAATCTTCATGTTTCCTTGTCCACGGGAAAACTAAGAGGATCCCTCGTCTTTGCCCACTACTACAACTTGCCATATTGCATCACAATTACCTACTTACATATCAATCTACTTATTTAAACAGTAAATTTTTAGGGGGGTAGGAACCACATGTCATCTATGTGTTATTCAACTATATATCCCTAGCACCTGTCACATGCTTAATATTTTAAAAATCCTGCTTGAACTGATAATGAACTCTATAACCAAGCACTGTATTAGATGCTTTCACACATTTAAAACCTGGGTTTGATGATAATATCTTTACTTTTTAAATTAAGAATCCAAGGCTCTCAGCATCAATGAACTAACTTTAAACCATGCATTCTCACTGGCCCTGATAATTTCTCCAAGGGGATGAAAATTAGTTCTTGGGAAGAGGAATATATCTTACTAATGACAAAGGCTCCCCACCTGACAAAATATTATTTCCATTCAGTTGTCTTGAGTATCACACAAGTACCAATGACATCAAATTCACGAAACATGTACAAAATGTACATAAGACCAAACTACTGATCAGTCATAAATAGATGGCTGTGATTAGAGGACTTTCTCTAGATGAATTTTGCTTAATCTTAAAGTTTTATAATGAGGACCTGTATATTTCTATTGTTTGCCATTGGCTGCCTTATGAATGTTATTTGATCCTCAGTGCTTTTATGTGTGACAAGGACTTTGAAAATAAATAACTGTATACACATTATCATTTAATTTTACAAATGTTATTCAACCAAATATTATTTTCCCTATAGGAAAGAAAAATGTTGACAGTATTTGAATGAATATCTAACAGCTAGTTAAAAGTTCTTATCTCAAGCAAAGTCAAAAGTTATATTCACTAAAAAGTAATTCTAGGATATTAATTTTGGTTGTTTTACTCTTCCTGCGGGAAAAAAACTTTTGAATGATTTTTCTAAAATTGGATTACATTGCTATTATTATATTATATATTTAAATTGTTAATTTACATATACAATTCGATAAATTATAATTTACATAAGTAAATAAGTCACATTAACAGTCACTCAAGAAATATAGTTAGAAATTTAAATTTAACTTTTCAATTTTTAAATTTTCTTACAACTTAAAAATGTTACTTATTCTCAACTATAGTGAGTCTTCTACTTACTCCCTTTTATGTATGAAGCAGAAGTATATATAGTATATAAACAAATATACAGTATTTCTGGCTTTATTAAAATTTCATGGAGGTATAATTAGGAAAAAATGTCAAAGAAGGCTTCTTAGTTGGGCAATAATGAAAAAACTGGACTGAGAAATAGAGTTTTAAATTATGCAGTCAAGAAGTGTGGAAGCCAGAATTCAATCCTATTTTGTAGCTGCAAATCCTTTTTTTAAATCTCATCCCAGCTGGCCCCTGGCAATCAGAAATCTGATGGAAAAGTCATTCTACCACAAAAACCATGTTGATTTTTCTACCTCTGCCTAGGGACCCCAGTGCCCTCTTAATGGCTTATGATTCCCTGCTCAGTAGAAAAGCATTTTCTCTGCAGACATCCTGGGAAATGCTCTTCTCAAGACCAAATACATTGCAAATCACAACAGACCTAGAGCTTGACTTAAAATTCTCTGCCCATCTTTGCCAAATAGGAGGTAATTAAAAAACAGTTTAAATAAAGTAAGTCCATACTAAAAGGTGGGGGTCACCTATAGGTGGGCCTATTCACTCTTCTAATTAGTCTCTAGACCTGGCTGGCTGCCCACTCAGCATGTATCCCAGGACTTTCACCAACCATGTAGGTGAACATACCTGACTTCCCTCTTCCAAAACAAACAATAAGCTTTATTCCTTGTATAGAGATCAACAATGACCTCCTATTCATCTCCCTCACTTCCGAAAAGTTTAGTGTTTTAGAGATCTCTAATAGCTTTTCAAAAAGAAATTAGCACTTCTTAAACCCCATTTGGTCATTTTATCATGACTTACACAAAACCAGGGAAATGCAATATAGAACAATTTATCCCTTAAGATTTATAATGGATTCTCTGAAACAGAACCCCCAGGAAACTACATGGTGAAGACACATTGTTTTATATTAAGCATGTCTGTATTTCCTGGAAGAAGTAAGGAAGTAGACTGAAGAGGATAATTAAGAGTTGGCTACATACAACCTCTACTGTAGTGGGATTAATTAGGGAAACAATGTACAACAATGTGATTTCCACCCAAGGACTTTCTTCACAATAATATGGCAGAGGTAGAAATGCAAGTGTTTCAAGATAGTTCATGCCATCCCTCACTTTGAAGTTGTTTTACTCTTCATACACATTTAATGAAAACTTTGGCTTTCAGACACTTCTAGGCTCAGGGACTTTTGTATAGAAGAATAATATGTAATTCTTCACCACTCACAACTAAATAGTATATAAAACCATATAAGTCAATAACTACAATAAAATTTAATGATAATCTTGTAAAATGAATGAATAAATTTTTTGAGATGAATATTCTAGGAAGAATATTTCTGCTAGAGGTTTGCCAATATAAAACTAATGAATGTGTGTAAAACAATTTGAAAACAAGTCTGTCTCTGTGGGTAATAAATGAAGCTGAAGAGTTAATTTAAGGATTAGATTACAAAGAACTGAAGTGAGCCAAATATAAGTATATGAGACTTCACTTAAAATCTGAATTACTCCATAATGATATAAATAAATAAATAGGGAAGAGGAGACAAATATCTCATGCAGAAAACCTCCAAAAATATTGTATAGATAATACATAATAAATCTACATAATGAGTTATGTCGATAAGTATATACCCTTGATACGATGTAATAATGAAAATGGATTGGAGTAAAATTGAATTGGTAGTAACTCCAGCTTGGAGCACGTGGTTGGCATAATCAGGTAAGCAATGGACTCTTGGTTCAGCTCAGGTCATGATCATGGAAGCCCCACCTGGGCTCCGAACCCAGTGGAGAGTTTGCTTCAAATTGAGAATCTCTTTCTCTCTCTGCTCTCTCTGTCCCACCCCCCCACCCCATGCTCTCTCTTTTTCTCAAATAAATAAATCTTCTTACAAAAAGAAAATGGCAGTTTACCTGTGATCTTTCTCCCAAAAATCCCATAATCTCAGTCTAATTTGAAAAACCCAAGACAAATCTCATTTGGTGGATAAATTATAAAATATCTGACCAATACTTCTCTTAACTATGAAGATTATTAAGGACAGGTTTGAATGATTTTCTGCATCTTTTGAGATGTTCGTAGGGCTTTTATCTCATTTTATAAATGAGATGTATCACATTGATTGATTTGCAAATATTGAATTATGCTTGCAACCCAGGAATAAATCACACTTTATTATGGTGAATATTTTTTTAAAGTATTGTTGAATGAAGTTTGCTAATTTTTTTGTTGAAAATTTTTGCATCTATGTTCATAAGGGATATTGGCCTGTAGTTCTCTTTTGGGAAGGGGGTGTTTGTCTAGTTTTGGTATCGGGATAATTCTGGCTTTGTAGAATGAATTTGGAAGCTTTTCCTTTTCATCTATTTTTTGGAATAGTTTGAGAAGAATAGGTATTAACTTTTCTCTAAATGTTCGGTAGAGTTCCCTTGTGAAGCAAGTTGGTCATGGACTTCTGTTTGTTGGGAGATTTTTGTTTGTTTGTTTTGTTTTGTTTGTTTTTAATACCGATTCAATTTTGTTCTTAATATGTTCAGATTTTCAATTTCTTCTTGATTCCGTTTTGGAAAATTTTATGTCACTAGGAATTTATTTGGTTTTCTAGGTTGTTCCAATTTGTCAGCATATAATCATTTGTAGTCTCTTACAATCCTTCGTATTTCTGTGATGTTGATTGTTATGTCACCTCTTCAATTTCTGATTTTATTTATGGAGTCCTATCTTTTTCTTTTCATAAATCTGGCTAAAGATTTATCAAGGTTTATATTTTCAAAGAACCAGCTCTTGGCTTCATAGATTTTTTTTAAGTTTATATTTCATTTATTTTTCACTCTGAACTTTATTTCCTTCCTTCTACTGGTTTGAGGCTTTGTTTCTTCTTATTATTCTAGTTCCTTTAGAAGCAAAACCATATCGTTTATTTGATATTTCTCTTAAATATCAAATAGATCTGTTGAGGTAGATCTGTTTTGCTATAAACTTCCCTCTTAGAACTGCTTTTGCTGCTTCCCAAAGATTTGGATCATTGTGTTTTCATTTTTATTTGTCTCCAGGGAAACATCTATTTTTATCACAAACATCCATTCACGATAAAAACTCTCAACAAAGTGGGTTTAGAGAAAACATACCTGAACATAATAAAGGCCATATATGACAAACCCATGGCTAACATCATACTCAATAGTGAAAAACCAAAAGTTTTTTCTCTAAGATCCAGAACAAGACAGGGATGTCTACTCTCACTTTTATTTGACATAGTACTAGAACTCTTAGCCACAGCATTCAGAAGAAATAGAAATAAAAGGCATCCAGTTTGATAGGCAAGAAGTAAAACTTTTACTGTTTGCAAATGGCATACCATCTATAGAAAAAGTTAAAGATTTCACCTCCCCAAAAAAACTATTAGAGCTAACAAATGATTTGAGTGAAGTTGCAGGATTTGAAATTAACATACAGAAATCTAGTGGATTTCTATATACTAATAACAAAATAACAGAAAGAGAAATTAAGAAAATCCCATTTACAATTAAGAATAAAGATTAAGAATTAAGAATAAAATACATAAGAATAAATTTAATACATAAGAATAAATTTAATCAACTATGTGAGAGGCTGGTATTCTGAAAACTGTAAAACATTAATGAAAGAAATTTAATAAGATATAAACAAATGGAAAGATATATCACGCTCATGAATTGGAAGAATTAATATTGCTAAAATGTTCATACTACCCAAAGTAATCAACAGATTCAATGGAATTCCTATCAAAATGCCAAAAGCATTGTTTTTTTGCAGAACTAAAACAAGTAATCTTAAAATTTGTATGGAACCACAAAAAAATTTCTGAACAGCCAAAGAAATCTTGAGAAAGATGAATGAAGCTACAGGTATCACAGTCCCAGATTTCAAGATATACTACAAAGCTACACTAATCAAAATGGTATGATGCTGGCACAAAAATAGAAACATAAATCATTAGAATAGGATAGCAAATCTAGAAATAAACCCTTGCTTATATGGTCAATTAATCTATGACAAAGGAAGCAAGAATATAAACTGGGTAAAAGACAGTTTCTTCAATAAACATTGCTGGGAAAACTGAAGAGCCACATGTAAAAGAATGACACTGGACCACTTTCTTATACCATACACAGAAATAAATTCAAAATGGTTTAAAAACTTAAGTGTGAGATGGGAAACAGTAAAACTTCCAAGAGAAAGGACAGGCAGTAATCTCTTAGACATTGGCCTTAGCAAGCTTTTTCTGAATATGTCTTCTTAGCAAGGGAAGCAAAATAAAAAATTAACTATTGCTACATCAAAGTCAAAAGTTTTTGCCCAGTGAAAGTAACAATAAACAAAACAAAAAGGCAACTTGCTGCATGGAAGAAGATAATTGCAAATGATATTTCCAAAAAAGAGATTGATATCCAAAATATGTAAAGAACTTATGTAACTCAATGCTGAGAGAGAGAGAGAAGGAGGAGAGGAGGGAGAAGGAGGAGAAGAAGGAGATTTAAAAATGGGCAGAAGGTGACCTGAATAAGCATTTTTCCCAAGAAGGCATACAGATGGCCAAAAGACACATGAAAAAGATACTCAATATCACTAATCATCAGGGAAATGAAAAGTGAAACAGCCATGAAATATTACCTTACACTTCTTAGAATGGCTAGTATCAAAAAGACAAGAAATAACAAGTGTTGGTGATGATATAGAGAAAAGAGAACCCTTATGCACTACTGGTGGGAATGTATATGAGGGCAACCACTATGGAAAACAGTATGGAGGCTCCCCAAATAATTAAAAATGGAAATACCAAATGATCCAATAATTTTACCACTGGGTATTTATCCAAAGAAAATTAAAACAGTGATTTGAAAAGGTATGTGCATCACAACGCTTATTGCAGTATTGTCTAGAATAGCCAAGTTATAGAACCAACCTAAGTTTACATGGATAGATAAATGGATAAAGTTGTAAAATAAATAAGCCACTGGAATGAAAAATAAAGAATGGGGAATATACTCAGTAAAAATATAATAACATTATATGGTGACAGTAACTACATTTATCACAGGGAACATAGAATAATGTATAGAATTGTCAAATTACTATGTTGTACATCTGAAACTAATGTAATAGTGTATGTGAAAATTTTTTTCATACCTGCAAAAAGCCTAAGGAGACATGACAACTAAATATAATTTGGTATTATGGATGGGATCATGGAACAGAAAAAGTACATTAGGTAAAAACTAGGAAAAAGCGAATGAATTGTGGACTTTAATAATAATATGCCAATATTTATTCATTTATTATAACCAATGTACCATACTAATTTAACACCATAATTACAGGAGAAAATGGGTGTAGGATTTATGGAAACTTGCTGTAGTATCTTCACAATTTTTTAACCTAAAAAATAAAGTTTATTTTTAAAAAGTATGAATTGAACAGGGTTTCACATCAAATAACTATGTCAGGAAAAATTATTTAGTCAGAAGTGTAGTAGATCTAAGCAA
This sequence comes from Lontra canadensis, assembly GCF_010015895.1. Taxonomy (NCBI): domain Eukaryota; kingdom Metazoa; phylum Chordata; class Mammalia; order Carnivora; family Mustelidae; genus Lontra; species Lontra canadensis. The sequence goes on from NW_022631001.1 coordinate 4,759,720, forward strand.
ATATAAGACTTCATGATCTTTCGTGTTTATAATACTCTCATATTCATTCTAAACATATAAATCCACCTTCTAAAGACTCTCAAAATCTTTTGTTAATAATGTGTAGCTTTAGTCATTTTTCATGCTATCTTTCTAATTAGTGTAGTTTCTAAGACAAGGTAAATTAAAACAGAAAAAGCCTGTGCATGATATTCTAGTGTCACAAAGTTAAAATGTGGAAAGGTAAAAACCAGAAGTCAGATCATCTGACAGTGTGTCTATAAATTAACCATGGACAGATAACTCATAATTGTGGCCATTTCCTTAGATGATATAGATGTGTGAGCACATCATCAGTAAGTGAACAGTTTCAGTTTCACTTTTAGAAGTATCGCAGACTCATTTGTCAGTTGTACATAGATGACAAACATACCTTGTGTTTGGAGAAATAGTTTCAAAATCAAATATTTTCTTCTATTGGTTCCATAAATCACTGAAGTATTCAAAAAAATTAATATTTCAGAATCTAATTGATATATTTCAAACTGGCATTTTCCCCTGAAGTAGCATAACATTCTTAGATAGACCATATCTCTTACTTAGAAGACCTAAAGGAAGACTCACTGTACTAGAACTGCACTCCTGAAACTTAAACTTTTGACCTAGTTTCTTTAAGAAACAAACAAAAATTATTTTATGGTGAAACAGCAGCCACACAGAAAAATACATTAAATATAAATGTTCACATTAATACATTATTGTAATTACCAACAGGAAACCACTACTGAGGTCAAGAAATTTAGAACATCAATAGCATTGCTGAGGTCCTAAGCATGATCTTCTTGCTCCCAAAAGTTTAATGTTGGTCAACTCTGCTCTATTTTTTATAATTCTAATGCTTATATGTTTGTGTAAGGATGTGGATTAGCCTTTTTACAGTATGTATTATCCCTGATTGTTTTCTTGTAATTCTTCTAAAATATTTTGTCTGTAGGATTCATCTCTGTAGGACATATCTTTGAGCGCATCTGCAGTTTATTACTTTAATTGCCATATAGTATTATATTATTTGAAAATATCACAGCTCACTTAATAATTCTACTTTTCAAGGATGTATGGGTTGTTTGCAAATTGAGGATAATTATGAATACTTCATCTATTCTTGTGCATATTTTTTAAAGATTTGATTATTTATTTGAGAGAGATTGGATGAGTAGGGGAGGGTCAAAGGGAGAGGGACATTGGGCTGATCATGGAGCCCAACATGGGGCTTGATCCAAGGACCCCAAATTCATGATCTAATCCAAAGTCAGATGCTTAACTAACTTGTGCATATTATTAATCCATACATTTATGTATTTCATACATATAAATTCCACTATATAAGTGGAATTTCTGGGTTATAGATATGGTTACATCAAATTATAGTAGATATCATAAAGCAGTTGTACCTATTTATAACATCAGTACTGTGTGGTAATTCTTGTTGAGTCACATCTTTGTCAACATTTATTATTATTGGTCTTTTTTTATTTTAGCTATTCTGATCACTGTGTTCTGGTATCATAGTCTGATTTTAATTGGGATTTTCCTAATAATTACTGAAAATGAGCACAGTTTCCTTTGACTACTTGGATATGCTCTTTGTGAATTGACTGCTCATTTTCTTACACATTTTCTCTGCTAATGTTTATCAATTTTCTTCTCATTAATTTGTAGGAATTCTGGGTTAAAGTTCTTTGATAGTTATATATGTTACATATATTTTCTCCCAGTACATGGCTTGCATTTTTACTCAATGAATAATACTTAGTAAACAGAATCCTCAACTTTCTCATAGTCGAATTTGTCAGTCTTCTAATTTATCAGTCTTCTCCTTTATAGTTAATGCTTTGTGTATTCTAAGAAAAATATTTCCTACCACAAGATCATGAATATATTCACTCATATTCTAAAAACTTTGTTTTGCCTTTAAAAATTGGAATTGATTTTTGTATACAGTGGGAGATATAAATCAAATTTCAATTTCTTCAAAGTGGTTATCCATCTCCTAGTATTTTTATTGAAAATGTAGTCCCTTTCATACTATTCTGCAGTCCAATCTGTGTCATAAATCAGGTGTCCATATAGAATGAATCTAATTTGGGAGGATATTTCTTCTGTTCTTTTCTTCCCCTCATTGTGAGTATAGGATGCTATCTTATTTTTATATTTTTTCTTAAGACTCGAGATCAGAATAAATACCTTATCTTTTTTTTTTCTTCAAGTACTATTTTGGTTATATATGAAATATATGAACATATTTATATATAATATGTACATATAATATATTTTATGTAAGTATATAATAATTTTATGTTTCACTAGTAAATATTACTAGAAATTTTATCAAATAGATCATTCTGGAGAAAACTGATATAATTTAATATCTTCCAATCCATGAGAAGTATATATCTCTTTTTTATTCAGGTTTTATCTGATTTTTCTCAATAATATTTGAACTGCAGAAACAGTGGAGTAAAAAATCTTATAACCATTCAGGTAGCAAAAACAACTTAGCTATAAGAAAATAATGAATAAAATAGCACATCCAAAGAAAAAAGAGAATTTCAAGTTTTAAAGAAAATATATTTGATGCAAAAATTTTTATGCACAAACTTGTTCTTTGTGTGGGAAAATAAAACATTTGTGACTAGTCAAAGCTCTGAAATAATGAATGAAATTACTACTATCTCATCTAAGAAAATTTCTTGGGACACCTGGCTTGCTTAGCTGGTAAAACATTCAACTCTTCATCTTGAGGTTGTGAGTTTAAGTCCCACATTGGGTGTAGAGACTACTTTAAAAAAAATTCTAAAAGAAAAGAAAATTTCTTGTAAATATATTTTAGCTGATAGAAATAAACATCAAAATTAAGAACCCACTAAAAAGAATTCAAGATTTTAAAAAAAAACTAATTTTGAGCATTGAAACCAATAAAACATCAATTTAGGGATACAATAACTGAAATTGTGATTAAAAAAAAAAATACAGGATCCTGAGAATAGCTTTTATTATTTTTAATCAAAGACTATTGTGGTAAACAATAACCAACTAAATAAAAAATGATGTTTAATAATCTTTCTTCCAAGAATTATGTAGGAAAAAGTGAAAGGTATAAGTTGAGACAAGACAAATTTCTCTCCCTGAAATTAGGTAAGGTTTAGTTTTTAGTGGCTGTGAGAGTTAAGAAACAACAAATTTTAAAAATCTGATAAATTTAAATCAAACATTATTTTACCTAAAAATAATTTCAGACATTATAAACCCAGCAAGATTTGGGGGTATAGTGACAATTACAATGTAGCTCCTTGCTCTTAAAAGGAATATAGTCTAGTAATGAAAACAAGTCATTAAACATTATGATTGTTTTCTTTGTAATATTTTAAAATGTCTAATGGAATTGCCTAGTTCTTCCAAAACAAAGAGTGAAAATAACTATCAAGCATTCCTCTTTGAATATAAAGGGCATGCTTCTGATTTCAATCCTAAAGCACAGTGTTGGCATTTAATGTGAGATATAAATATGAACATGTTTTAAACATAAAATAATGTGTTTATTTTGCGTCAAAAATTTCTTCTTTTGTTGAAATATTAAATTTTACCAAATAATTTTTCACATATTTAAAAGAAAAAACCTTTTGTTTAATTAATATGCTCAGTGCATTCTTAGATATTATAATATTAAACCATCGTCCATAGCTGAAACAAATCTCACATTGTTTTGTTTTGTTTTTTAAAGATGTATTTACTTACTTGAGAGAGAGAGACGGAGAGGGGCAGTGAGAGAAGGACAGACAGTCTTAAGCAGATGTCCTGTGAGAACAGAGCCCAACATGGGGTTGGATCATATGACCCTGAGATCATGACCTAAGTGGAAACCAACAGTTGGTCACTTAACCAACTACACCAACCAGGTACCCCCTCACATTGGTTCTTGATGTTGCTTAATGGACTACAGTTTTAAATTTACAATATTTTGACATTTCTGCATAAATATTTACACACACAATTTATTATTTGTGTGGTAATTTTTGTTATTTTTAAGAACACCATTATGTGGTGTTTACAAGAGAATGAATCTCATTGATCTTAAAAGCAATAATTTCACAGAAAAGTCATTTTAATAGAGAAGGGAGGATCTTTCTTTTTTTCATTTTATTTTATTTTATTTCTTTTCAGTGTTCCAAAATTCATTGTTTATTCACCACACCCAGTGCTCCATGCAATGTGTGCCTTCCATAATACCCACCACCAGGGAGGGTCTTTTAGATAACTTTCTCGCTCTCTTACCTGGATATTTCTTTTTCTAATTTTACTTCATTTTAAAGTTAATTTTAATAATTTACAGTTCCTAGGGATTTCCTACAATCCAAAGAACAGTGACTTGACAGTGATTAATAACTAAATTCAAGAGAAAAAAGTAGGAGCAAATAAGTCTTCCAGGAGCTGAAGAAGGGAAAAATGGGAAGTGACAAATCAAGAAATATCTAAGGATAATTTTTTTCTCACTATAAAACAAGGTGTAACAGTAAGAACTAATACTTTTGGATTCTTAGAACTAATTTTATGTGCCAGGTGCTGTTCTGAGTAGGTGTCCATTTACCATTGTTTAGGTGGTATACTACACAATTGAAGCAACAGCATTTATACTGAGTGGTACTTCTGGAGTCTTGGTGCCAGTCACCTGAGTGCCAGACATAGTGGCTTTCACCAAAGCACTTTATAGATTAACATATGTAACCCTCAGAACAATCCTAAATAGTAAATACCATTATTTTCTCACTTTACAGATAAGGAAACAGAGGTAGAGAGAGATTAAGTCCCTTGCCTAAGATTCTACAGCTACAAGGGGTAAAGCCAAGCTTCAATCCAGCTCCAGAGCACGACACTATTACACAGAAGATAAAGTTTTGTTGAATTAAACTAACCGGCACAGAATTACAAACAAACTTTTCTATAGGCGAAGAGGAAAGGAAGAAATCAACTCAAACAAGGTGGAGGAATGACTCAGTGAAGGAGGTAATAAAAACTATCTGGAAGGAATGAGTGGGATTAGATGAAAAGGCAGAGGAAGGGCTCTTCAAATGGTGGTAATAATGGTAACAAAGCATGACCGCATCTTCTTTTACCTATGACAGTATGCGACTGAAAGAAATGTGCAAAACAAGATAAGAATTATTGTAACCTACTAGTAGGTGAGTGTACTTCAAAGCATTGCATATATAAAATTAATTTGTACAAAGGATTGCAGAAATCTCTGAAAAAATAGAAACATTACATGGGATTAAGAACACTAAAGTAATTGAAGAATTTTGCTAAGATATGGACACTTAATTAGAAAAATTAGAAAAGAAATCCAGCTGCAAAGCGACATCTATATTCACTGTGGTCCATCAGCTCCAATGCAGAAAAAAAGGCTCTCAAGAAAATTAGCAATATGGGGACGCCTGGGTGGCTCAGTTGGTTGAATGGCTGCCTTCGGCTTGGGTCATGATCCCATCCTCCTGGGATCGAGTCCCACATCGGGCTCCTTGCTCAGAGGGGAGCCTGCTTCTCCCTCTGCCTCTGCCTGCCACTCTGTCCGCCTGTGCTCTCTCTCTCTGACAAATAAATGAATAAAAAATCTTAAAAAAAAAAAAAGAAAAAAGAAAATTACCAATATGATATGATTAACTCATAATGTGATTATTTTTAAAAAATAAGATGATCTTCTGGAAAATGTGTGAACCATATGTAATCATTTTCCATGTTCTCAGTTCAACCTGATACAGTAGGGTACCCACGTATTTCAAGTGATAAAATTTCCCAAAAGGAAAACTTGTTCTCTAAACTAGGTATGTATAAACACTGGCCTCACCTTCATATGAATTAATAATGTTAAATGCATGAAAAGAGACAGTGGTATTATCCAGGCCATAAAACCTTCAGTATGTTTTGTAGCTCAGCTCCTGATCCAGAGTGCCTCTGCTTTTAGGCCACCAGTTTCAGGGGATCTTCTAAAATCAGGTAAATGGAAGAACAGCAAGACAGAAAGCTTATTTTTTTTATAATTAATGGGTGGGACAAAAGAAAAAACAAAATCCTTGTGGCCTGGACAAATTACTTGAAACTTCATAGACTGGCATATAACAAATTCTCTCCAGGATTTTAAAAAATTGTGGACTGAAATGTATGTCAGGAAAGAAAATGAGACTTCCACTCAGCTCCTTGGAAGGCATATGATATCCACTAAGCTGTTATTTGCAAGTCTTTATAGACACATATGTCCATGTTACACATAAGTGAGCAAATATATCCTTTCTTTTAAGACAAAATGTGTGTTAAATTTTATTCATTCATTCATTCTCTGATTCCTTCCTTCCTTCATTCATTCAAAAGCCCATTCCACATGGGGTTGCAATCTTTGCTTTTGAGTGGAATTTTACCTTCTCCAATTTCTCTCTAGTTCCAACTTTCTACTTCTTTTTCTGTTTTGATTTGTTTTAAAGCTTTTTTTGCATTTTTAAATGTTTTTTAATTTTTTTATTGACATGTAGTGTATTATCTGCTTCAGGGGTACAGGTCTGTGAATTATCAGTCATACACAATTCACAGTGCTCACCATAGCACATACCCTCTTTAGTGATAGCCCAGCAACTCTATCCCTCCTCCACCACCCCCCAGTAACCCTCAGTTTGTTTCCTGAGATTAAGAGTCTCTTATGATTTGTCTCCTTCCCTAGTCCCATCTTGTTTCATTTTTTTCCCTCCCTACCCACCACGACCCCCTGCCCTGCTTCTACTGAAATGTCAATGCCCCATGTTAGTCTGTATTTTTTTTAATCCAGGCATTTTAGTTCTTTACCATGCTACATTGCCTTGTATACTACTGTGTTGATGCCTCTAATTCCCCCAAAAATCCAGAGTCTCCAGAATGTGTCAATGATAGAATTCACTGTAGGAGCAGGAGGTATGTACACCACTGAGTGTGTAGCATGAGAATTTTCCAGTTCATTCTCTCATATCCACCATAATAAACATCTTCCTCCTGGAAAAAATTCAGAAAGTCTTCTTTTCTATTTGATCTTCATCTTCCTGCTACTTGAGATCTCTTTCCCTCATTCTTCTCCATTCTATTCCATCTCTCTTATCTAGGACATTTACCATCATTCCTAAAATTCTAAATCACTGGTGAAACAGAGAAGTCTAGTTTCCTCTTGGTTGTGTCCCAAACGTGGTTCATAATCAAAAGCCTCATTAAATTATATACCTAAAACATGGTAGTTCTCTTTCTGAGAAATACTTAGTATTATCAGATTTTTTCAATATTTTGTTATTTAAATGAGTACAAACTAGAGTCTTATTGTGGTTTTGATTTGTGCTTCCCTGATCACCTAAAACAATATATTTTTATGTACCGTAAAATTATTTTATATTTTATTGCATTTTGGTTTCAATTCAAAAGCTTTTTGTGCCCCTAGACAAGGGCATGTATTTGACATGGACAGTAAAATCTAAACACAAAAAGAATTTATATTTTTGTCTGAGCGTCTATAAAATGTCACTCACAGCATCACTGAATTTCAATTTTTTTTAATTATAAATATGCCATAATTAGTCTAATTTCTGTGATGTGCATAAACATTTAAGTTGAGAATAAACTTTCTACTTCATCAGTCAAAATGATATTTAGATGATTATATACACATATATCTTAATCACAAAGCTTTACACATGGTTCAAAGATTCCTCTTAAACTTTTAAAATCAGTTATTTTGGAAATGATCACACTTTTTTCAAGTTGATGCAAAACTATAATTAAAACTTAACATCAATTATAAAATAAAGGCAACAAATATGCATATGAATTTATAATACACATATTTAAATGCTATTGAAAGAATATTGAAATCAGTCAATTATGCTGTGACACAGAGCTCCTTGTTGCAGAGATTATATGATTTGACCACAGACCCTAAGTCAAAAAATAAAAAGAATACGTGTGAAAAAGAATAATGTTATCAAAATGCAATAGATTTTAATAAAGGAAAGTTACAGTCAAAAAGAACACAGGGAGAATAAACCTAATTTTTCATGAACATGGAACCATAACTTATAATAGCTCTCTGTCGTCTAAAAGGCAAAGTATAATTTCAATAGGTTGGTATACAGATTCCCCATAGTCTTGTCCACAAATGCATCTTCAGCTTATATTTTATTCAATATTCAGTGAATGCCTGTGTAGTTTCAGGTCTTCTTGGTCTCTGCTCATACAAATTCCTTATCTGTTTAACAGGATTTTGGCTGAGTTAGAAATTAAATTCTATAAAGGAATGATGTGTAAACTGAGGCTACAATTTTTCCAGCAGATATTGATAATAAGTAAAAACTGACTCCATTTCTCATTATGAATAGTGCTGATTTGACCGTTCTTGTACAAATTTTTTTTGTGTACACATGTTTTTATTTCTCTTGTATATGTATCCAGTTCTGGAATTGCTGGGTCGTGTAGTTAACTACAAGATCAATCATCCCAGTGAGTGTGAAGTGGTATCTTTATAGTTCTGATTTGCATTTTCTTATTGATTAATAATATTGATCATTTTTATGTCTTATGTATGCATGTTTCTTTCAAGAAAAAGCTATTAAAATATTTTTCATTTTTCAATTATATCTTCCCATTTTTATAATGTGAGGGTTCTTTACATATTCTAAATATTAGTCTGTTATCAGAATATCAGAAATATGACTTGTAAATATTTTCTCACTTTCAGTGGGTGTTTTTTTCCCTTCTTGATAGTGTCTATTGAAGAATAAAAATTATTAATTTTGATGAAATTTAGTTTCTATTTTTCTTTTGTGGTTTGTACTTAGGGAGTCATATCTAAAAGACTATTGGTCTAATCTAAGCTCATGAAGATTTTTTCATAGTTTTTCTCCAGTTTTATAATTTAAGCTGTCACATTTAGATCTTTGACATATTTTGAGTTCATTTTTGTATAATGTGTGAAGTAGGGGTCCAAATTCATTATTTTTCACAATGATATCCACATACTTTGATCTATGTTCATCTTTATGCCAGCACCACATTGTTCTAATTACTATAAATTTGTAGTATGTTTTGAAATCTGAAAATGTAATGCTCCAACTTTGTTCTTTTTAAAATTCCAGTATAATTAACATAGAGTGCTATGATAGTTTCATGTGTACAATATAGTAATTCAACAATTCTATACACTACGCAGTGCTCATCACGTTAAGTGTACTCTTAATCTCCTTCACCTGTTTTAACCATACACTCACCCGTCTCCCCTCTGGTAACCATCAGTTTGTTCTCTATAGTTAAGAGTGTTTTTTGGTTTGCCTCTTTTTTTCTTTGTTCATTTGTGTTTTGGGGGTGTTTGGGTTACTTTGTTGGGTTTTTTAGATTTATTTATTTATTTGAGAGAGGGAGGAAGAGAGAGAGCATACGCCATGAGCAGGGGAAGGGCAGAGAGAGAAGAAAAGGGAAAAACCTCCAGCAGACTCCCCGTGAGCATGGAGCCCAACGTGGGGCTCCATATCATGACACTGAGATCATGACTCAAGACAAAATCAATAGTCAGTCCTTTGACTGAGCCACCCAGGCACCTCTGTTCATTTTTTTTGTCTCATGAATTCTCCATATGAGTGAAACCATATTGTATTTGTCTTTCTCTGATTTCACTTAGAAGTATACACTCTAGGTCTATCCATGTTGTTACAAATGGCAAGATTTCATACTTTTTTTATGACTGAGTAATATACCAATTATTCTTTGCCCATTCATCAGTTGATGGACATGGGCTGCTTACATAAATTGGACATTATAAATAATGCTGCTATAAACATAGGGGTGCATGTATCCCTTTGAATTAGTGTTTTTGTATTCTTTGGATAAATACCCAGTAGTGCAATTGCTGGGTGATAGGGTAGTTCTATTTTTAACTTTGTGTGGAATCTCCATACTATTTTCCACAGTGGTTGCACCAGTTTGCATTCCCACAAACTGCATGAATGTTATTTGTTCTCCACATCCTCACCAACACCCATTGTTTCTTGTGTTGTTATTTGCCAGTCTGACAAATGTGAGGTGATATTTCATTGTAGTTTTGATTTGCATTTCCATGATGGTAAGTGATGATGAGCATCTTTTCATGTGTCTGTTGGCCATCTGTCTTCTCTGGAGATATTTCTGTTCATGTCTCCTGTCCATTTTTATTTACTTATTTTTTTTTCAAGTTTTTGTTTAAATTCTAGTTAGTTAGCATATAGTGTAATATGGGTTTTAGGAGTAAAACTTATTGATTCATCATTTACCTTTAACACCCAGGGCTCAGCATAAGTGTCCTCCCTAATACCCATCACCCATTTATCCCATCCCCCCACCTACCTACCCTCCAACAACCCTAAGTTTGTTCTCTGTAGTTAATAGTCTCTTATATTTTGCCTCCATCTATTTTTCTCCCCTCCCCTATGTTCACCTGTTTTGTTTCTTAAATCCCACACAAAAAATGAAATCATATGGTATTTGTCTTTCTCCTACTTATTTGTTTCATTCAGCATTAATACACTCCAACTCCATCCATGTCATTGCAAATGGCAAGATTTCATTCTTTTTGATGGCTGAGTAATATTCCATTGTGTGTGTGTGCATGTGTGTGTGTGTATCATATTTTCTTTATCGTATCTTCTTTATTCATTCATCACTTGGCGGATGTGGGGTCTTTCTACTGTATGGCTATTGTTGATAACGTTGCTATAGACATCAGGGTGCACGTGTCCTTTTGAATCAGTACTTCTGTATCCTTTGGGTAAATAACTAGTAGTACAATTGCTGGCTGTCGGATAGTCCCATTTTTAACTTTTTGAGGAATCTGTATACTGTTTTTCAAAGTTTTTCTACTCATTTTAAAATTGGATTACTTGATGTTGAGTTGTACAATTTCTTTATATATTTTGGACACTAACCCTATATTGGATATGTCCTTTGCAAATATCTTCTCCTATTTGGTAGGTTGTCTTTTAGTTTTGTTTACTGTTTCCTTCGCTGTGCAGAAGCTTTTTATTTTGATGTAGTACCCACATTTTATTTTTGCCAACTTTGTTTTTTTTTTCACAATTGTTTTGATTAGTTATGGTCCCTTGCATTTTCTTTTCTTTTTTGTTTTTTAAGATTTTATTTATTTATCTGACAGAGAGAGATCTCAAGTAGGCAGAGAAGCAGGCAGAGAGAGAGGGGGAAGCAGGCTCCCCACGGAGCAGAGAGCCTGATGCGGGGCTCAGTCCCAGGACCCTGAGATCATGACCCGAGCCAAAAGCAGAGGCTTTAACCCACTGAGCCACCCAGGTGCCCCTACACTTTCCACTTTCTAAAGGCTGCCTATACTCTCTGTCTCATGGCACCCTTCTTCCCTCTATTAGCCAAAACAATAAGTAGAATTATTCCTATATCTTATCACTCTTGACTTTGCTTCTATGATCACATCTCTCTCTGAACCTTGTCTTCAGGATCTCCCTACTCCTCATCCTCCTACACCTCCTCTTCCTCCCCCCTCCTCCTCCTTTCTCCTCCTCTTCCTTCTCCTGCCACCTCTTCCCTCCTCCTGCCTCCTTCTCCCTCCTCCTCCTCACTCGTCTCCTTCCTCTTCTTCCCTCCTACTCCTACCTCGGCCCTCCTCCTCCTCCTTCTTCTTTTTCTTCTTCTTCGACCCTTGTGATAATCTGTTTTACTTGAATAATCTAAGACAACTTCTCTTTCTTAAGATATTAAGATGTTTTAATTAGAAATTTTAATTCCATTTGCAACCTTATTTCCTTCACCATGGAGCCTAACATATTTAAGACTCCAGGGATTAGAATGGGAGTATCTTTGAAACCATTATTCCACCTACCATGGTAGTTAATCCTTTTGGAATGTTGCTAGAATCAGTTTCCTAGTATTTTGTTGAGGATTTTTTACATCTATATTCACAAGAGTTATTGCTCTGTAGTTTTCTTGTAATGACATTGTCTGGTTTTAGTATTAGTGTCATACTGTCCTCACAGAAAGAGTAGGAAAATGTTCTCTCTTCCTTTGTTTTTTTGAAAGGGTTTGAGAAAGATTGGTGTCAATTCTACTTTAAATAATTAATACATTTTGTCAGTGAAGCCACCCGATCCTGGGAATTTTTATAGAAAGTTTTCTGACTACTGCTTTAATCTCTTTTACTTGTAATATATTGGTCAAGTCACACTTTTTAAGACTATATTCATAGTTTGTGTCTTTCTAGGAATGTATTCATTTCATCTAGATTATCCAATGTGTTGGCATACTTTCTTAATATTAATGTATTCTTTTATTTGCTGTAAGATTGGAGAGTAATATTCTCCTTTTTTTACTGATTTTAGCAATATAAGACCATTTTCTTTCCTTGGCCAGTCTAATTAAAAGTTTGTTGATTTTTTTAAATTATTTTTTATTTTTTATAAACATATAATATATTTTTATCCCCAGGGGTACAGGTCTGTGAATCACCAGGTTTACACACTTCACAGCACTCACCATAGTGCATACCCTCCCCAATGTCCATAACACCACCCCCCGCAACCCACCTACCCCCAGCAACCCTCAGTTTGTTTTGTGAGATTAAGAGTCACTTATGGTTTGTCTCCCTCCCAATCCCATCCTGTTTCATTTACTCTTCTCCAACCCCGTAACCACCATGTTGCATCTCCTCTCCCTCATATCAGGGAGATCATATGATAGTTGTCTTTCTCTTATTGACTTATTTCGCTAAGCATGATACACTCTAGTCATCCACGTCGTTGAAAATGGCAAGATTTCATTTCTTTTGATGGCTGCATAGTATTCCATTGTGTATATATACCACATCTTCTTTATCCATTCATCTGTTGATGGACATCTAGGTTCTTTCCATAGTTTGGCTATTGTAGACACTGCTGCTATAAACATTCGGGTGCACGTGCCCCTTCGGATCACTATGTTTGTATCTTTAGGGTAAATACCCAGTAGTGCAATTGCTGGGTCATAGGGTAGCTCTATTTTCAACATTTTGAGGAACCTCCATGCTGTTTTCCAGAGTGGTTGCACCAGCTTGCATTCCCACCAAAAGTGTAGGAGGGTTCCCCTTTCTCTGCATCCTCGCCAGCATCTGTCATTTCCTGACTTGTTAATTTTAGCCATTCTGACTGGTGTGAGGTGATATCTCATTGTGATTTTGATTTGAATTTCCCTGATGCCGAGTGGTATGGAGCACTTTTTCATGTGTCTGTTGGCCAGCTGGATGTCTTCTTTGCAAAAATGTCTGTTCATGTCTTCTGCCCATTTCTGGATTGGATTATTTGTTCTTTGGGTGTTGAGTTTGCTAAGTTCTTTATAGATTTTGGACACTAGCCCTTTATTTGATATGTCGTTTGCAAATATCTTCTCCCATTCTGTCAGTTGTCTTTTGGTTTTGTTCACTGTTTCCTTTGCTGTGCAAAAGCTTTTGATCTTGATGAAATCCCAATAGTTCATTTTTGCCCTTGCTTCCCTTGCCTTTGGCGATGTTCCTAGGAAGATGTTGCTGCAGCTGAGGTCGAAGAGGTTGCTGCCTGTGTTCTCCTCAAGGATGTTGATGGATTCCTTTCTCACATTGAGGTCCTTCATCCATTTTGAGTCTATTTCCGTGTGTGGTGTAAGGAAATGATCCAATTTCATTTTTCTGCATGTGGCTGTCCAGTTTCCCCAACACCATTTATTGAAGAGGCTGTCTTTTTTTCCATTGGACATTCTTTCCTGCTTTGTCGAAGATTAGTTGACCATAGAGTTGAGGGTCTATTTCTGGACTCTCTGTTCTGTTCCATTGATCTATGTGTCTGTTTTTGTGCCAGTACCATGCTGTCTTGATGATGACAGCTTTGTAATAGAGCTTGAAGTCCGGAATTGTGATGCCACCAACCTTGGCTTTCTTTTTCAATATTCCTTTGGCTATTCGAGGTCTTTTCTGGTTCCATATAAATTTTAGGATTATTTGTTCCATTTCTTTGAAAAAATGGATGGTATTTTGATAGGAATTGCATTAAATGTGTAGATTGCTTTAGGTAGCATAGACATTTTCACAATATTTATTCTTCCAATCCAGGAGCATAGAACATTTTTCCATTTCTTTGTATCTTCCTCAATTTCTTTCATGAGTACTTTATAGTTTTCTGTGTATAGATACTTAGCCTCTTTGGTTAGGTTTATTCCTAGGTATCTTATACTTTTGGGTGCAATTGTAAATGGGATGGACTCCTTAATTTCTCTTTCTTCTGTCTTGTTGTTGGTGTAGAGAAATGTGACTGATTTCTCGACCGAGAATGTGATCTATTCTGGAAAATGTTCCATGTGCACTATCACTCTTCCAGAAGAGTGATAGTTTGACTTCTTCCTTGCCGATTTGGATGCCTTTAATTTCTTTTTGTTGTCTGATTGCTGAGGCTAGGACTTCTAGTACTATGTTGAATAGCAGTGGTGATAATGGACATCCCTGCCGTGTTCCTGACCTTAGCGGAAAAGCTTTCAGTTTTTCTCCATTGAGAATGATATTTGCGATGGGTTTTTCATAGATGGCTTTGATAATTTTGAGGTATGTGCCCTTATCCTTACACTTTGAAGAGTTTTGATCAGAAAGGGATGTTGTACTTTGTCAAATGCTTTTTCAGCATATATGGAGAGTATCATATGGTTCTTCTTCTTTCATTTATTAATGTGTTGTATCACATTGATTGATTTGGGATGTTGAACCAACCTTGCAGCCCTGGAATAAATCCCACTTGGTCGTGGTGAATAATCCTTTTAATGTACTGTTGAATCCTATTGGCTAGTATTTTGGTGAGAATTTTTGCATCTGTGTTCATCAAAGATATTGGTCTGTATTTCTCTTTTTTGATGGGATCCTTGTCTGATTTTGGGATCAAGGTGATGCTGGCCTCAGAAAATAAGTTTGGAAGTTTTCCTTCCATTTATATTTTTTGGAACAGTTTCAGGAGAATAGGAATTAGTTCTTCTTTAAATGTTTGGTAGAATTACCCTGGGAAGCCGTCTGGCCCTGGGCTTTTGTTTGGAGATTTTTGATGACTGTTTCAATCTACTTACTGGTTATGAGTCTGTTCAGGCTTTCTATTTCTTCCTGGTTCAGTTTTGGTAGTTTATACGTCTCTAGGAATGCATCCATTTCTTCCAGATTGTCAAGTTTGTTGGTGTAGAGTTCCTTGTAGTATGTTCTTATAATTGTCTGTATTTCTTTGGTGTTAGTTGTGATCTCTCCTCTTTCATTCATGATTTTATTTATTTGGGTCCTTTCTCTTTTCTTTTTGATAGGTCTGGCCAGGGGTTTATCAATCTTATCAATTCGTTCAAAGAACCAGCCTCTAGTTTCGTTGATTTGTTCTATTGTTTTTTGGGTTTCTATTTCATTGATTTCTGCTCTGATCTTTATGATTTCTCTTCTCCTGCTGGGTTTAGGGTTTCTTTCTTGTTCTTTCTCCAGCTCCTTGAGGTGTAGGGTTAGGTTGTGTACCTGAGACCTTTCTTGTTTCTTGAGAAAGGCTTGTACCGCTATATATTTTCCTCTCAGGACTGCCTTTGTTGTGTCCCACAGATTTTGAACTGTTGTCTTTTCATTATCATTTGTTTCCATGAATTTTTTCAATTCTTCTTTAATTTCCTGGTTGACCCATTCATTCTTTAAAAGGATGCTGTTTAGTCTCCATGTATTTGGGTTCTTTCCAAATTTCCTCTTGTGAATGAGTTCTAGCTTCAGAGCATTGTGGTCTGAAAATATGCAGGGAATGATTCCAATCTTTTGCTAACGGTTGAGACCTGATTTAGGACCGAGAATGTGATCTATTCTGGAAAATGTTCCATGTGCACTAGAGAAGAATGTTTATTCTGTTGCTTTGGGATGAAATGTTCTGAATATATCTGTGATGTCCATCTGGTTCAGTGTGTCATTTAAGGCCTTTATTTCCTTGTTGATCTTTTGCTTGGATGATCTGTCCATTTCAGTGAGGGGAGTGTTAAAGTCCCCTACTATTATTGTATTATTGTTGAAGTGTTTCTTTGATTTTGTTATTAATTGGTTTATATAGTTGGCTGCTCCCACGTTAGGGACATAGATATTTAAAATTGTTAGATCTTCTTGTTGGACAGATCCTTTGAGTATGATATAGTGTCCTTCCTCATCTCTTATTATAGTCTTTGGCTTAAAATCTAATTGATCTGATACAAGGATTGCCACTCCTGCTTTCTTCTGATGTCCATTAGCATGGTAAATTCTTTTCCTCCCGCTCACTTTAAATCTGGAGGTGTCTTCGGGTTTAAGATGAGTTTCTTGTAAGCAACATATAGATGGGTTTTGTTTTTTTATCCATTCTGATACCCTGTGTCTTTTGATTGGGGCATTTAGCCCATTAACATTCAGGGTAACTATTGAGAGATATGAATTTAGTGCCATTGTATTGCCTGTAAGGTGACTCTTACTGTATATTGTCTCTGTTCCTTTCTGATCTACTAATTTTAGGCTCTCTCTTTGCTTAGAGGACCCCTTTCAATATTTCCTGTAGAGCTGGTTTGGTGTTTGCAAATTCTTTCAGTTTTTGTTTGTCCTGGAAGCTTTTAATCTCTCCCTCTATTTTCAATGATAGCCTAGCTGGATATAGTATTCTTGGCTGCATGTTTTTCTCATTTAGTGCTCTGAATATATCATGCCAGCTCTTTCTGGCCTGCCAGGTCTCTGTGGATAAGTCTGCTGCCAATCTAATGTTTTTACCATTTTATGTTACAGACTTCTTTTCCCGGGCTGCTTTCAGGATTTTCTCTTTGTCACTAAGACTTGTAAATTTGACTATTAGGTGACGGGGTGTGGACCTATTCTTATTGATTTTGAGGGGGTTCTCTGAACCTCCTGGATTTTGATGCTCATTCCCTTTGCCATATTGGGGAAATTCTCTCCAATATACCTTCTGTTCCCCTCTCTGTTTCCTCTATTCTGGAATCCCAATTATTCTCATGTTGTTTCGTCTTATGGTGTCACTTATCTCTCGAATTCTCCCCTCGTGGTCCAGTAGCTGTTTGTCCCTCTTTTGCTCAGCTTCTTTATTCTTTGCCATTTGGTCTTCTGTATCACTAATTCTCTCTTCTGCCTCATTTATTCTAGCAGTGAGAGACTCCATTTTTTATTGCACCTCATTAATAGCTTTTTTAATTTCAACTTGGTTAGATTTTAGTTCTTTTATTTCTCCAGAAAGGGCTTTTATCTCTCCGGAGAGGGTTTCTCTAATATCTTCCATGCCTTTTTCGAGCCCGGCTAGAACCTTGAGAATAGTCATTCTAAACTCTAGATCTGACATATTACCAATGTCTGTATTGATTAGGTCCCTAGCCTTCAGTATTGCCTCTTGTTCTTTTTTTTGTGGTGAATTTTTCTGTCTTCTCATTTTGTCCAGATAAGAGTATATGAAGGAGCAAGTAAAATTCTAAAAAGGTGGCGAGAACCCCAGGAAAATATGCTTTAACCAAATCAGAAGAGATCCCAAATCGTGAGGGGGGAGAAAGGGGATAAAAAGAGGTTCAGAAAGAGAAAAAAGAAAAGAAAAGAAAATAAGCAATTAAAAAAAAAGAAAACGAATAAAAAATATATAAAAAAGAAAATATATATATATATATATATTAGATAAACTAGTTAAAAAACGTTAAAAAAGAAAAGGGTGAAAGTTAAAAAAATAGCAGAAGGAGAGAAAAAAAAAACTGAAAAAGAAAAATATTAAATTAACCGCAAGGCTAAAGAATCATGGGGAGAAAGCCAGGAGTTCTGTGCTTTGCTTTCTTCTCCTCTGGAATTCCGCTGCTCTCCTTGGTATTGAAACTGCACTCCTTGGTAGGTGAACTTGGTCCTGGCTGGATCTCTTGTTGATCTTCTGGGGGAGGGCCTGTTGTAGTGATTTTCAAGTGTGTTTGCCCAAGGCGGAGTTGCACTGCCCTTACCAGGGGCCGGGCTGAGTAATCCACTCTGGTTTGCTTTCAGGAGCTTTTGTTCCCTGAGCGCTTTCCGTAGCGTTCCGGAGGACGGGAATGAAGATGGCGGCCTCCCAGTCTCTGGCCTGCAGGAGCCCAGAGCCCAGGGCCTCACTCCTCACTGCGCCCTCGGAGAACAGTGCCCAATTACTCCCGTCTGTCTGGCCTCCGGCCGCGCTCCGAGCTCACCGAGCCTGCAACCGGTTCAAGGTAACCCCGAGCTTAGAGCTTACTCCTCGGCTCTGTCTCTGTAGCCGGCTTCCCTGTTCTAATACCTGTAAACTCTGCGACACTCAGACACCCCCGATCCTTCTGTGACCCTGCGGGACCTGAGGCCACAGTGACCCCGCTTGGGCTTCACCCCGGTTAAGCCTCTGGAGCGATGTCCCTCAGTGGAACAGACTTTTTTAAAAGTCCTGATTTTGTGCTCCATTGCTCCGCTGCTTGCCGGGAGCTGGCCCCTCCCCCCACGGTCTATCTTCCTGCTGCTTTGGAGTCACTTCTCCACCAGTCCTACCTTTCAGAAAGTGGTTGATTTTCTGTTTCTAGAATTGCTGTTCTTCTTTTCAATCTCCCGTTGGATTTGTAAGTATTTGCAATCTTTAGATAAGCTATCTAGCTGATCCCCTGCTACCTGAAGTAGCCTCAGCCTGCTACTTCTCTGCCATCTTGACTCCTCCCTCCAAAAGTTTGTTGATTTTGATGATCTTTTCAAATAACTAACTTTTGTCTCTTTCTACTCTATGTACTTTTTTTTTCCTTTCCTCTATTTCATTTCTTTCCACTCAGATTTTTATTATTTCCTTTTTTTGTTTGTTTGTTTGCTTTGGGTATAGTTTGCTTTAGTTTCCAGCTTCATAAAGTGGGAGGTTAAGTTATTGATTTATGATTATTCTATTGTTTAAATATAGGTGTCTAATGCTATAAATTCACTTCTCATCACTGCTGCAGCTGCATCTCATAAATTTTGGTATGCTGTGTTTTTTTTTCATGCATTTCAAAGTATTTTTTAACTTCCCTGTGGTTTCTTCTGTGTCTTATTAATTAGTTAGTTATTTATTCTCCATATATTTGTGAATTTTCTAAAATGCCTTCCATTTGTTTTATTTCTATTTTCATTTAATTTTTGTTAGAGAACATAATTTGTATCATTTTAATCTTTTTATATTCACTGAGACATTATTATGGCCTAACATACAGTTTTACCTAGGAATATTCCATGTGCACTTGAAAAGTCTGTTGGTTGGAGTGTGGTTGGAGTTTTCTACAAAAGTCTATTAGATCTAGGTGGTATATACGGCTATATGAGTCCTTTAATTCCTTGTTGATCTTCTATCTAGTTGTTCTATCCTGAAAGTGGGCGTTGAATTCTTCAACGAGTATTACTGCTGAATTGTCTATTTATTCCTTCAGTTCTGTCAGTTTTTACTCTTCTTACTTTAAGACTCTTATTATTTTTGTATATGCTTATAATTGTTATATTTTCTTGATAGATTGACACTTTTATCACTACAAAATGTCTTTCATTGTCTCTAGAAACAAGATTTGTTTTAAAATCTATTTTGATTAATGTTAGCATAAACACTCCAGCTCTCTTTGGGTTACTATTTGCATAGTATATCTCTTCTAGTTCATTTACTTCCAACCCATTTGTGTCTTTGAATTTAAAGTGTTTCTCTTTATCTTCTTGGCCCATAATTTCTCCCACAGTGGTAAGTCAGAGCATAGCAAGTAAGTGCCCAAATTCTCCAGCCATGCAGAACACTGTCTATGTGGCCCATTTCTTTCTCCTTCCATTTAGAATGTTGAGGTGCTTGGCATTACCAAAGGGATGGAGGAGTTTGGGGATACAACAGAATTTGGAACTAATTAAAAGGCTGTGGATCTGAGGATTGCCAAAGCAAACCTAAGTAAGAAAAACAAAGATAGAAGCATCATAGTCCCTAATTTCAAACTATATTGCAAAGTTATAGTAATCAAAACAGTATGTCACTGGCATAAATACAGACACACAGACCAATGGAACATAATTGAAAGCCCAGAAATAAATCCACACGTTAGACTCAAGCAACGTTTGGCAAGTGTGCCAAGAACACAAAATGGGAAAAGGATAGTGTTTCAACCAATGGTGAGAAATCATTCTCATACACTTGTTTTTTAGATATCATTTTCTTTAGGTTTTTGAACATATTTAAAATAGCTAAGCCCTTTGTCTAATAAATTCACTTGTGGGCTTTCTCGGTGATATTTCTACAAGCATTTCATAGAACTTAACTTCTTTTTTTCCTCTCTAGCAACTGTTTTTTTTTTGTTTCTTCTCATAACTTTTGCTGAAAAGTGGGCATTTTAAGTAATATAATGTGGCCATTTTGCAAATCAATTAGTTTTTCTCCCCAGGGTTTTTTTTTTTTGCTGTTGTTGCAGTTTATGTTGTTATTATTGCTATTGAGTATATGTTTGGTAACTTTCCTAAACAGAGTCTGTAGAGTTTGTGTCCTTTGTATGGGACTCGTGAAGTCTCTGCTTAGTTGGCTTAATTATCATGTAATAATTAATATAGATTTCTTTGTTTTGTTTTATTTATTTATTTATTTATTTATTATTATGTTATGTTAGTCATCATAAAATACATCATTAGTTTTTGATACAGTGTCCCAAGATTCATCGTTTAACACCCAGTTCTCCATGCAATACATGCCCTCTTTAATACACACCACAGACTCACCCATCCCTCCATCCCCCTCCCAAAACCCTCAGTTTGTTTCAGAGTCTATAGTCTCTCATGGTTCCTCTCCCCCTCCGACTTCCCCCAATTCACTTTTCCTCTCCTTCTTCTAATGAACATAGATTTCTTTAAATGCCTGTAACCACAGAGTTCCCAGATTTTCCCAAAAGGCTCTGTCATCTGTTGAGGCTTGCTTTTATACATCTGTCTTAGCTGTCACTTCCTGCTTCTCTATAGAATTTCTAAATCAGCCATAGGTAAGAGTGCAGGGCCTTCTCAGGTCTTTCCTCACCATGCACAGACTCATATATGAACACAATTCTAAGCATGTGAGAGGACTACTAGATTCACATGACTTTTCAGTTTCTCTGGATATACCCAGAAGCTTTTCCTTTTAAGTATGTTGATCGGTTTGCCATTTGCCCCAGTAGTTATCATTGTCTTGGGCAATTGCCACTGATTGTTTTCAACAAACGCCCCTGGGAAAAAAGTGCTGATTTACACTGAATAAGCTCTGAGTTAGATCAAATAAGACAAAACTTATTTGAATGGGATTGTCCAGGGAACTCTCACACAGGTCAAATAATGACAGGTGAGAATAGGGTTTTGGAGGAGCTCCAACCCCATGCATATTCTCCATTGGCTGCTAGAATGTTTTTCAACATATCTATAGGAATGCTGGTTTTCAAGAACTAAGAAAAGAAGGATGATACAGTAAGTTAAAAAAACCACAAAGCTGGTCTCCTAGGTGACTCAGTTGGTTGGGTGACTGCCTTTTGCTCAGGTAATGATCCCGGAATCCTGGGATCAAGTCCCACAGAGGGCTCCTGGCTCCATGGGGAGTCTGCTTCTCCCTCTGATCTTCTCCCCTCTCATGCTCTCTTTCACTTTCTCTCTCTCAAATAAATAAATAAAATCTTTTAAAAAAAAAACTACAAAGCTAATTGTCCTTATCAAAACTGAAACATTTTTCTTCAATAAATATTCACAAGATTGTTGCAGACTTTTGGTTAATTTTAAGTTCTGTAAATTTTGATTTTTATCAATTTTCTCCAGGGTTCTCATTGCTTTTATACAGGAGAAATTTTCCAAAGGTTGTTTGTTTGTTTTGTTTTTTGAGAGAGAGAGTGGGAGAGGGCAGTAAGGGCTGAGGGAGAAGAAAAGAGAATCTTAAGCAAGTTCCATGTCCAGGGCTCAAACTCATGACCTGAGCTGAAATCAAGAGTCTGATGTTTAACTGACTGAGCCACCCAGATCCACAATTTTCAAAGCATTTTACACTATCATTCCTATTGATGTCACTCATTGTTTTTTATAGAGACACTAATGCTGGTACTCTGTAGTATGTCATTTTAATATTAAGAAGCTCTTAGATAAATTTTTCATTAAACCCTTGTAAAGAGTATATAGAAATGTGTGTTGGATAATAGCACAATTAAGCAGATTCATATATAACTTAATATGACCAGTCAATTGATTAATAAATTAATTTAATAGTGGAAGG
Source organism: Lontra canadensis (assembly GCF_010015895.1). Lineage (NCBI taxonomy): Eukaryota > Metazoa > Chordata > Mammalia > Carnivora > Mustelidae > Lontra > Lontra canadensis. Next base: position 4,782,006 of record NW_022631001.1, read on the forward strand.
AGGTCTCCTGTGGCTCAGTTTTTACTTTTATGTCATTCAGCTTCTGAACAGTTTGTATAAATTTGAATAAATAGATTAGATTTTTAAGTCAATTTTTCAAAAATAATTTTAGATAAGGTATTTTATTTTTAAAATATTTTGATAGTCTGAAACATTGAGCAAAAATATTTAAATACTTTTAAATATGCTGATAGGCTAAAAGAGTAACATGGCCCAATAAAGCTTGTATTTGCCTTTTAAAATTAATTGCATGTTGTTTATTAGAAGAAAAAAATTAATGGTGATCTGTGGTAGAAAAGAAAGAAGAGAGAAGAAGAAAGAAGGAAGAAAAGAAAACTAATAGTTTTAGCTGACCATTGAAGTGCTATGTGTTAAACAATAGAGCAAGCTTATTACTGGCATAAACCATATATACATAAAATTGCTCTCAGAAATAATAATTATTTCCAAAGATATTTTTTAAACACACAGTATGTGCCATCTACTCTGTTAGATACTGTATACACAAAGATTTAGGGGAAAAGTATAGGCTTTGCCTTCAGTGAAATCACTAATAGAGATAAATGAAAACAAATCATAAAACAATGTAAGTGTTACATAACAAATAAGTACAAAGTGGTCGGAAAACATTCAAACAGAAGGATTAATTCTATTCAGAGGAGAAGTTTGGTGAGTGAGTACACTTTGAGTAAGCATACAAAGATTTGGAGAGCTTTCCTGGGACTAGAAATATATTGGCTTATATCGAGCATTTAGTATGTTTCTGGAGTAAAAAAATCATAATAAAGCAAGCATTTTTGGCTTTGAAGATCACAATCTAGTGATTTCCTTCCCACCAGAAGGAAAAGCTCCTTAACTTCCTTCAAGTGAAAATTATCTGAAGGATCTTAGTAATTAAGTTGGCAAAAGTACCTCTGCGGATGACTTCCCTCAGTTTCACAGTGGTGAAAAGTAAAACTTCATGCTGTAACAATTTCTGTAGAAATATATTTGGGTGAATTTGAGAAGAACAAAAAAGATTAAAGTCATATGCAACTACTCATAAAACTCTAATACAAAGTCAGCACAATCATGAGAATTTTAATTAAAGCTTTGAAAGTAGTTCTACCTCCATAATATGCTGGATTCCTCTGAACTTCTTATTACACAAGCATTTTTTCATTGAATTGCTATAGCAACTCTAAGCACTGAACAAGATTTATAATATCACAGATTGGATGACAGATAATGGTAAAAGCTAAAGATAATAAATAATTATTGGTACCATCTGGACTCTTTGAAAAACATCCTTTTAAAGAGTGCATTCCAGAATCCTACAAAAATAGAATTTGTGCAAAGAACATAAAAATGTTAAATTTAAATTAGATGGGAGAAAGAATACTAAGAATTCAGAGGGAGGTTTACAGATCAATTTAGAAGCAATTGACACAAAATTATTTGCAAAACAAGATAGTTTTTCAGATAAGCATTTACACAAGTAAATTAAATGTTCTATTAATCTCTTCATATCGAAGATAACAAATGTCACCTAATCTGAGTCATCATGTCATTCTGATAGTTTTTCTACCTTACAACTGAGAAGTTTGGTTACTATTGACATTGGTACACATATATTCAATGTGAAAAAAATAGTAATTGTATATGCATTTGGTCTATTCTGTTCAGGTCTTTCTGCATCAAGAGAGAGTTAATCATATAAAAATGTTAGTAGATAGTTTTGTAAAGATATTAGGCATGTGTTTTCTTGGTGTCTGGCTCTTTCCTGAGGAGAGAGGAAAAACAGCCCAGAATACCTACACACACCTGTATCAGGGTTTCTCACAGAAACAACTTATGGAAAGAAATGCCTAGAAAAAGAGTTTTAAGGGAGGCAGTTGCAGCAAGCCACACGTTAATATTTGCCAAGTGCCTATTGTGGGGTGTCCCTATTGGATGGGGAACCAGCAGTGTGGATGGTGAAAGAATTTACCTAAGACAGAACAAAAGAGATAGAAGTTTATTGAATACACTGCAAGGAAGCAGCGGGCAAGACAACAAAGGAGAGACAATGAGGTGGTGGTGAGGCGCCACAGGTATAGGACAGAGTGAAGGAGTATGGAATTTTCCCTTTTTAGGTAATCTTAGGAATTGTGCCTGGTTATAATTGGTCAGTCAAGGCCAATGGGTATTTTGAGGAGGGTCACTTAATAAGCCTGTTTGTGTCAGCTCAGTGGTCTCTGTGGGTCCTTTTGCTTGCTCCAGTTTCAATTGCTCTAACCTATTGCCTAAAAGCAGCCTCTACACCTTTACAATAAAACACACACATTTTACACATAACACTTTGCATGCACCATATTTTCTGTAATTCACAATGAATGTTCAAAGATGATTATTGTCATTTCCAAATAAGAAAACTGAGTTAAATACTTACCCAAACTCAGATCTCTCTGTATTGTTTCCATAATATCACACACCTAATGAAAATCTAGAGCAGTAGTTGAATTATTGAAAAGAGAGGATCTAGAGCAGATTGGAAGCTAGAGAGATGTGAATAATATCAACATGGAACATTCAGAACATGTTTTACTGGGTAAGAAGGTAAGATTCAGGAAGACTCATTTTAGAGGCACTTAGCATTCTCCCAAAGCAAGACTTCAATGTAGGAGGACTATGCAGAATGTTGCCATTATCATATGTTGACAAATTTGTTATCTAATAAATCCCTCTTTACTTCTCAGATTTGCTGCTGCAATTTAGTAATAACCTTCACTGCAGTAGCTTCAATAGAAGATGTCAACTCCTGAAGAAGTAAAACTACTTTTACCTTTTTAAATGATAAAACTATTGCTACTTTGCTAGCCATTGATCACTGTTGCTACTATGTGTTTACAACCAATAAGTTATTTGCCCATCACTAGCACACCAAAACATTTTTCATTCATTCACAGTTCACTTCAAACCATTGAGCAACAATTGTTTGTCACCAGTGAGGAAGTAATGTTGAAGAAATTAGCAGAACTGCCTGTGAGTTTCAGGACAGGGATAGGTGTGTTTCACGAGGACTATAGATATGTCTTGCTCTGAGAGAAGTCAGATTTTAATTTTTCATAACTTGCTTATTTATATGCAGAGAAATCTAAGGTATATGCATGCGCACATAAGTTTCCAGCTCAAGTAACCAGAAGTTTAACAAACATTATCTCTATCTAATCTATCTACTATGTCTATCTCTGTCTGTCATCTGTCTACTGAATGTTTTATAAGAAGGACAAACTCAATGTGCTAAAAATTGAGTTTATTCTTTCCTTTCTTTCTATCCTACCCCGCTGCAAACACCTTGCCCTCTTAGCGACTGACACTAGTAAGGGCACAAATCTAGAATCTACCCTTCCCTATATTCCTCCCTCTCCCTGAACTCTGCAACTCTAACCCCCAGTTCCATTTATGTCCATCTCTTATTCTAATCCCAAAGGATCTCTTCAGTCTGTCTATTTCTGACTCCATTACTACACTAGCCTGGCCATCATTATATCTTAGTGGACTTTTGAGCAACTTCCTGAGTTTTTCCCACTTCAACTGATCTTTTAAAATGTTAATATAATTATGTGTTTGCTCATGCATTTTATTTACCAGAGTCCTAGAGAAGGAATGCAGTCCTTGCTGATATGTCCCTGTCTCCACAGCACTTAGAACATGGTGAATATTCCGTTAATTTTTGGTGATGAATAAACCCACATACATTCATTCACTTTTAAATTGCACTTGAGTGATCAGTTCCAAAAGACAATATTCCTACTATATTTATTTTTCAGATTTGAAGTTATGTAAAGGGCATATTAGGCTATCATGTGCACATTATTAACTACACACCATTAAAATATTCCTTACTCATCTCCCACATATATTTTATCTTACACTTAATTTAAGTATTTTTTTATTACCAATCTAAGAAGTAATAATAGAATGCACTGTCCACTACCTAGCTTTAACTGCATAGAACTCAACTTTGGCATTGATTTTTTATAGATTAGCAAGACAGATGGTTCTGCTGGATTAATTTACCAAGATTCAAAGAAAATTACATTTTTCATTGTTCTTGAATTAGTACCAATTATTATGATAATGTTAAAACAATGGGTGCTGAAGTGGGAAACATGCCTTTAAAATGTGTCTGTCCACAAACATATCTGTAAATCCTTTCAGACAGCTGTACGTGTGTGTGTGTGTGTATGTGTGGTCTCCTGTATATATGTCGGTAAGTACCTCATATAATTTTCTTAAAACATACACTTCCCCACGTAAGTGAGTTGTTCAAAACTATCTTTTGAACTTCCAATTCTACCATGACTTAGTAATTGGTACTGCACTTACCTCATGTTATAAAGAATTATAAAACAGGACAAATTATATAAGGCAAACTGTCATTATATTTTTTTCTTTGTTGACATTTGTGCTGATGAAGAATAAATGGTGGGTAAAACTTCTCACAACTTAACATCAATCACAGTGTCAATACAATACAAATAGCATTGTATTCACTACTGTGCATTCACAGCATATTATTATTATTGTTATTATTATTATCATTATTATTATTTACGTGTATTTTAAATGTAATGTCCTTGGTAAAGAAGTATGATTTTTAAGTTTTACTAAATTTGATAATGTGTAGCTATTTTATTAATAGTTTTTGTATATGAATAGAGCACTTTTGTTACATACTAAAATACAATGTTTCCATAAAAAACATTTATCCAATAATTCAAGCTGTGTACTGACCTAATTTGTTTTTTCCATGGAACATCAGTTTCACTTAAAATATGAATAAAGAAAAAAGATGACTGGCTATTCAGATTTGGATATTTTGCAAACATTTTCTAAAAACTTAATACAGCAATCCTCTCTTTAAGAAAACTACTAACACTATTTATGGCCAATGAGAACATTTTAGTTTTAAAGTAAAAATTGTAATTTTTGAAATCTTGTATCTGCCTAGATGAACATGACAACTTCTCACATGTAATGAGATAATGACTTTTCCTGTGGTAGGGTGAATGTAAATTTCTGATAAGGTATAAGAAAATGTGTCAATACTTAGAATATCTTCATTACTCATGAATCAATATTTTCCAAATTATCAATATGTGATGTTACAAAATCCTGTATGGGGAAAAATTTATTCCACCTACAAGACAGACAAATGGATTTTAATATATCCAAAACCAAAAGGTTGTAGGTATAGCTTTAGATTCCATATTATAACTAACTTCCAAGAAACTACTACTTGTCAATTTTGTGTTAGTATCAAAGGAAAATATTTATAATTATCTGGAAAAAAAAATTTTACAATTCTCAACACTTTTATTTTTTAATTACCCAACATATAGGACATCATTAGTTTCAGATGTAAAGTTCAGTAGTTCACTGGGGACATACAGTACTCATTATCATCAAGTGCTCATTATATCATGTGCCCTCCTTAATGTCCATCACCCAGTTACCCCAGCCCATCCACCCAGCCCAAAAACCCTCAGTTTATTTCTTATAGTTAAGAGTCTCTCATGGTATAACTCCCTCTCTGATTTCTTCCCATTCAGATTTTCCTCCCTTCTCCTATGATCATCTGTGCTCTTTCTTATATTCCACATATAAGTGAAGCCCTATGATAATTTGTACTTCACTGATTGACTTATTTTGCTCAGTATAATACCCTCCAGTTCCATCCATGCCTTTGTAAATGGTAAAATTTAATCCTTTTTGATGGCTGACTGATATTCTATTGTATATATGCATATATACATCTTTATCCATTCATCTGTCAATGGACATCTTGGCTTTTTCCATAGTTTGGCTATTGTGGACATTGCTGCTATAAACATTGGGGTACAGGTGCCCCTTTAGATGTCAATATTTCTACATTTGGGGTAAATATCTAGTAGTGCAACTGCTGGGTTTTAGGGAAGCTCTATTTTTAACTTCTTGAAGAATCTCCATACTGTTTTCCAGAGTGGCTATATAAGCTTGCATTCCCACCAACAGTATAAGAGGGTTCCTCCACATCCTCACCAACATTTGTTGCTTCTGACTTGTTAATTTTAGTCATTCTGATAGAGGTGTAATGGTATCTCTTCATAGTTTTGATTTTTATTTCCCTGATCCAAGAGATGTTGAACATTTTTTTCACGTGTCTATTGGCCAGTTGGATGTCTTCTTTGAAGAAATGTCTGTTCATATCTTCTGCCCTTTTCTTGACTGGATTATTTGTTATTTGAGTGTTGTATTTGAAAAGTTTTTTATAGATCTTGGGTAGCAGTCCTTTATCTGATATGTCATTTGCAAATACCTTGTCCTATTCCATGGGTCATCTTTTAGTTTTTTTGACTATGTCATTTGCTGTGCAGAAGGTTTTTATCTTGATGAAGTTCCAGTTGTTCATTATTTCCTTTGTTTCCCCTGCCTTTGGAGACATGTCTAGCAAAAAGTTGTTGCAGCTGAGGTCGAAGAGATTGCTGCCTGTGTTCTTCTGTAGGATTTTAATGGATTCCTCTCTCACATTAGGTCTTTCATCCATTTTGAGTTTATCTTTGTGTATGGTGTAGAATATGGTCCAGTTTCATTCTTCTACATGTGACTGTCCCATTTTACCAACACTATTTGTTGAAGATTTTTTTTTCCATTGGATATCTTTCATGCTTTGTTAAAGATTAGTTGACTATAAAGTTGAGGGCCCATTTCTGACTTCTCTATTCTCTTCCATTGATCTATAGATCTGTTTTTGTGCCAGTACCAGACTGTCTTGATGATTACAGTTTTATAATATAGCTTAAAGTCTGAAATTATGATGCCACCAGTGTTGGTTTTCTTTTTCAACATTCCTCTGGCTATTCAAGGTCTTTTCTGGTTCTGTATGAATTTTAGGATTATTTGTTCCAGCTCTGAAAAATGTTGTTGCTCTTTCTCAACACTTTTAAAATTACATTATCTGTGTGATACTTCACATACTATAACCAAAGCAAAAATGAATGCAAAATTAGATATGATAATCTAGCTATCTTCTGTTAAGTCAAATACTAAAGAATTTCAAAAAAAAAAAAAAAGTAAAGCAATCTTATTCTTTTCACTAAATCTTTGTTTTAGAAAATATAGTGAGGGGGAGCCTGGGTGGCTCAGTGGGTTAAAGCCTCTGCCTTCAGCTCAAGTCATGATCCCAGGGTTCTGTGATGGAGGCCCAGATTGGGCTCTCTGCTTAGCAGAGAGCCTGCTTCCCTCTCTCTCTCTCTCTTTGCCTGCCTCTCTGCCTACTTGTGATATCTGTGTGTGCGTGTGTGTGTGTGTGTGTGTGTGTGTGTGTGAAATAGATAAATAAAATCTTTTTTTAAGATTTTATTTATTTGACAGAGAGAGATCACAAGTAGGCAGAGAGGCAGGCAGAGAGAGAGAGGGAGAAGCAGGCTTCCTGCTGAGCAGAAAGCCCAATATGGGGCTCGATCCCAGGACCCTGAGATCATGACCTGAGCCGAAGGCAGAGGCTTAACCCACTGAGCCACCCAGGCGCCCCAATAAATAAAATCTTAAAGAAAAAAGAGAGAGAGAATACAGTGGGATTGAGCACCACGTTGGGCTCTCTGCTCAGCAAGGCATCTGCTTGGCCCTCTCCCTCTCCCTCTGCCCCTCCCTCCACTTGTGTTCTCTGTCTTTCAAATAAATAAATAAAATCTTTAAAAAAGAAAGAGAAGTGAGAGAAATGGCAACAATGGAAACAGATGAAAAGATGATTCATATGTTGGAATCAGAGGACAAGAACTGTGAAGGAGCCATCTAAACGTATTCAAGGATTCAGAAAACTGATTCAAGGTTTAAGAAAAGTGAACACAAAGGAAATATCAGCAGCCTAATGGACACTGTAAAAAGAACCAAATGAAAGTCTATAGTGGAAAAAGACAACATAATAAATTTAAAAATAGACTTAAGAATAGATTGGAATTAGCAGGGAAGAGGGTGAATGAATCTGAAATAACTAGATGAGTAAAAACTATCCACCCAGAGGAACAGAAAAGAGAGAGAAAAAGGAGAAAAGAATAGAAACATAAAATGAACAGAGCTTCATTTTACACTATATCTCAGAGAAGTGTAAACAATAGAAAGTTGTTTAATTACTTGCAGTTGGGGAAACCTGGCTAGCTCAGCCCAAAGAGCATGTGGTTCTTAAACTCAGAGTTGTGAGTTCAAGCCCAATGTCGGGTGTAGAGATACCTAAATAAAAAACTTTTAAAAAAATCATAGGGAGTTGGAGTTTCAAAAGAAAAGAAAAGATAGAATGGAACAGAAAAAAAATGTTGACATTATATGGCCAACATTTTCCAAATTTGGTAAAAATACAAGTATCTATACACCCTTTAGGCAGAAAGTCATATCTATGCAGGTAATACTCAAATCACTGAAAACCAAAGGTGAACAGAACAAGCATATGGAGTGGGGGAAATACATACTACAATCAGGAGAGCAATGAAAAAATAACATGTAATTTCTTAATGACGGGATATGAAAAAGGTAGCTAAAATAAAACAAAAGGCATCTTTATAGCACCTGAAAAAGAAGATATCTAAGAGAGGATCCAAAAAGCATGAATGAGTTATAAACTGGACTTCATCCAAATTATAAGTGCTGTTCACTGAATAGCCCATTAAGAAAATGAAAATGTAAGCTTTACACATGGAGAAAACATTCCAACTCATATATCTGACAGAATATGAAAAAAAAAAACTTCTATAAATCAATAATAAAACACAATTCAATTTTTCAAATGGGCAAAAAATTTGACCAGACACCTAACAAAAGATGATATCCAAATTGTTTATAAGAATATTAAGATTCCTAAAATTAGGTAGATGTAAATTAGACCATGTGATGTTACATCACACTCTCTATCATTGTTAAAAAGCAAAAAGGTTCATCACCAAATTGTAAAGATGTGGAGCAACTGGAGTCTCATTTATCATTAATGAGCATATAAAGTGAACTGGTATAATCACTTTGAAAAAGAATTTGGCAGTTTTTTATAAAGCTACATATATAGACATATCTAGTTTATAATTCAAGACATATAGCCCATGTTACCAAAAATTGGAAACATCTCAAATGTTCATCAACAGAAGTATGGACAAACAAATCATTGTATATTGATACAATGGAATACTTAGCAATACAAATAAATCTCAAATCCATTACACTGATCAAAAGAAGCCAGACAGAAAAGAGTACACACTCTGTGATTTCATTTATGTAGTAGATTGAAATGAGAAACATAAGTAAAAAACTGTAACTGTGAGGAATAGTTGTAAACTAAGCTTGTGGTAATCACCTTGCAATGCATACATATATCAAATCATTACTTTGTACACATTAAACTTACCAAATGCTATTTGTCAATTATATCTCAATAAAACTGGAAAAATATGTTCCCTATGGGGATCTAGGAAGACTTTTATGGTGGAAAATATACTGTATCTAGACTGAAATGCTTGTTACACAATTATATCCATTTGTCAAAGTCTACATAATATATACTAAAAGTTATTCTTGCACAGGGACTTGAAGAATGTTAATTTTACCTCAATTAAAAAAAAAATTATCTTCCTGCAAGAAGCATCTTCTAGTTGATCCTACTTAACTCTAAATAAACAATCTGCAAATATGAGTCACTAATTCCATTCCTACTTCTATTGGAAGCTAAATGTATGCAGTTTAAATACCTGTTTCTTCATATATGAAATTGTACAATTCGAACATATGGATTTATAGTACAACTTTCTCATATAAAATTTTATATTTTCACATCTACTAAGTGTTAAGTTCAATAACTTTAAAGTTAAATAACCCAGATTGAATAATAGCTTCAAGATTGTTGGTGTCATGCCAAGTGAAAGAAACCGGCCAGAAAAGAGCATATATGGGTGTAATTCTACTTCCGAGAGAGTTAGTAAGAGCCATATCTATAGAGACACAAAGTAGATCAGTGGTTGCCTAGGGATTGGGTGGAATGCATGGATGTTGGGGAGAAATAAGTCATGACTACTAATGGGCACAGGCCCATTTGGGGAATGATGAAAATTTTCTAGAATCGAGTGTGGTGATGGTGGCACAGCTCTGGGAATATACTAGAACCATGGAATTGTCCATTTACATGGGGGAATTGTATGAAGTAGATGATATCTCAACAAAGCTGTTACAAAACTCTGTATGCGAAAAAAAAAAAGATTGTTGGTGTCAGTTATGCCATTTATTTTAATATATCCATAATACTTCCAAAAATAAGTTTTTTTCTAAGAAAATCAATAATGGGTTCAGATATCAGATTATGCATTTTCATCTGCCTTTTACACAGCATCAAGATGATGTCATAAGGGGGAAGGAAGGATAAAAGAAACATACCTACCAAGAGTAAAAACCTTAAGAGGTGACTGAAGATAAATAAAATCTAGATTGGAGGAAACAAGCACAAAAATAACACAGGTTTAGAAAACTAGATTTATAATGGGAGATAGTATTAACAGTCAACACTTTAATAATATACATTTTTCCACACTTCTTACTTTGATTGCATGAAATATTTATAAGTATTCAAAAATTGTGTTTTAGTATTAGTATCAAAGAGGTTTTCAGGTTTCTAAGAGACACTCGATCTAAGTGTATAACTCCATAAATCTGTTTGCACAAGAACTATGCATCATTGATGATATTAATTCCATAAGACTCAGTGTAATCCTAAATTATAATTTGACCTTAGTTTTATTTCAATTAGTATGCCCAGGACAGCATAAAAAATCTTATTTATACATTTAATTCAAGTTCACGTAACACACTGTAGAAAAAAAGTAAAATTTGACGCAAGAATGATAAATTGTTTTATATTTAGACACAGAATTGAATATGATCTTCATGTTTTGAAATTTTTTTTTTTTGGCGTCTAAGTATTTTCTGTTTTTGTAGTGAAAAAAGTATAATCTATATTCCTCTTTTTTGTAACATTCCATTAACTGTACACCTAGAATCCTATGAACACAATTTTTTAAAATTCTAGTTAGTTATCATACAATGTAATATTTGTTTCAGGTATGGAAGTTAGTAATTCACTACTTAATATCCCACCCAGTGCTCATCACAAGTGCCCTCCTTAATATCCATCACCCATTTAGCCCCTCCTACACCCACCTCCTTCCAGCAATCCTCAGTTTGTTCTCTATAGTTCAGTCTCTTATGGTTTGTCTCCATCTCTTTTTTCCTTCCCATATGTTCACCTATTTTGTGTCTTAAATTCTACATATGAGTGAAATCATATGGTATTTGTCTTTCTCTGACTGACCCATTTTGCTTAGCATAATACGCTCTAGCATCCATCCACATCCACATTGCAAATAGCATGAGCATAAAATTTTAATATAGAACAATTAAAGAAGGAAAAAGAAGGACTAATTTTGTCTCCTTTTGAACTTGTAATAGAATCTTACAGTATGATTTCATTTATTTTTGTTTCTTTGCTTAACATTATATCTTAAACCATTATTTTATTAATGGGACCTTTTGGTTTATTTCATTGCTGTGTTTCTTGTGTTCTATTGAACAAATATGCTATACCTTAATTACCCATTCTCCTATTGATGGACTTTTGGGTTAATTCTAGTTTTTTTCTTCTCATGTATGAAATGAGATGAAAATGTATGAAAATTCTATTTTTTTTTTTGTAACTAAACATATGTATTTCTTTAGAGTCTATACCCACTTAAACTATTTGGACACAGTAGATGCATTTGCTTAGTTACAAAAATAATGCTAAATAATTTTCAAAAGTAGTGGTACCAATTTAGGTAGAGAATGAGAATTGAATTTGCATTACAAACTTGTCAAAACTTGGTATTATAAGAACTTTTCTGTTAATTGTGACTTTAATTTTCACTTCTGCAATGGCCAATGATATTGACCATTATTTTATATTTTTTAGCATTTTAAATATTTCATTCTATGAATTTTGTCTATTCAAGTATCCTGACCACTTGTCCTTTCCTTATTGATTTGTTATTTTCTTAAATATTCTGTACATGTGTTGTGTGTGTGTATATATATAGTTGTATATACATATCTGTATGTATTTATATAGATATATATGTTATATAACAATTTTCTTTACTGCAAATATCATCTACTACATTTGCCTCTTCAGTCTCTTACTGATCAACAGAAGTTCTTATTTATTTATTTATTTATTTTTAAATTTCTTTTCAGTGTACCAGAATTCATTGTTTATGTACCACACCCAGTGTTCCATGCAATACATGCCCTCCATAATACCCACCACCTGGCTCACCCAACCTCCCACCCTCAGCCCCTTCAGAACCCTCAGATTGTTTTTCAGAGTCCATAGTCTCTCATGGTTCATCTCCCCCTTCCAATTTCCCCCAACTCCCTTCTCCTCTCCATCTCCCCATGTCCTCCATGTTATTTCTTATGCTCCACAAATAAGTGAAACCATATGATAATTGACTCTCTCTGCTTGACTTATTTCACTCAGCATAATCTTTTCCAGTCCCGTCCATGTTGATACAATAGTTGGGTATTCATCCTTTCTGATGGAGGCATAATACTCCATAGTGTATATGGACCACATCTTCCTTATCCATTCATCCATTGAAGGGCATCTTGTTTCTTTCCACAGTTTGGCGACTGTAGCCATTGTCGCAATGAACATTGGGGTACAGATGGCCTTTCTTTTCACTACATCTGTATCTTTGGGGTAAATACCCAGTGGTGCAATTGCAGGGTCATAGGGAAGCTCTATTTTTAATTTCTTAAGGAATCTCCACCCTGTTTTCCAAAGTGGCTGCATCAACTTGCATTCCCACTAACAGTGTAAGAGGGTTCCCCTTTCTCCACATCCTCTCCAACACATATTGCTTACTGTCATGTTAATTTTTGGCCATTCTAACTGGTGTAAAGTGGTATCTCAATGTGGTTTTGATTTGAATCTCCCTGATGGCTAGTGATGATGAACATTTTTTCATGGGTCTGTTAGCCAGTTCTATGTCTTCATTGAAGAAGTATCTATGAACAGAAGTTCTTAATGTAATTCACCTTATCAAAATTTCCTTAATGGTTAGTGCTTTAATGTAGTCTTTATGAAAAACATTTGACTATCACAGATTACCTTTTTTTAACTTTGTAAGACAGTAAAACTTCATTTTTTTTTACTTTTTGCATTTAGATCTAAAATAACTAATTGTTATTATAATGTGGTTCCCTTTTTAAACACTATTATTTCTTTACCTTTCCACATATTTTTAAATCAACTAGCAATTTTTAAAAATTTATTTTTGATTTTTATTTTGATTGAATTTTGATAAATTAACTTAGGTACATTTAACATCTTTACAAAACTGATGCTTCCAAATCATGAACATGATTTATTTAGTCTTCTTTAATTCTTATCAGTATACTGTATTGGTTTCTGTGTAGAGGATCTGCACACCTGAAATTAGATTTTAGGCATTTAATATGCTTTAGTGCAATTGTAAATGGTAATTTAAATTATTTTGTCTTTTTTTAATTATATTATGTTAGTCACCATACAGTACATCATTAGTTATTGATGTAGTGTTCCAAGATTCATTGTTTATGCACCACACCCAGTGCTCCATGCAATTTGCGCCCTCCTTAATACCACCAGGCTCATCCATCCTCACACCACCCCTCCCCTCTAAAACCCTCAGTTTTTTTTTCTCAGAGTCCACAGTCTCTTGTGTTTGTCTCCCCCTCTGATTCCCTCCTTCCATCTCCTAATGTCCTCCATGTTATTCCTTATGTTCTACAAGTAAGTGAAACCATATGAGAATTGACTTTCTCTGCTTCTCTTATTTCACTCAGCATAATCTCCTCCAGCCCCATCCATGTTGTTGCAAAAGTGGATATTCATCCTTTCTGATGGCTGAGTGATATTCTGTTGTATATATGGACCACATCTTCTTTATCCATTGAAGGGCATCTTGGCTCTTTCCACAATTTGGATATTGTGGACATACTTCTATGAACATTTGGGTGCATATGGCACTTATTTTCACTACATCTGCATCTTTGGGGTAAATACCCAGTAGTGTAATTGGTGGGTCCTAGGGTAGTTCTATTTTTAATTTTTTGAGGACTCTTCACACTGTTTTCCAAAGTGGCTGCACCAACTTGCAGCCAACTGTGTAAGAGGGTTCCCCTTTCTCCACATCCTTGCCAACATTTATTGTTTCTCACCTTGTTAATTTTTGCCATTCTAACTTGTGTAAGGAGGTGTCTCAATGTGGTTTTGATTTGAATCTCCCTGATGGCTAATGATGGTGAACATTTTTTTCATGTGTCTGTTAGCCATTTGTATGTCTTCTTTGGAGAAGTGTCTCTTCATGTCTTCTGCCTATTTTTTGATTGAGTTATTTGTTTTTTGAGTGTTGAATTTGAGTTCTTTATAGATCTTAGATATCAACCCTTTTTCTGATATGTCTTTTGCAAATATCTTAGATATCAACCCTTTTTCTGATATGTCTTTTGCAAATATCTTCTCCCATTCTGTGGGTTGCTTCTTAGTTTTGTCTCCTTTGCTGTGAAGAAGTTTTTTATCTTGATGAAGTCCCAAAAGTTCATTTTTGGTTTTGTTTCCCTTGCCTTTAGAGGTGTGTCTTGAAAGAAGTTGCGGGGCCAATGTCAAAGGGGTTGCTGCCTGTGTTCTCCTCTATAATTTTGATGGATTCCTGTCTCACATTGAGGTCTTTCATCAATTTTGGGTTTATCTTTGTGTATGGTATAAGAGAAGGGTCAAGTTTCATTCTTCTGTACATAGCTGTCCAATTTTCCCAGCACCACTTATTGAAGAGACTATATTTTTTCCATTGGTAATTTTTTCCTGCTTTGTTGAAGATTATTTGACCATAGACTTGAGAGTTCATATCTGGGCTCTCTGTTCTGTTCCATTGGTCTATGTGTCTGTTTTTTTTTGTGCCAGTACCATGCTATCTTGGTGGTCACAGCTTTGTAATATAGCTTGAAATCAGGAAAAATGATGCCCCCAGCTTTGTTTTTCTTTTTCAATGTGTCTTTGGTGACTAGGTTCATTTCTGGTTCCATATAAATTTTAAGATTGTTTGTTCCAGCACACTTAAAAATTCCAATGGTATTTTGATCGGGATGGCATTGAAAGTACAGACTGCTCTGGGCAGTATAGACATTTTATCAGTGTTTATTCTTCTGATCCATGAGCATGGAATGTTTTTCCATCTTTTTGTATCTTCAATTTTTATCACGAGTGTTTTTTAAGTTCCTAGAATATAGGTACTTTATCTCTTTGGTTAGGTTTATTTGAAGGTATCTTATGGTTTTTGGTGCTATTGTAAATGTAATTGATTCTCTAATTTCCCATTCTACAGATTCATTGTTAGCGTATAAGAAAGCAACTGATTTCTGTGCATTGATACTGTATCCTTCCACAAAACTGAATTATTGTATGAGTTCTAGTAATTTGGGGGTGGAGTTTTGGGTTTTCCACCTAAAGTATTATGTCATTTCCAAAGAGAGAGAGTTTGGCTTCTTCTTTGCCAGTTTGAATATATTTTATTTCTTTTTGTTGTCTGATTGCTGTTGCTAGGACTTCTGATACTATGTTGAACAAGAGTGGCGAGAGTGGGCATCCTTCTCATGTTCCTGATATCAATGAGAAAGCTCTCAGCACTTCCCCAGTGAGAGTGATATTCTGCTGTGCATTTTTCATGGATGGATTTTATAAAGTCGAGGAATGTTCCTCTATCCCTATACTCTGAAAAGTTTTAATCAGGAAAGGATGCTGTATTTTGTCAAATGCTTTTTCTGCATCACTTGAGAGGCCCATGAGGTTCTTCTCTTATTAATTTGTTATATCATATTGATTTATTTTCAAATGTTGAACCACCCTTGCATCCCGGGGATAAATCTCACCTGGTCATGGTGGATAATCTTTTTAATGTACTGTTGGATCCTATTAGCTAGCATCTTCTTGAGAATCGTGGCATCCACATTCCTCAGGGATATTGGGCTGAAATTCTCCTTTTTGATTGGGTCTTTGCCTGGTTTGGTGATCAAGGTAATGATGGCCTCATAGAATGAGTCTGGACGTTTTCCTTATATTCCTTTTTTTTTTTTTTTTTTTTAAACAGCTTCAGGAGAATAGGTATTATTTCTTCTTTGGATGTTTAGTAGAATTCTCCAGGGAATCCATCAGGTCATGGACTCTTGTTTTTTTGGGGGAGGTTTTTGACCACTACTTCAATCTTGTGTCTAGTTCTTGGTCTGTTCAAGTTGTCAGTTTCTTCCCATTTCAGTCTTGGTTTTCTATAGGTTTCCAGGAGTGAATCCATTTCTTCCAGGTTGCTTAACTTATTGGCCTATAGCTGTTGATAATATTTTCTGATACCTTTATTTATTTCCTTGGTGTTAGCCATGATCTCTCCCATTTCGTTCATAATTTTATGAATTTTGGGTCCTTTCTCTTTTCTTTTTGATTACTCTGGCCGGTGGTTTATTGGTCTTATTATTCTTTCAAAGAACCAACTTCTAGTTTCATTAATGTGTTCTACTGTATCTCTAGTTTCTAATTCATTGATCTCTGCTCTAATCTTAATTATTTCCCTTCTCTTGAGCTGGTTAGGCTTAATTTGTTGTTGATTCTCCAGTTTTCCAAGATGTTAAGAGAGTTTGTGTATTCTGGATTTTTCCATTTTTTTGAGTGATGCTTGGATGACTATGTATTCCCCCTTCAGACTGCCTTTGCCATATCCCATAGGTTTTGGACCTATGTGTCTTTATGCTCATTGTTCTCCATGAATTGTTTAAGTTCTTCTTTGGTTCCTGGTTGACTCAAACATTTTGGATCAGCATGGTCTTTAGCTTCCAAGTGTTTGAATTTCTTCCAAACTTTTTCTTGTGATTGAGTTCCAATTTCAAAGCATTGTGGTCTAAGAATATGCAGGGGATAATCTCGGTCTTTTGGTATTGGTTGAGACCTGATTTGTGACCCAGCATCAGGTCTATTCTGGAGAAAGTTCAAGGGGCACTTGAGAAGAATGAGTATTCTCTTGTTTGAAGGTGGAATGTTCTCTGTATATCTCTGGGGTCCATCTGGCCCAATGTGTCATTTGGAGCTCTTTTTTCTTTGTTGACTTTGTGTTTAGATGATCTGTCTATTGCTCAGAGTGGCATGCTAATATCTGCTACAATTAACATATTCTTATCAACATGTCTTTTTATTTTGATTAACAGTTGGCTTATGTAGTTGGCTGCTGCCATGTTGGGGGCATAGATATTTATAATTGTTAGATCTTCTTGTTGGATAGACCCTTAAAGAATGATGTAGTGTCCTGCTGTATCTTTAACTATAGTCTTTAGCTTAAAACCTAATTGATCTGTCATGAGAATCGCTACCCTAGCTTTCGTTTGATGCAGATGGGCATGAAAGATTATACTCCATCCCTTCACTTTCAGTCAAGAGGTATCTTTAGGTTCAGAATTAGTCTCTCGTAGGCAGCATGTAGATAAGTCCTATTTTTTTATCCAGTCTGCAACCTTGTGCCATTTTATGGGAGCATTTAGGTCATTCACATTGAGAGTGATTACTGAAAGATATGTTGGTATTGTCATCATATTGCCTGTGAGGTCCTTGTTTCTATAGATTATCCTATAAATTTCTGTTCTATATCACTCTTGAGGTCTTTCTTTATTTATACAACACCCCCCTTAATATTTCTTGTAGGGCCAGCTTGGTGGTAACATATTCTTTTAGGCTTTGCTGGTCTTGGAAGCTCTTTATCTCTCCATCCATTCTAAATGACACCCTTGCCGGATAAAGTATTCTTGGCTGTATGTTCTTCTCACTTAGTGCCCTGAATATGTCTTGCCAGCCTTTTCTGCCTTACCTGGTTTCTGTTGACAAGTCTGATGTTATCCTGATGTTTCTCCCCTTGTATGTAAGGCATCTCTTCCCCCTAGCTGCTCTTAAGATATTATCTGTGGTTTTTTTGATTCTTGAGTTTCACAATTACATGCCGGTAGGTTGTTCTACTCTCGTTGATCTTGGGAACTATCCTCTTTGCCTCTAGGACATGAACAGTTGTTCCATTCCCCAAATTAAGGTAATTCTCAGCTAGGATTTGCTCAACTATATCTCCTAGTCCTCTCTTTCTCTCCACCCCTCAGGGATCCCAATAATTCTAATATTGGAAGGTTTCACAGCATCATTTATTTATCCAATTCTCCTTTCATGGATCATAAGCTGTTTGTTCCAAACCTCCTCCTGATTCTTCTTTTCTATCAGTTTGTCTTCTAAATCACTAATTCAATATTTGGCTTCATTTACCCTAGCTTTCAGAGTCTCTAGATTAGATTGGATCTCATTGATAGCATCTTTAAGTTCTGTCAGATCAACTCTCACTTCTGCCCTTAGAGAATCTAAATTTCCACTAATGATATTCTCCAACCTAGCCATTGTCTGCATAACCCTGAATTCTATTTTCAACATCTTGCTTATGTCCATATCCATTAGTTCTGTGGCAGATGTCACAGTCTCTGAATTTTTCCTCTGTTGGAGGTTCTTCCAACTAGTCATTCTGGTGAGAGCTGGTTGACGGGATGTATAGCTGAAAATATCAACAATGATCCAGATAAGGTGCACCCTGGAAAGTTTTGGAGCATTCAGAAGTCATCACCAAAAAGAACAAAAGAAAAAAAATAAAAATAAAAACAGCCAAAATGAACCTCAAGAGTAAGATTTATAAAGTACAAAAAGACCAACAAAAGAAAAAGAAAAAAAAAAATCCAGCCAAAATGAACCCCAGGAATAAGATGTATAAAGTACAAAAACAAAAACAAACAAACAGAAATGCTAACAGAAGAAAAAGAATAAAAATAAAAACACAAAATAAAAAGGGGAAGGTGGTTATAATCCCTCAATGTGGACGATAAAGGGTATTTCAGTTCTTCCTGGGTATATCTTGTTATCTTTGTTAGAGGACTCAACTTTCCAGAGACACAGGGAAATTAAAACTGGTGTATATATAGAGAGGTAGTATTGAATAAAGAAAAAAGGACTACATTGAAGCTTCTATATATATATATGTATTTTGAAAAAAGGAAAAAAAAGTAAATGTATGAAAAATTTTAAGTTAAAAAGTTACTATGGAATGATGTATTGAACATCTAGTTGAAATGGTAAGTAGGTAAAAAAATAAAGGAACAAGAATCATAAGCATTTAAAAAAGAGAAAATTTGTAGCTAAGAAAGCTGCAGACTGTGAGGCAATACCAAGTGCTTAATATATTGTTTTCTCCTGGTGTTGGGGTTTTACATTTTTATGGGGATCTTGTTGCTGTTTTCCTTTGTTTTATCAGCTTATCTTCTGGGGGAGGGTCCTACCACATTGTTTTCCAGTCAGTCCTGCTTGCGGTGGAGTTGTCCCGCCCCCTGTGAAGGGGCTGGGCTCTGTGGAAACCAGTTTTTCCAGCTTTTGTTCTCTGGAGGTTTTTGTTCTCTGGCAGCTTTTCATGCCTTTTTGGAGGGCCAGAGCAAAGTAAATTGTCCACCCCAAGACCTCTACCTCAGAGAGAAGCTACAGTATGCTCCTCTCTGAATCCTCCAGAACATATAGACTCTCTCTTTGCAACTGTGTTGAACACTGCAGACTCTAACAAGTGGTGTGCATCCCAGCCACCATCTCAGTAGTCGTCTGAGGCCCCCACTTGTCTCTGCATCCCTGTGCCACCAAAACCACAAGTGACACTTGTCCTGGTGAGCCCGATCCTGGCGGCTGTCTTTCTGGGGGCTGCTGACTCAAGTCCATACTGCCAGCCCTCTGTTTGGGTGGTGGTGGAGGCAGTGGAGGTGTCTGTGGTTGTTGTAGCAGCCACCACCCCCTGTGACCATCAACTCAAGCCCATGACAGGTCCTCTCAGGCATGAGCAGGAAGAAGCTGCAGCTGTTCTGGGACCCTGAACTTAGGTCCACACCTGCAGCCTTCCAGTCCCAATAATTGTCCCTTAAGTCCCTTTGTTCTGTGTGAGTGCTGTTATCAGTCCCTTCCTGTCTCACAGCCATGGGTCTCCAAGCTGTCCCTGGTCCCCAAGTGCCAGGTATTTTTGCACTGGGGTATTACTTTCCAAAGGCTTGCTTTTGGTGGCTCCCTCCCCCTTCTTTTTATCCTCTGATATCTGTCCACCCACTCCCAACTCCTCTGTACCTCACCACTGATGATCCTCTGCCCCCATAGAGATCCAGAAGTGTATAATCTTACATCTCAGGCTGATTTCATGTGTGTTCAGAGTGCTCTAGTAGATATCTAGCTCAAATCAGGAGACTGGTTGAAACAGGGTCTCTGACTCCTCTGCTATCTCTCCCCCCACCATTTTGTCTTTTAATTGTTTGAGCTTGCATATAGAAACACAATTACTTTTGGATATTGGTCCTGTATTCAAGAAAACATTTATTTTATTTATATGAGAGAGAGCAAGAGGGAGAGATCAAAGAGGACCAGACTTCCCGCTGAGCAGGAGCCTGCAGGGTTCCACCCCAGGACCATGACTCCAGGCAAAGGCAGACACTTAACCACTTAACTTGACCCCAGGCATCCCTCAAGAAAACTTCTATATTCATTAATTATAATAGTTTATCTGTAGATTTCTAACTATATATTCAACCATGACATCTGTAAATATGTTTTTTTTTTTCTTTTCCAATTCTTATAACTTTACATTTTCTTCCTTGCCTTATTGCTTTACCCAGAATCCTCTGGTAAAATATTGAATAGAAGTGTTGATAGATATTCTTGTTTTACCCCCATTCTCAGGAAAAAGCTTTCATTATTTCACCCAAACAGATATACTTTATCATATTAAGTAAAGAGAAGTCTTTGGTGTCATAAGCCTAACCAAAGTAGCTTTCAATAAGAATCATACTATATCTATATTATAAAAAATTCTACAGAATATCTATTTTCTATAACATTAGGAAAAGTTCTGGTAGCTATAAATCATCTTTCTCTACATCTTCTATTATGTTCCAATGTGTCTGCAGCATCGATTTAATTTCTGAAGCAAGTCATTCAAAGTTATTGGTTAAAAGTATCAGGAGAGACTTGTCTTGATTTTTAAGTCCATCACAATATGGACAATCACTTCTTTCCTTAAATGTGACTTAGCACTTCTCCAGAGTTGTATATTACCAAACAAGTCTAATGACACTTTGTAAAACAGTCAAATACCACATACTAACAATAAAATCATCTGTATGTGAAATACTTCTTACTTCACTAAGGAAGTAATATGACTAATTGCATAATATGCTGTCCTACAGCCATATCCTCCCGAGAAAATGGTATAACAATAGGATCATTTCACCAGCCTTTATGTCCTACCACAGATAATGTCTTATCAGTTTTTATCTTTCTCATTACTAGATGTAAATGGAAGAAACCAGGTGATCAATGTACTTTTTTTCACTTCAATAACCAGAGTAATTCATAGTAGTCCCAAAGGACAATCATAATGACTTAATACATTCTTCCTTTACAATTTTTATTTAAAGCTATATCATGGAAATCTGACCTCTAATAGTCAATGGAAAAAATAATTACTCTCTCTAGGACTCTGTGTCAGTTTCCCATCCATATATGGATTTTTATTAATTTTCATTGTAATTTCATATATGCATGAAGAAACTAATACTTTATTGCAATTTTAAAGGGAGAGAAAATAAGGGCAAGTATCTTACTTGAAGCAACCTAAGTGGTACTATAAGGAAAAGCCATTTTCTAGAACTATGCACTATTCTCCAGCTTTTGACTTCATACCCTGAGAAGTACAGGTAATCCAATAAATGCTGACTAAGTACGATGATAACATTACATGTTAGAGAAAATGCATTTAACGAAAAATACATACATAAACTCTGTATGTGTGTGTGTGTGTGTGTGTGTGTGTGTGGTTTGTGCAAGAATACTTTATTGATCCATGCTACAAAAAGACTGGTGAGATCTTGACTAAGAGAAAACATTCATTTGATTTATTCATAAATGCCTTTCCTTTGAAAAATTGTCTATCAAAATAAGCTACCATGATTGGAAATGTTTGTAGTCAGAATAAAATTTCAGATAAAATAAAAAAAAAATTGCAATGGAAACAAACATTTTTTTGCTAATAGATTGAATCCAAGCAATATTTATTTTCTGAAAGAAAATGGCTTATTTATAAAATGCTTGCCAGCAGGGGCCAATCAGTTCATAAGTGATGGAGTTCGAAATAAAAAAAAATGCATTAGATCACTCAGTCTTTCTAAAAAGCCTGACTTTTTGAAAATAGAATAAAATTAGTTTACTTAAATGAATAAAGAAAAAATCAACTTTTATTGTTTATAATCCTGTTTTGGATCCACCACTTCTGGTCCACTCCCAATTTCAGGGGAAAAAGTCAATTTCATTTTCTGACACTTTTATATTTACAGTGATAATAGAA
This sequence comes from Lontra canadensis, assembly GCF_010015895.1. Taxonomy (NCBI): domain Eukaryota; kingdom Metazoa; phylum Chordata; class Mammalia; order Carnivora; family Mustelidae; genus Lontra; species Lontra canadensis. The sequence goes on from NW_022631001.1 coordinate 4,804,538, forward strand.
GAAAATACTACTCTTGAGTGCCTACTATGATCCTGGCACTCTGTCTCACCATTACAACCTAGAGGAGAATTATCGGTATTGTTGATAACAAAGATAGTGCTAGCTGTCACATTCAAATCTTAACTCCATTGCTAAGTGGTTAAGTGCTAGTTTACTTGGTATCTGATAATGCTACCTCCACCCCCAACCCTACCACCCACCCCATGGTTTCTCTTACAAGATTCATAGAAAATGAAATGTGTGTTCTCAACCACCTGCCTGCCATCACCTAAAGAAGGGCTTTATAATTTTACCAAAAGGATACTTGCTGTGATAATAACATCATTCCTACTAGGTGAAGCTAAGATCTGGGATGCAAACAATAGGCAACTGTATATAGACACCAAAATTTAATTTTCATGAGTCACAAAATATTATTTTCCTTTAAATTTGTCTCTAGTCATAAAAAAATGTAAAATTAATCTTATTCTCAAGACATGTAAAAACAGGTAGCAAAGTAAGCTTGGCCATCAGACTTTATTTGCCAGCCCCTACTCCAGAGAACAGAATGGAAGTAGCAAGTGATAAATCAGAGGATCCATTTAAAAGACTATTACAGAAGTTCATGTAATAGATGATGGAAGCTTAAATGAATGTTTTGCTCTAGGGATAAAGACAAGTAAATGAAAATTAGATATATTTCAGATAAAACTGTTATAAGACCTGGTAATGTATTAACTTTAAATAGAACATATCCTACACTTTTTTTTGTTTTCTAGTTAAGATGCTTCACATAAAATCTCAGGATATTGAAGAATTTCATTTGAACTTTCTGTTAGTTTTGTTTTGTGAGTTACTCAGGATACTGCTGATCTTGAAATTAAGGCCATGTTGCTTGTTACAAATAATATAGGACTCTACCCTTTAGGGCTAAATGGAGGGGTTGGGGTTGGGGAAGATCTCATAGAGGACATGGGATTTGAATGGGGTCTTGAAGGCTGTCAGCAAAAAACTAGCAAATGCCTTACAATAAAAAAAAAACAACCTATGTGAATGTGTAGAGTTATAAGAATATGCCATATTGGAGAATTTTCAAATACTTCTCAAAGAGAAAAAGCTATAAAAGAATGAAATATAAAAGATAACGTTGAACTTCAGTATAGAGTACATTTTTAGGACATGTTAAGAAGGTTGCATAGTTTTGTTACTTTAAATCAAGATTAAAGTATGGAAAAAGCACTAAATATAAGTTAGAAAAGAAAAAGTCTTCCTTCTGTAAATATCTGCTCTGGTGAGCTAAAAATTCATAAAGCTCATAGCCTGCCTGAAGGCAATAATAAAATAGAAAAAAAAATACTAGTAAGACCTCATTATAGCTACTCTAGCAGTTAGAACCTTATTTCATGGAACAAAAATGCAGCATTAAAGCCTCACCAGGACAATTTAGAATGCTGCTCTTTTTTTTTAATTTCATGTAATGCTTTTCTAACTATTTCAAAAATTGAACTAGCTGATCGATTCATGACTCCAATTTTCATAATATGTAACATCAACTTGTTCTGCATAAAAAATGCCACCACTCAAATCCTCATAAATAAATATTCTATGATTAAAATGTATTCTTTTAGGGGCATCTGTGTGGCTCATTCGGTTGAGCATCTGCCTTTGGCCCAGGTCATGATCCCAGGGTCCTGAGACTGAACCCTGCATTGGGCTCCCTGCTCAGCCAGGAGACTGCTTTTCCCTCTCCCTCCACTGCTCCCCTGCTTGTGCTCTCTCTCTCTTTCTCAAATAAATAAATGAAATCTTTAAAAAAAAAAAAAAATATATATATATATATATAGTTTTCTAAAACAAAGGGAACTTTTTCTTATTTTCGTATATTTTGTTAGGCATCTTCATTTGTTCCAAACTTTACAAAGTCATCCTATATCAACATATCTAAGATGTATCTTAATACATTCCTGTGCAAACATGTTCTTTTTCCCTAGCACAAACTTATACATGGCTGTATACTTGCAGTTATCTTAAGCTTTTCCCCACAAGTAATGTAACACTAAACTCCAGATTTTATTGCTAAATATACCTCAAAGTTTTCTCTTAATACCTACCCCGTTACCTCTGGTCTCCTTCAGACCCTTATCCAATGTAAAAATGTGAGTTTTCCAACTATTTATTTCCCCTTTCATTCCTGCTTTTCTGCAATAATTTCTGAAGAAATAATCCTTCAGAAATACAAATCCTTGGTTTAAAATCCTTGAACACTTTTGGTTCACTTAAAGATAAAGTTACAAAAAAAAAAAGGAAGAAAGAAAGAAAATTACAAAACAGGGTTAAAAGAGATGGCTTTAATGAAATTGACTTGATCCTTGTTCTCAAAAATGTTATACCTTATAGAGGAAACAGAGGGGGAAAAACAATAAGCAAAGAGATAAGAAAATGTCCATGGAAATAAATACTAAAGTGAAAATAAAACCGGGTGATTTTAAGATAATTACAGGGTGCAGTTAAGGTAGTTCTCTTAGATTTTGTGACAGAAGTGAAGTCATTAGAGGTGATGTCTAAACAATAATAAGGAATCAGCCATGCATAATGTGGACATGGGGATTCCACAGAAAAGCAACATTGAGCTCAAAGTTCCTATGGCAGTAATGGACTAGGCATGCTTAAATAAAAAAGACTGCATGACTGAGCATAGAAAGTTTAACATGAGGTGGGAGCATTAGGCAGGAGCCATATCATGTAAAACCTTTCAGAATAGAAAAAGTAGTTTAGATTTATTCTTATACAGTGTGAACCTGAGTAGTAACATGATATGGTTTAGATCTTAAAAAAATTTTTCTAGTACTTCGAGGGGAATGGATACATAAGAAAGGAAACAAGGGCACGTATTGCATGGAGCACTGGGTGTGGTGCCTAAACAATGAATTTTGGAACACTGAAAAAAATTAAATTAAATTTTAAAAAAAAGAAAAGAAACAAGGGAACAACAGTCGTGTAGCAAGGAATGATGGTGGCTTCAATAGATGTGTTGAGGTGCATATGAAAAGCTACAGATCTATATGGAGAATGTTTTGGAGGTACAGCTAGTTGAAATAGTGAGAGAATTGATGTGGAGCACGAGAAAAAGGAAAACGTGAAGAATAAATCCTAAATTTGTACTTATCTCATGGATGAATGATGATGTCATTTACTCTGAAAAGAAGAGATTTGGTGCTGAATGGAGAAACAGGAGTTTTATTTTGGTCATGCTAATTATAAGATATTAGATTACCTGGTATATATTTTAAGAAGTAGCTATATACATAGGCTTGGCGTTCTATAGGGACATCTTAGATGAAGATGAAATACGGGAATAATAAATGTACAAAAGTTTAAATTCACTGGGATAGATACAGTTTCTAAAACAAAAGGAAATATTCCAATATTGAGCACTGGAACATTCTGGCATTTGAAATTTGAGTAGTGGAGAAGGTAATCTCATCCCCCTTTTGTCTCCAGTACAGATGACAATAACATGTGCCTAGTGACTGCTGAGTTAAATTTGTTTCCTCTCTATACCATACCAAGAACAAACTGTATAACAACTTAGACTTATATAACACAAGTTTTGTTTAAAAACAAAACTAAACAAAAATCATTTCTGGAGTGCCTGGTGGTTCAGTCAGTGAAGTGTCCAATTCTTGCTTTCTGCTCAGGTCATGATCTCAGGGTCATGAGTTTAAGCCCCACATCAGGCTCCACACTCAGCATGAAAGTTTGCTTGAAATTCTTTCTCTCATCCTCCCTTCTCTTCTGACCTCCATCAAATAAATAAAATCTTCAAAAAAAAGTCATTCCTGGGTGACAGGTAATAAGGGGGGCACTTGTGTTGAGCACTGGGTGTTATATTTAAGTGATGAATCACTAAATCTTACTCTTGAAATGATATCACACTATATGTAAACTAATCAGAATTTAAATAAGAACTTTAAAAAATTAAAAAATTCAATCCTCTAACATTTCTGGATAGGTTTATCATTTTAGCATATTATGATTTAGGGAGAAATTTTATTTTAATGTATTACATTTTTCCTATACCATCGATGAATCTCGTGCATTGAAAGAACAGCAACTATAATTCAAAAATAATTCACTGCTATTTGTGCCAAATAAAAATCAAGCAGAGCACAAAAATCATAATAATGTGGCATAAATTGTTCTAAGGCAAATAAATATATACAGTGCAAACTTTTGCAAGAAATTCATGTTTCATCTCAATCTGTTTTATACCCTTTAGTATTATAGGTAATAAATATCAGTTCTGCAAATCAAATAAATGTATAGTTCCATCAGCTACTCATTCAAACCTGCCATTTACAGTGGAATTAGAGACTGAGATTTCTTTCAAAATAAAACTTGTGGAAACTCTTCAGATTCACAGCTTGCATGGAGCAGCCCCTTTATGAGAATGAAGTTAGTTTTCCCTTCATCTATTAATGCACTGTAAATCACTCCTGCTCCTATTCCTCTCCCTTCTCCCTCTCTTTCCCTTCATATCTCTCTTTCTCTCTCTGTCTCTGTATGCATGCATGGATGGATGGATGCACCTGTTCACATATAATTCATATATGTGAATGGTATAATCAGATATGATAATATTATTCTTCCCTTTTCTTTCCCTTTTTTAGGGGGAAAGACATATAAAAACAAAACATATATGTACATATTTAATATATATACATATATTTAAATGTCATTAATAATAATAATTTCTCAAACTTTTTTTATTGAAGTGTAGTTGACATACAACCTTATATCAGTGTCGATTTTACAACATAAGAATTCAATATTTATACACATGATCACCATAAGTCACAATATCATTGACTATATTCCCTATGTTGTATATCTCCATGACTTTTATTTTATAACTAGAAGTTTGTACCTTTTAATCACCTTGATCTATTTTCCTCAGCCCCCAACCCCTCCCTTCTAGCAACCATCACATTGTTTTCTGTATTTATGAGTCTGTTTCTGTTTTGTTTTGCTTGTTTATTTGCTTTACTTTTTAGATTCTATCCATAAGTGAAATCATACAGCATTTGTCTTTCTTTGTCTGACTTATTTCAATCAGCATAATACCCTCTAGGTCCATCCATGTTGTAGCAAGTGACAAGATGTCTTTCTTTTTTATTGTTCTTTAATATTGCTGTGGGGGGGGCGAGGGGGGTGTATACCACATGTTTATCTATTCATCTGTTGATGGACACTTAGGTGTCCATATTTGGACTCTTGTAATTAATGCTCAATAAACATAGTGGTGCGTATATCTTTTCAAATAAGTGTTTTTTTTTTTTTTTTGTTTTTGTTTTTTAGATTTTTTTTTATTTATTTATTTACTTGACAGACAGAGATCACAAGCAGGCAGAGAGGCAGGCAGAGAGAGAGGAGAAAGCAGGCCCCCCGCTGAGCAGAGAGCCTGATGCGGGGCTCGATCCCAGAACCCTGAGACCATGACCTGGGCTGAAGGCAGAGGCTTTAACCCACTGAGCCACCCAGGCGCCCCTCAAATAAGTGTTTTTATTTCCTTCCAATAAATACCTAGAAGTGGTATCTCAAAAGAGATATCATATTATAGCTCTATTTTGAACTTTTAGAGGAATCTCCATATTTTTTTCCCATAGAGGCTCCACCAATTTGCATTCCCACTAACAATGCATGAGGGTTTATTTTCCTCATATTCTCACCAGTATTTTTTATTCCTAGTCTTTTTGATATTAGTCATCTGACATGTGTGAGGTAATGTCTCATGGTTTTGATTTGTATTTCCCTGATGATTACTGATGGTGAGCATCTTTTCCATGTCTCTTAGCCATCTGCATGTCTTCTTTGGAAAAATGTCTATTTAGATGTAATGTCCATTTTTACATTGGATTGTTTGGTTTTTTGATATTAGGTTGTGTGAGTTCTTCATATAATTTTAATATTAATCCCTTATTAGATATATCATTTGTGAACATATTTTCACATTCAGTAGGTTATCTTTTCATTTTGTTGGTTTCCTTCACTGTGCAAAAGCATTTTTTTTCTTTTTTTCCTACAGAAACAGTTTTTTGGTTTTTTATTATGTTCAGTTAGCCACTGTATAGTAAATCATTAATTTTTGATGTAGTATTCAATGTTTCATTAGTTACATATAACACTTAGTGCACAACACAAAACATGCCCTCCTTAATACCCTTCACCCTGTTACCTCCTCCCCCAACCCAAACCCAGCCCCTGAGACCCACAGTCCGTTTCCCAGCGTCCATAGTCTCTCATGTTTCATCTCCCTTTCTGATTTCTTCCCCTTCATAGTTCCCTTCATTTCCCTATGGTCCTCTGTGCTATTGATTATGTTCCACAAATGAGTGAAACCATATGAAAATTGTCTTTCTCTGCTTAACTTACTTCACTTAGCATGATCCCCTCCAATTCCATCCATGTCAAGCAAATGGTGGTTATTCATTCTTTCTGATGGCGAAATAATATTGCATTGTATATATGGACCACATTTTTACCCATTCATCTGTTGAAGGGCATCTCAGCTCCTTCCACTTCTTGGCTATTGTAGACATTGCTGCTATGAACATTGGAGTGCATGTGGCCCTTCTTTTCACTGCATCTGTATCTTTGGGGTAAATACCCAGTATGTAATTGCTGGGTCATAGGGTAGCTCTATTTTAAGATCCTGAGGAACCTCCATACTGGTTTCCAGGGTGGCTGTACCAGCTTGCATTCCCACCAATAGTGTAAGAGGTACCCCTTTCTCTACATCCTTGCCAAAATTTGTCATTTTCTGTTTTGTTAATTTTTGCCATTCCAACTGGTGTAAGGAGGTATCTCAATATGGTTTTGATTTGTATTTCCCTGATTGCTAATGATGTTGAGCACTTATTCATGTATCTGTTAGCCATGTATGTCTTCTTTGGAGAAGTGTCTCTTCATGTCTTCTGCCTATTTTTTGATTGGGTTATTTGTTTTTTGAGTGTTGAGTTTGAGAAGTTCTTTATAGATCTTGGATATCAACTCTTTATCTCATATGTCATTTGCAAATATCTTCTCCCATTCCATGGATTGATCAAGTTTCATTCTTCTGTCCATAGCTGTCCAATTTCCCCAGCACCATTTATTGAAGAGACTGTCTTTTTTCCATTGGAAATTTCTTCCTGCTTTGTCAAAGATTAGTTGGAGTTGAGGGTCCATTTCTGGAGTCTCTATTTTGTTCCATTGATCTATGTTTCTGTTTTTATGCCAATACCATGCTGTCTTCATGATCACAGCTTCGTAATAGAGCTTGATGTTTTGTTGTGTTTTTTGTTTTGTTTTTCATCATTTCCTTGGTGATTGGGGTCTTTTCCATACAAATTTTAGGACTATTTGTTCCAGTCTTTGAAAAATGCCAATGGTATATTAAAAGTGATGTTAAAAGTGATATTAAAAGGCAATAAAAGTGTAAATTGCTGTGGGCAGGGTAGGCATTTTAACAATGTTTATTCTTCCGAACCATAAGCATGGAATGTTTCTCTTCTTTTTGTGTCTTCCTCAATTTCTTTCATAAGTTTTCTGTAGTTTCTAGAGTATAGATCGTTTACCTCTTTGGTTGGGTTTATTCCTAGGTATCTTATGCTTTTTGGTGCTATCATGAATGGAATCAATTCCTTAATTTCTTTTTATATGCAAAAGCATTTTAGTTTGATATAGTCCCCATGTTTATTTTTGCTTTTGTTGCCACTGCCTCGGGAAACAGATTCAAAAAAATATTGTTAAAACTGATGTCCATGAGCATACAGCCTGATTTCTTATAAGAGTTTTATGGTTTCTAGATTTACATTTAAGTCTTTAACCCATTTTGAAATTATTTTTGTATATGGTAAACAAGTGGTTCAGTATTGGGGAGGCTGAGTGGCTCAGTTAGCTGGGCATCTGCCTTCAGCTCAGGTCATGATCCCATGGCCCTGAGACCAAGCCTGGCATTGGGCTCTCTACTTATCAGGGAATCTGCCTCTGCCTGCTGCTCCCCCTGCTGAGCGCTCTCTCTCTCTGCCAAATAATAAATAAAATCTTTTTAAAAAGTGGTTCAGTCTCATTTTTTGCATGTAGTGGTCCAGTTTTTCCAAACACTATTTGTGGAAGAGCCTGTCTTTTCCCCGCTGTATATGCTCACCTCCTTTGTAAAAGATTATTTGAATATATAAGTGTGAGTTCATTTCTGGACTCACTGTTCTATTCCATTGATCTACATGTCTGTTCTTAGACCAATATCATACTAATTTGATTGATATAGCTTTGTAATACAGATTGAAATGAGGAAGTGTGATATCTACAGCTTTGTTCTTCTTCCTCAAAATTGCTTTGGCCATTGAGAATCTTATGTGAGCCTCTTGTGAGGGTCTTTGGCTATTGCAGGTCTTGTTCCATAAAAATATTAGGACTGTTTGCTCTAGTTCTGTGAAAAATGCCATTGGTATTTTGATAGGGATTACACTAAATCTGTACATTGCTTTTGGTAGTACGGACATTACAAAAATAATTTTTCTGATCGATGAATATGCAATATCTTTCCATTTATTTGACTCTTCAATTTCTTTCATCAATGTCTTATAGTTTGCAGTATACAGGTATTTTAGCTCTTAGTTCAAATTTTTTTCAAGGTGTTTAGTTATTATTGGTGTACCTATACGTAGGATTATTTCCTTGGTTTCTCTTTCTGAGAAATATATACTCACTGGGCTTGAGAAAAGAATGGAAGACTTCAGAGAGGCTCTTACCACAGAGACAATATCCATTCATTGTTAGTGTACAGAAATGCAACACATTTATGTATATTAAATTTGTATCTTGTAACTTTACTAAATTAACTAATTAGTTCTAATACTTTGTAGGAGGAATTTTCAAGGTTTTCTGTATAGTACCATATCTCCTTCAAATAGCAAGTTTTACTTCTTTTCCAATTTGAAACATTTTTATTTATTTTTCTTGTCTAATTTCTGTGACTAGGCCCTCCAATACTATGTTGAATAAAAGTGGCAAGAATTCATATCCTTGCTTTGTTTCTGATTCTAGAGGAAATATTTTCAGCTTTTCACCTTTGAGTATCATGTTCACTATAGGTTTGCATATGTAGTCTTCATTATATTGAGATGTTACCTCTATGCCCACTTTGTTGAAAGTTTTTATTAAAAATGAATGAGAGTAGCTTATTTGGGGGCTTCCCATGATGATAGTTCTTTCAGGAACATTTGTTTGTAATAAAATATTACTTTTATTAAAAAAATGAATGTAAAATTTTATCAAATGCTTTTCTGCATCTGTGAAGATGATCTTAAGGTTATTTAATCCTTCCTTTTGTTAATGTGGTGTACTTGTTGACTGATTTGCAAATATTGGACCATCCTTCCATCATTGGAATAAATCCCACTTGATCATGGTGTTTGATCATTTTAATGCATTTTGAATTCACTTTATAAATATTTAATTAAGGACTTTTATTGAAGAATATTTCCCCTAATTTTCTTTTTATGTGGTGTTTCTGTCTGGTTTTGGTATTAGGGTAATGCTGGCTTTGTAAAATGGATTTGGAAGTCCCATTTCAATTCAATTTTTTTAATAGTTTGAGAATTATACATATTAATTCTTCTTTAAATGTTTGGTAGAATTCATCTCTGAAGGTGTCTAGTCCTGAACTTTTGTTTGTTGGCAGTTTTTTGATTACTGATTCAATTTAATTACTAGTAATTGGTATATTCAGATTTCTTACTTCTTTCTGATTCAGTGTTTGGAAGATATGCTTCTAGGAATTTATTCATTCCTTCTAAGTTTGAGTTCCTTCTAAAAGCATGAAATTTTGGGAGGGAGCTAAAATGGTGACATAGTAGGAGGACTGTAGGCTCATCTCATCCCTCAAACACAACTGGATAAGTATTCAATCATTCCAAGTACCCCAGAAATCAACCTGAAGAATTATAGAACAAACTCCACAACTACAGGGAGAGAAGAAGCTACATCAAAGAAGGTAGGAAGTTCAGAGATGCGGTTTGGGGAGGAAATGGATTGCAGATGCTGCCTAGGGGATGGAGCTGTGGTAGCAGAGAAAAGTTAGAGAAAGAGAGAGAGGAGCACACAGAGGAACACACAAGGAGAACATTTCCCCAAGGCCATTGACTGGGGAAACAAGATGGGCTGATTTTAGTGAGTTTTTGCAACCAGTAGGCAAACTCTGAACACTGGCTTCTTCCTTACACCAACTACCACAACTCTGCACTCTGGCACAACTGCCCTTGTCAGACAAGCTTGCCTTAGTCCCGGTACAGCAGACCCCTTCCCCAGAAGGCCAGCAGAAACCACTGGACACATCACATATAACAGAGAGTTTTGAAGGGCTTTAGTCCTAGTGGAAATCATATCAGGTCTCATTTAACAAACAGAAGATCACACCAAGTTAAAACTTGACACATTCTGGCCAAGGACCAGACACTTCCCATTGCAAGAAAGGAGAGTCTCTCCAGACCACTGACCTGAAGGATAAAACAACAAAAATACAACAGCAGAGTGCATGCAGTGCACACAAGGAGCATTCCCTGAAACTCCAGGCACTGGACAATATATGACCTTTTCTTTATAAGGTGAATACTCTCAGGAGCAAGAAACATAGTGAGCTTTTCTAACACGGAGAAGAAGGTAGATACTTAGACAAAGTTGTAAGACAGAGGAATTCATTCCAAATGAAAGAACAACAAAAGGTCATGGCCCAGTCTCTAAGTGTGAGAGATTTAAGTAACATGTCTCATGGAAAGTTTAAAGCAACATCATAAATATACTCCCTGGGTTTGAGAAAAGAATGGAAGACTTCAGAGAGGCTCTTACCACAGAGACAAAAACATTAAAAAAAGAATCACTCAGAAATAAAAAATGTAGTAACTGAAATTGGAAACAGGCTTGATGCAATTAGCACAAGGAAGAGGAAGAGGAATAAATAAGTGATATAGGAGACAAAGTAATAGAAAATGGTGACCAAAAGAGGGAAAGAAGAATTATGGAGTGGAAGAATAGACTTAGGGAATTCAGTGACTCCATCAAATATAATATTTATATCATATGAGTCCCAGAAGAAGATGGAAGAGAAAAAGTGGCAGAAACTATTTGAGGAAATAATAGCTGAAAAATCCCTAATCTGGGAACAGAAATAGACATTCAGATATAGGAGGCACAGTGAAGTCCTATCAAAACCAACAAAAGCAGACCAACACAAAGACATGTTATAATTAAATTTGCAAAAATATAACAATAAAGAAAAAGATCTTAAAAGCAGCAAGACAAAAGAAGTCTCTAACTTACTAGGAAAGACCTATAGGCTAGCTGCAGATCTCACAACAGAAACTTGGCAAGCCAAAAGAGAGTAGCATGAATGGTGCTGACTGGGAAAAATCTGCAGCCAAGGCTGAAGCAAGACTATCATTCAGAATAGAAGGAGAGATAAAGTGTCTCAGACAAACAAAAACTAAAAGAGTTTGTGGCCAGTAAATAGCCCTACAAGAAATATTAAAAGGGACTTGGAGTGGAAAGGAAAGACCACAAGTGACAAATCTGAGAAGAGAACAGAGAAAATCTCCACAAAAAATGACAAGAAATAAAATGGCATTGAATATCTATCTGTTAATAACTCTAAATATAACTGAACTAAAAGTGCCAGTCAAAAGGCATAGGGTGTCAGAATGGATAAAAACAAGACCCATCCATGTACTAACTACTAGAGATTCATTGCAGACCTAAAGACACCTGCAGTTGGAAAGTGAGGCATTGGAGAAATATTTACCATGCAAATAGATGTCAAAAGAAAGCCAGAGTAGTAATACCTTTATCAGACAAAATAGACTTAAACCAAAGATGATAACAAGTGATGAAGAAGGACACTATATTATTATAAAGGAAACAATCCAACAAAAAGATCTAATAATTGTAAATATTTATGCACCCAACATGGTAACACCAAATATAGAAAATAATCAATAACAAACATAAAGGAACTCATTGATAATAATACAATAATAGGAGATATAACATCCATTTACATCATTTAAAGATTTACAGATTATCTAAATAGAAAATCAACAAGAAACAATGGTTTTGAATGACACACTGAACCAGATAGACTTAACAGATATATTCAGAACATTCCATCCTAAAACACAATGCACATTCTTTTCAAGTGTACATAGATGTTCTCCAGAATAGATCATATACGAGGTCACAAATCAGGCCTCAAGAAATGCACAATGATTGAGATTACATCATATTTACTGACTATAATTGTATGAAACTTGAAGTCAGTCACAAGAAAAAATTTGGAAAGACCACAAATACATAGAGATTAAACAATGTGCTACCAAACAATGAATGGGTCAACCAGGAAATTAAAGAATAAATTAAAAAATATAAGGACACAAATGAAAATGAAAGCACAATGGTCCAATACCATTGAGAGGCAGCAAAATTGGTCCTAAGAGGAAATACATAGCAATACTGGCCTACCTATAAACAACCTAAACTTACACCTACAGCAGCTACATAAAGAATACCAAATGAAGCCTAACACCAACAGAAGAAGAGAACTAATAAAGATTAAAGCAGAAATAAATGATATCGGAACTGAAAAACTAATATATCAGGTCAATGAAAACAGGGGCTGTTTCTTTGAAAAAAATTAATAAGGGACGCCTGGGTGGCTCAGTTGGTTGGACGACTGCCTTCGGCTCAGGTCATGATCCTGGAGTTCTGGGATCGAGTCCCGCATCGGACTCCCGGCTCCGCGGGGAGTCTGTTTCTCTCTCTGACCTTCTCCTCACTCATGCTCTCTCTCACTGTCTCTCTCTCAAATAAATAAATAAAAATCTTTAAAAAAAAAATTAATAAAATTGATAAACCCCTAGCCAGACTTATCAGAAAGAGTAGGCAGAACCCAAGTAAATAAAATCACAAATAAAAGAAGAGAAATAACCAACACCACAGAAATACAATTATAAGCGAATATTATATAAAACTATATGCCAATATATTGGACTACCTGGAAGAAATGGATAATGCCTAAAAACATATAAACTACCAAAACTGAAACAGGAAAAAAATAGAAAATTGAACAGACTGATACCCAGCAAAGATACTGAATCAGTAATCAAAAAATTCCCACCAAACAAAAAAAGGCTTCACAGATGAATTCTACCAAACAATTAATGAAGAGTTAATACCTATTCTTCTCAAACTATTCCAAAAAACAGAAATGGAAGGAAGACTTAAAATTCATTCTAGGAGGCCAGCATTTCCCTAATACCAAAACTAGATAAAGACTCCACTAAGAAAAAGAACTACAGGTCAACATAGCTGAAGACCATGGATGTAAAATGCTCATTTAGCATAACAAATCCAACACTACATTAAAAGAATCATTCACTATGACCAAGTGGGTGGTGCTGGGCTGCAAAGGGCAGTTTAATATTCACAAATCAATCAACGTGATACACCACATTTATAAAAGAAAGTATAAGAACGAGGTGATCCCTTCAATAGATGTAGAAAAAAACATTAGACAAAGTACAATATCCATTCATGATGAAAGCCCTCATCAATGTAAGTTTGAAGGGACTGTACCTCAATATAATAAAGGCAATATATGAAAAATCCACAGCTAATATCATACTCAATGGAGAAAAATAGAGGTTTTTCCTTCACTGTCAGGAAGAAGACAGGGATATCCACTCTTACCACTGCTATTTAACATATTACTAGAAGTTTTAGCCATAACAATCAGTCAACCAAAATAAATAAAAGACATCCAAATTGGCAAAGAAAGAAGTCAAACTTCTACCATTTGTAGATGACATGATACTCTCTTAGAAAACCCAAAGACTCGACTAAAAAATTGCAAAAACTACTACATGAATTCACTAAAGTTGGAGGATACAAAATCAATGTACAGAAATCTGTTGCATTTCTATACACCAGTAATGAAGTAACAGAAAGAGAAATCAAGGAATCAACCCCATTTACCGCTGCACCAAAAATCATAGTATACCAAGGAATAAACATAACCAAAGAAGTGAAAAATTTGTACTCTGAAAAACCATAAAACACTGATGAAAGAAGTTGAAGATGACACAAAGAAATGGGAACACATTGCTTGTTCATGGATTGGAAGAACAAACATTGTTAATATGTCTATATTACCTAAAGCAATGTACACATTTAATGCAATCCTTATCAAAATACCAACAACATATTTCACAGAGCTGGGATCCACAACCCCAAAATTTGTATGGAACCACAAAAGACCCTGAAAAGCCAAAGCAAATTTGAAAAAGAAAAGTAAAACTGGAAGCATCACAATCCAGACTTTAAGTTCTATTACAAAGCTGTAATGATCAAAACAGTATGGTACTGACACAAAAATTGACACATAGGTCAATTGAACAGAATAGAAAACCCAGAAATGAACCCACAACTACATGATCAATTAATCTTCAACAAAGCATAAAAGAATATCCAAAGGGAAAAACAATCTGTTCAACAAATTTTGTTGGGAAAACTGGACAGCAACAGGTAAAGGAATGAAACTTTCTTACACCTTAAACAAACATAAATTCAGAGTGGCCTAAATGGGAGGAGACTAGAAACCTTAAAAATCCTACAGAAGAACACAGGCAATAATCTCTTTGACATCAGCCATAGCAAGTTCTTACCAGATATGTCTCCTGGGTGAGGAAAACAAAAGCAAAAATCAATTATTGGGATTTCATCATAATAAAAAGCTTCTGCAGAGCAAAGGAAACAATCGCCAAAACTAAAAGGCAAAACTAAAAGGAATGGGAGAAGATATTTGCAAGTGACATATCGGATAAAGGGTTAGTGTCCAAGACATACTCAACCTCACTCATCATCAGGGAAAACAAATACAATTAAATGTCACCTCACACCAACGATAATGGCTAAAATCAACAATATAAGAAACAACAGGTGTTGGTGAGGATGCAGAGAAAGGGAACCCTCTTGCATTGTTGGTGGGAATAACAAACTGGTACGGCCCCTCTGGTAAGCAGTATGGAAGTTCACCAGAAAAGTAAAAATACAATCCAGCAATTGCACTACTAGGTATGTACCCAAAGAATACAAAAATACTAATTAAAAGGGTAGATATGCCCCAATGTTTATAACAGTTATCTACAATAGCCAAATTATGGAAACAGCCCATGTCCATTGGCTGATGAATGGCTAAATAATGGTGGTACACGTATACAGTGGAATATTACTAAGCCATAAAAAAGAATGAAATCCTGTCATGTGTAATGATGACGTGGATGAAAGCAGAGAGAATTATGCTAAGTGAAATAAGTCACAGAAAGACAAATGCCATATGATTTCACTTGTATGTGAAATATAAGAAACAAAACAAACAAAGTGAAAAAAAAGAGAGAGGGTGGCAAACCAAGAAACAGAATCTTAACTATAGAGAACAAACTAGTGGTTACCAGAAGGAGGTAGGGGGATGGGTGAAATACATGATGGATATTTTAAGGACTGTATTCATTGAGATGAGCATTGGATGATATATGGAATTGTTGAATCACTATATTACACACCTGAAACTAATATAACACTGTATGTTAACTAATTAGAATTTAAATAAACACTAATTAATAATAATAATAATAAAATACATCTTTTTGTGTTTTTGTTTGGTTCCATCTTATTTGGAACTCTGATTTCTGGACCTCGATGTCTTGTTTCCTTCCCCAAGTTAGGATAATTTTCACCCATTACTTCTTCAAATAGATTTTCAGTCCACTTCTCTCTTTGCCTTCTGAGTCCCCTATACTGCAAATGTTAGCATGCCTGATGTGTTCCCAGTGGTCCCTTAAAATAGTCTCATTTTTTAAATTATTTTTTCTGATTGGGTAATTTCCACTACCCCATCTTCCATGTCACTGATTGTTCTTTGGCATCATCTAACGTAGTGTTGATTCTCTCTAAGGTATGTTTCATTTTAGTTTTTGTACTCTTCAATCTCATTGGTTCTTTATGTATTTGTTGAATTTATCACTATGTTCATCTATTTTTTCCTGAGTTTGGTGAGCATCTGTATAACCATTACTATGAACTCTATTTAGTAGGTTGCTCTCTCCATTTTGTTCTTTTCCTAAGGTTTTGTCTTGTTGTTTTATGTGAAGCATATTCTTCTGTCTCCTTATTTTGCCTCTTTGTATTTGTGTCTGTGTATTGTAAATTAGTTACATCTCCCAGTTTTGAAAAAGTGGCTTAATGTAGATGTCCTATGATGTGCAGTAACCCAAATGCCCCTGGTTACCCAAGCAAGATGTTCAGGGCGTGTCCCCTACATGCATTATTCTGTTGCCGCTGGGCTGCAATTGATATAGATTCCTTGGTGTGAGGAACTGTCCACCTCTGCAGCTGCCACAAGTTCCAGCCATGACTGTTGTAGGCATACTGGTGAGTAGGGCTGGCCCCTTCGCCATATGGCTGAGAGATCTGGCCACAAATTCTGTGAAATCAGTGCTGTTCAGTGTTGACCTCTGGCACAGCTGTCTGGGAGGCCCAGAGGTAACAGCAGTGGGCAGGCTGATAGGTGGGGCAGACCTCCAGTTTGACTATGAGACCTGGCTGAGGCTGTCACAGGCACTCTAGTGTGTAAGCTGGCCTCCAGGTCCACTGCTAACAGTCCAAACACCCTTGTTTCTAAAAACTAAATTACAAAACTTCCCCTCTCTACATCTTTTTTTTTTTTTTGATAGAACTACGTTCATCCTCTTTCTTTCTGCTCTCCATATATTGCTCCAACATTTTTGAATCAGCACTGATTATTTTCCATTTGGTCCTTCTTGTTGTTTTTAGTGTCAATAATATTAATAATACTTTTCGGTGATTTAAACACGTACTATTGTTTTTCTATTTCTGGCTAATAAAAATTCATTTTTAATTTTATAGTCCACTGCAAAGACAACTAAATATTAAAAGGGTTTTTGGGAGGGAGGAGGGGTGGACACTGCTGGGTTGAAAAAGTTCTAGTTAACCTTATTTCACAGAAATCTTAGAAAACAAAAGGAGACAGCAAGAGATTTATTATCTAGAAATTTATTCTGAAGGTCAAGATTATACACACTGTTCTAAGTGTATCTTTATTTTTAGGGCACGTGAGAGTTTCCTATATCATGTTGTTTATATTAATTGTTAGGATTACTTAATTTTATGGACAATGTCCTTTATATGATTGAATTTTTAAAAATAACTTATAAGGTTTTAGAGCAATTATGGCATGGCATGGTTAGGATTTTTTTTATCCATAACACAGGAGCCTGTGATTTGCCTGTTGCCCTGCTAACAATATAAGTCATCAAATAAATGTCAATGTGGCTCATAGCTGGTACTTCACTTCTGCCAAACCTCTCCAAATGTCTCTAGTGGTCCATGCTACCCTGAACTATGCAAGGAAGGGATTATGGAAAATACAATTCCAGCTGATTTAGGTTGACATAATACAAATACACAGTAGTATTTATCCATTTTTATTATTAAATAAAAATACATACTTCTCATTCTGAGAGGAGTATACACATCCTTGCCAATTTTTCACAAAAGCAATAAAAATTATTTCATGGATCTTGAATGCTATATATTCCACAAATGGTCATTGTGAGAAGCATGAGTGTTCCCAAGTCACAGAACAGCTAAAGAGATAAGTAAACTTGGGAAAGATCACACAGATCATATATTCAATTTTACTGTCTCTGTTGTATTATTAAGGAAACAGGTCCAGTGAGATTAAGTGAGTTGAACACAGTTCCACAACTTTTTCAGTCGAGAGCCAGAACTAGATGCCACTTCTCATTTATACCAGTCCAGTGTTTTTATATGTGCCTCATAAGTTTTTTAGAATTCATGCATCACAAATATAAAAATAACAGTATTATTATTATTATTATTATTATTATTATTTGGTGTTGTTATTATAATTTATACTAACATTTTTCATTTCCCTTCACTGGGGGAAAAGCAAAGGTTTTTAAGGTTTAAAGTTTAAGAATTTTAAAGTTCTCTACACTGTCTTTCCAAATGTGACTTGATATTTTTATCTTCCTCTATAATAATTTCTTTCTCAATATTTCACCGCTTTTTGTCTCATTTTTTATAACTTGCAAAACTGCTTGAATTTATCAATTGGATTGATAGATGTTTCTGTTTTGAAATTCATACAGCAAATGAATTATGTCAATAAAAGCAGCATGGTTTCTTATTTATCTGCAGAGTGTCTACCTTCTGCCTTGGATTTAAGTTCAGCCTTATATTGCTGTAGGCATAAAATTGTATTGGAAAGGGAAGCACACATTAATTAAATCTGATCTAAAGTCATTCCCCTGCACAGATTATTTCTGCACTGACAGTGTTTTCTCCCATATAAGCTGTGTCACCATCCTTGTTCAATGTACTCTTGACTGAAGTACTAAGCATGGTAATTAGTACAGAGAGACACAAATGCGTGAGCAAATACAATAACATCCAGAAGACAAAATAAATCCTATTTATAAGACGGAATATAACCATTATGTCCTTATAATAACATAAGGAAAATCTCACTAACGTTTTCTGTGTTCAAATCCATTCTTATTCTTCTCTACCGATATTTAAAACTTAGTTATGTTGTGCTATGATTGCGAAGGTGAAATGAATAGATTAGGAGTTGCACAGCTGTTTACAGTTTTTGTTTATAGCTCTGGGACATCCCATTCTGGAGACATTCCGTTCCACCTCATTTTAGCAGTAATTAGAAGTATCCCTATAACAAGGTACTTGCTGGTGGAAACAACTTCATTAGTTTGGGTGATTTTATTGCTTTCCTTTAGGGTGAGGAACTAGCACTAAGAGTTGTAATTTAATAGGAAAATTACTGAAGCAAGAAAGATTCCACTGAATCTTAAATGAGGCATTAGACAGAAGTTTCCTTTCCAAATAAAATATAAGAGAACCAGGTTTACCTCAAAAATTCTTATATAAATGATACAAATTAGCATGAAAGAGCCATTTTGGTTAAATGTTTAAATTTTGCTTAAATAAAACATTAAGTATACATTCCAAAAAACAGGTAAAATTGGCAAAAATTGGTCCATTTCAAGCATTCTTCTTCACAATTTAAAAAATGAGGTAAAGCCAACATAGTTGGCCTTTGGAAAATCTGTCTTCCTTTAGATAAAACAGTTAATTCACTTGTCTAAGCCTGCTCTTTTTTCTTGTTTCTATTCTTTTATTTCCCTTTTTTCCACTCACATATCAGCTCCCTAAGTAGCGACACTTTGTCACTAAAAGGATTAATGGGTCAATATTATCACTTTCAGTACACACATGATTCTCTATCTGCAAAACATATAATCATTTAGGAATTTTTCCTCCCACTTCCAATGCAGTGTGGCTCAGCATTACTTTCAGTATTTTATAGATGTCAAAATAGGCCCAGAGAGGAACTTACACAAGATTTCAAAGCAAATTAGTAATCTGAGAAATAACCTTTTATCCTTTTCTTGAAGGCTACATCATGACACCACCATCATTTGGACACAATGCTCTTTTATTATAATAGAATGTTTTCAAATTTGAAAATGTGTGAATCCATAAGGCCTGGGGTCTAAAAAATAAAAGCAAATATAGGAGACTGTTTATACTTTGGCTTCAAACCATTCCTCCAGGTATAAAATGATAATCCTCTATCAAAGGTGTGTGTGTATATATATATATATATATACACACATATATATAATATATTACATTACCTATAATACATAATAAACATACATAATACAGATAATACATTATATATATATATATATATATATATATATATATATATATATAAAGAATACGTTAAGAGAACTCATGACATCATTAAGCATAACATTCACATCATAGGATCCTAGAAAGAGAAAGGAGAGAAATGGGGCAAAAATTTATTTGAAGAAATAACAGCTGAAACTTTTCCTAATATGTGGAAAAAAGTAGACACCCGGATCCATGAGGCACAGAAACCCCACCTCCAAAAGAAATCAACACAAGGAGCTCCGACAAAGACAGATAATTAAAATGGTAAAAACCAATGATAAAGAGAGAATTTTTAAAGCAGTAAGAGAAAAGAAAACAGCTACATACAAGGGAAACCTCATATGCCTATCAGCTGATTTTTCAGCAGAAACTTTGTAGGCCAGAAGAAAGTGTCCTGAGGTATTCAAAGTCCTTAAAGAAAAAATGTACAACCAAGAAAACTCTATCCAGCAAAGCTATCATTGGGGAATAGAAGGAAATACATAGAGTTTCTCAGAAAAACAAAAGGGGAAAGAGTTTATTACCACTAAACCATCCTTACAAGAAATTTTAGGGGAATTAATTGAATGGAAAGAAAAGGCCATAATTAGGAGTAAGCAAATTATGAAAGGAAAAAATTTCAAGGATTAAATATGGACATAATAAAAGTAGGAGATTCGTTACTTATAAAACCAGTATGGATGTTAAAAAACAAAAGGAGTAAAATCAATTATATCCATAAAAAATCAGTAAATATACTCACAAAATTAAAAAATGTGAAGTATGACATCATTTACATAAAACATAAAGGTGACATAAAATTTTAATGCTTTTTAGAATGGGCTCAACTTAAGCAACCATCAACTTAATATAGGCTCACACATGTATAAGATGTTATGTACAAACTGAATTATAACCACAAATCAAAAATCTGTAATAGATACACAAAAAAAAAAAGAAGAAAAAAGCATATAACCAAAAAAGATCATCAAACCACAAGTGAAGAAAGGACCGGAGAAGACCTACAAAAACAACTGTAAAATGAGTAACAAAGTTGCAATAAGTACATATTTATCAATAATTATTTTGAATATAAAAACTAAATGTGGAGGAGGAGACAAGATGGCAGAGAAGTAGGAGGTGTGTTTCAACCTGTCCCCTAAAGTGAGCTGATTACCTACCAAAGAACTCTGATCACCCATGAAATCAGCCTGAGATTAGAATTATACACTTCTGGATCTCTATGGGGGCAGAAGATGCCAGTGGGCAGGTAAAGTGGAGTGGGAACATCGGACTGATATCAGAAGATAAAAGGGGGAGGGAGTGAGAAGAAGTGACCCATTGGAAAGTAATACCCCAATACGAGAGTGCCCTGTGATTGGGGGACCAGCATTAACTTAGAATCTGGTTGAAATCACTCAAAAAGAGCAAAAGTTCTTAAGGGGAAATTGGTGGAATTAGGCGGTTAGGGACAGGGACTTAAGCCCACAGATCCAGGATGGCCATCACCAGCAGGGAACCAGAAAGCAGAGCAAAGAAGCCAGGTCTTAGTCCCTGAGCCACCAGTGCATCCAAGAGCATGTGGTTTGCAGCACCTGTGAGGATGAGGGAGGCTGCTGTGGATGCCAGCCAGCAGAACCACAGCCTTTTGCACTCTGCATGCGCGCTGCATGACCAGAGTCTGAGTCGCGCCCCACACCCTTCCCTGAAAGAGGTCCCTGCGGGTGCTAGCCAGCACTCTCTAAGACCCGGAGAGTCTGAGCACTCTCAGCCTTGGCCAGCGTGAAAATCTCAGTGCACTATCTCTGCTTGGGACCTCTCTGGTGATCTGGAGTTGCCCAGACAGTTGTGGCTAGGATTTCTCGTGGTTTTGGGTACAAGAGAGAGTTCCTGTGACCCCAGAGACCATGAGTGGGGACATACTCTGCCAGTGGCAGAGGGGGGATTTACGTGCTCTGGAGCACCCAGAGGGGAACACTGAGGCTTCTCTCTGAGATGGAGGTCTGGGTGCAGCTTGCTTTCCTCTAAACCTCCAAAAAAACCACCAAAAGCTGCCACGAGGAGGAAAAAAAAAAAAACAAAGAAACAAAAAAGCCTCCAGAGAACAAAGGCCTGAAAAAAACGGTTTCCTCAGAGCCCAACCCCTTAATGGGGGCATGAAGACTCCACTCTAGCAAAACTCCCTAAAAAACCATGCGGCAGGACCCTCCCCGAGAAAGCCAGCCCAAAAAAAACAAAACAAACAAACAAACCCAAGAGGACAACCACCACTACTTCATAGATACAACTTTATTTTTAATTCATTCCCATTATTCTGGTTCTTTTCATTTTTTAATATAAATTTTTAACCTATTTGCCATCACAATGAGATATTCAGTACATCAAATTCCATAATAACCTTTTAACCTGAACTTTTTTGATACATATACCTGTTTTACTTTTGCTTTTCTATTCTTTATTTTTTTATTTTTTTTAATATTCATATAGAGATAAGCTTCAAGATAATCCCCTTTCCCCAATCAATGCTACAACTATATGCAAACCAGTTTTAATCCCCCTTTATCTTAGGAAAGTTGAGTCCTTTAACAAAGATATCAAGATACATCCAGGAAGAATCAAAATAATCTTCCTCACCCACGCTGAGAATTTATAACCACCCTCCCATCTTTTTATTCTGTCAGTGTTTCTGTGTATTTGTTTTTGTTCTGGTAGTATATAAATCTTATGTGTAGGGCTCATTTTGACAGGGTTCTTTTTTAAATTTATTTATTTTTCTCTTATCTACTTTCGTTGTTCTTTTTGTTTGTCTGTTTTTGTTTGTATACTTCATAAATCTTACCTTGGGGGACCATTCAGCCTGGGCCTTCTCTTTTATTTTATCTTTCTTCTTTTTTTTTTTTTTTCCTGTCTCTGTCTTTTTTTCTTTTTCTTTCTTTTTGGTGGGGACTCTGAATTGCTCAGAAGCATTCTATGGTGCATCTTGCCTGCACCACAGTTGATACATTCAACTACACATCCGTTCAGCCATCTCTCAACAAAATGACTAGGAGGAGGAATCCCCAACAGAAGAAAAATTCAGAGACTGGGCCCTCTCCATCAGAGCTATGGGATATGGACATAGACAGTATGTCTGAAAGGGAATTCAGGCTAACAGTTATCGAGGCAATAGTTAGGTTAGAGAAAGCCTTTGATGACAAAATGGAATTTATTAGGGCAGAAGTGAAAGCCACCAGGGATGATGTTAACAATGCTCTCAGTGAGTTCCAATCTAATCTAAATTCTCTTTAAGCTAAGGTAACTGAGGCAGAAGATAGAATTAGTGATCTGGGGGACAAACAGATAGAGAAAAAAGATCAGGAGGAAGCCCAGAACAAACAGCTTAAAAGCCATGAAAACAGAATTAGGGAAATAAATGATGCCGTGAAATGTTCCAACATCAGAATTATTGGAATCTCTGAGGGGGAAGAGAAAGAAAGAAAACTAGAAGATATAGTTGAACAAATTCTCCATGAAAATTTTCCCAATCTGGTGAATGGAACCAGTGTTCATGTACAAGAGGTAGAAGGGTCTCCCTCCAAGATCTGAGAATCTAGAAAGACCTTGAGACACCTGATTGTGAAAATGAAGAATCATAATTCCCAGACAGGAGCTCTTTAAAGAGCTAGGGGGAAGAAATTTCTTACGTACAGAGGACAGCGCATCCAAAAAACATCAGACCTGCCCACAGAAACCTGGCAAGCCAGAAAGGGCTGACAACACATATTCAGGGCACTAAATGAGAAGGACATGCAGCCAAGAATACTTTATTCAGCAAGACTGATATTCAAAATGGATTGAGAGATAAAGAGCTTCCAAGACTGACAAGGTTTAAAAGACTATGCAACCACCAACCCGACACTGCAGGAAATATTAATGAGGGTTCTATAAAAGAGGAAAAATCATAAGAATATCATTGAACAGAAATACGTGGAGACAATCTATAGAAACAAAAATTTCACAGGTAACACGATGTCAATAAAAACGTATCTCTCAATAATCACTCTCAATGTCAATGGCCTAAATGCACCCATAAAATGGCATAGGGTTGCAGATTGGATAAAACAACAGGACCCATCCATATGTTGTCTACAAGAGACCCATTTTGAACCTAAGGATACATCCAGACTGAAAGTGGACAGATGGAGAAGCATCTTTCATGTCAATGGGCCTCAAAAGAAGGCTGGGGTAGTGATTCTCATATCAGATAAATTAGATTTTAAACTAAAGACTGTAGCCAGAGATACAGAAGGACACTACATCATTCTTAGAGGGACTATACTCCAAGAAGATCTAACAATTGTAAATATTTATGCCCCCAATATGGGAGAAGTCAATTACATAAGAAAACTGTTGATGAAGATAAAGAGTCATATTGATATGAATACTTTAATAGTAGGAGATCTTAATAAGCCCCTCTCAGTAATAGATCATCCAAGCAGAAAATCAATAAACAAACAAGAGCATAGAATGACACATTGGACCAGATGGACCTCATAGATATATACAGAACATTCCACCCTAAAACAACAGAATACTCATTCTTCTCGAGTGTACATGGAACCTTCTCCAGAATAGACCACATACTGGGTCACAAATCAGGACTCAACTGTTACCAAAAGATTGAGATTATTCCCTGCATATTCTCAGATCACAATGCTATGAAACTGGAACTCAACCACAAGGAAAAGGTTGGAAAGAATTCAAACACCTGGAAGCTAAAGATCACCTTGCTTAAGAATGCGTGGATCAACCAGGAAATCAAAGAAGAACTTAAACAATTCATAGAAACCAATGAGAATGAAGACACTTCAGTCCAAAACCTATGGGATACAACAAAAGCGGTTCTAAGAGGGAAATAAATAGCCATCCAAGCCTCCCTCAATAAAATTGAAAAATCCAGAACACACCAGATCTCTTTACACCTTGAAGAACTGGGGAATCAACAACAAATTAAGCCAATGACACACACAAGAAGGGAAATAATCAAGATTAGAGCAGAGATCAATGAGATAGAAACTAGAGATACAGTAGAACGCATCAATAAAACTAGAAGCGGGTTTTTTGAAAGAATCAATAAGATTGATAAACCATTGGCCAAACTAATCCAAAAGAAAAGAGAGAGGACCCAAATTAATAAAATTATGAATGAAAAGGGAGAGATCACAACTAACACCACGGAAATAGAAACAATCATCAGAAATTTTTATCAATAGTTATATGCCAATAAGTTAAGCAACCTAGATGAAATGGATGCATTCCTGGAAAACTATAAACTTCCACAACTGAACCAAGAAGAAATTTACAAGCTGAATAGACCAAATTCTAGTAATGAGATTGAAACAGTGATCAAAAACCTCCCAAAAAACAAGAGCCCAGGACCCGACGGATTCCCTGGGGAATTCTGCCAAACATTCAAAGAAGAAATAACACCTATTTTCCTGAAGCTGTTTCAAAAAATTGAAGCAGAAGGAAAACTTCCAGATTCTTTTTATGAAGCCAACATTACCCTGATTCCCAAACTAGATAAAGACCCCACCATAAAGGAGAATTTCAGACCAATATCCCTGATGAATATGGATGCTAAGATTTTCAACAAGATCCTAGCTAATAGGATCCAATAGCACATTAAAAAGATTATCCACCAGGACCAAGTGGGATTCCTCTCCGTGTTTCAAGGATGGTTCAACATTAGCAAATCAATCAATGTGATAGAACAAATTAATAAGAGAAGAGAGAAGAACCACATGGTGCTCTCAATTGATGCAGGAAAAGCATTTGACATAATCCAGCATCCATTCCTGATTAAAACACTTCAAAGTATAGGGATAGAGGGAACATTCCTCAACTTCATAAAATCTATCTATGAAAAACCCACAGCAAATATCATCCTCAATGGGAAAAAGCTCACAGCCTTCCTGTTGAGATCAGGAACATAAGAAGGATGCTCACTCTCACCAATCTTGTTCAACATAGTATTAGAAGTCCTAGCAACAGCAATCAGACAACAAAGAGAAATAAAAGGTATTCAAATTGGCAATGAAGAAGTCAAACTCTCTCTCTTCACAGATGACATGATACTTTATATGGAAAACCCAAAAGACTCCACCCCCAAATTTATAGAACTCATACAGCAATTCAGCAACGTGGCAGGATACAAAATCAATCCACAGAAATCAGTCGCTTTCTAATACACTAACAACTAAAATACAGAAAGGGAAATTAGGGAATTGATTCCATTTTCTATAGCACCAAGAACCATAAGATACCTGGGATTAAACCTAACCAAAGAGGTAAAGGATCTGTACTTGAGGAACTACAGAACACTCATGAAAGAAATCGAAGAAGACACAAAAAGGTGGAAGACCATTCCATGCTCATGGATTGGAAAATAAACATTGTTAATATGTCTATACTGCTAGAGCAATCTATACTTTCAATGCCATCCTGATCAAAATTCCACCAGCTTTATTCAAAGAGCTGGAGCAAACAATCTAAAATTTGTATGGAACCAGAAGAGACCCCAAATTGCTAAGGAAATGTTGAAAAAGAAAAACAAACCTGGGGGCATCACGTTGCCTGATTTCAAGCTTTACTACAAAGCTGTGAGCACCAAGACAGCATGGTACTGGCACAAAAACAGACACATAGACCAGTGGAACAGAGTAGAGAGCCCAGATATGGACCCTCAACTCTATGGTCAAATAATCTTCGACAAAACAGGAAAAAATATACAGTGGAAAAAAGACAGTCTCTTCAATAAATGGTGCTGGGAAAATTGGACAGCTACATGTAGAAGAATGAAACTCGACCATTCTCTTACACCATACACAAAGATAAACTCGAAATGGATAAAAGACCTCAATGTGAAGCAGGAATCCATCAGAATCCCAGAGGAGAACATAGGCAGTAACCTCTTTGATATCAGCCACAGCAACTTCTTTCAAGATATGTCTCCAAAGGCAAAGGAAACAAAAGCAAAAATGAATTTTTGGGACTTCTAGATCAAAAGCTTCTGCACAGCAAAGGAAACAGTCAACAAAACAAAAAGGCAAACCACAGAATGGGAGAAGATATTCGCAAATGACAGTACAGACAAAAGGCTGATATCCAGGATCTATAAAGAACTCCTCAAACTCAACACACACAAAACAGATAATCATGTCAAAAAATGGGCAGAAGACATGAACAGACACTTCTCCAATGAAGACATACAAATGGCTAACAGACACATGAAAAAATGTTCATCATCACCAGCCATCAGGGAGATTCAAATCAAAACCACATTGAGATACCACCTTACACCAGTTAGAATGGCCAAAATTAACAAGACAGTAAACAACATGTGTTGGAGAGGATGTGGAGAAAGGGGAACCCTCTTACACTGTTGGTGGGAATGCAAGTTTGTGCAGCCACTTTGGAAAACAATGTGGAGATTCTTTAAGAAATTAAAAATATAGCTACTCTATGACCCTGCAATTGCACCACTGGGTATTTACACCAAAGATACAGATGTAGTGAAAAGAAGGGCCATTTGTACCCCAATGTTCATTGCGACAATGGCCACAGTCACCAAACTGTGGAAAGAAACAAGATGCCCTTCAATGGATGAATGGATAAGGAAGATGTGGTCCATATATACCATGGAGTATTATGCCTCCATCAGAAAGGATGAATACCCAACTTTTGTATCAACATGGACGGGACTGGGAGAGATTATGCTGAGTGAAATAAGTCAAGCAGAGAGAGTCAATTATCATATGGTTTCACTTATTTGTGGAGCATAAGAAATAACATGGAGGACATGGGGAGATGGAGAGGAGAAGGGAGTTGGGGGAAATTGGAAGGGGGAGATGAACCATGAGAGACTATGGACTCTGAAAAACAATCTGAGGGTTCTGAAGGGGCTGAGGGTGGGAGGTTGGGTGAGCCAGGTGGTGGGTATTATGGAGGGCATGTATTGCATGGAACACTGAGTGTGGTACATAAACAATGAATTCTGGTACTCTGAAAAGAAATTTTAAAAATTAAAAAAAAAAAACTAAATGCGCCAATCAAAATACATAGAAATACAGAGGGTTACTAAAAGAACAAGACCCATCTATGTATGCCATGTACAAGTGACTCACTTCAGATCTAAAGACATATGCAGATTAAAAGGAAAAGATGGAAAAATGTTTTTCATGAAAATGGAAGCAAAGAAAAAGCTGGGGTAACAACACTTAAAATGGACAAAATAGACTTTAAGACAAAGACTATAATCACAGACAAAGAAGGATGCTACATAATGATAAAGGTAAATATCCATATGATCCAGTAATTCCACTACTTTGCATTTACCCAAAGAAAAGAAAAACACTAAATGGAAAAGATTAATATATCTCTATGTTTATGGCAGCACTATGTACAATAGCCCAGATACAGAAGGAAGTCAAGGATCCATCCATAGATGAGTAGATAAAGAAGAAATGGTATATATAGGCAATGGAAATTAACTCAGCCACAAAAAAAAAAAAAAAAAAAAAAAGACAAATCTTGTCATTTCCAGCAACATGGATAGACCTAGAGGACATAATGCTAAGTGAAATAAGGCAGTCAGAGAAAGATGAATACCATATGATTTCACTCATATGTGGAATTTAAGACTCAAAATGAAAGAACAAACAAAGAAAAAAGAGACTAATAAAAAAACAGACTCTTAAATACAGAAAACAAACTGATGGTTGACAGAGGAGAGGTGAGTCGGGAGATGTGTGAAGTAGAAAAAGGGGATTAAGGGTTACACTTATCCTCATGAGCACTGAGAAATGGATAGAATTGTTCAATCATTATATTGAACACCTAAAACTAATGTAACATTGTTAATTATGCTTGAACAAAAACAAAAACAAACAAAAATATCATTCTCAAAGTTGGCCTAGGAAACAAGTGTCAACCAGCACAATGGAAAAAGTAGTCCTCAACAGAAGTGGAAGAATTTCCTCAGTGTGTGTAACTCAAAAGAACAAATAAGACAAAAGTAGCTAATTATTCATTAAGCAGCAGTATATTCCTAAACCTATGAAAATGATGGCACTGTGTAAACTACCAAAAAACAAAAAACAAAAAAAAAAAAAAGAAAAGAAAAAGAAAAAAGAAAAAGATAATTCTAAGTCGGGAAACAAAGGAACAAGGAGAATTTGCTTATAGCTGAGTGTCCATCTTGAATGTTAGCAAAATAGGAAATTCTTTATGTAATAACAGTAATAACAAGCTAGTTTTAATATGTAACTTAAGGTGGTCTAATATAAACACAAGAAAATACACAATTGTGTGTAACAAGTGGCTCCCAGCAAGTTCAGGTAGCTATTATATAATAAAGATTACTCTTTTTTTTTTATATTTTATTTATTTGTTTGACAGAGATCACGAGTAGGCAGAGAGGCAGGAGGAAGCAGGCTCCCCATTGAGTAAAGAGCCTGATGTGAGGCTCGATCCCAAGAACCTGGGATCATGACCTGAACAAAGGCAGAGGCTTTAACCCACTGAGCCACCCAGGCACCCCAGGCACTGAGTCTGGGTGACTCAGTTCTTTAGTTTTTAATTGCTAAAGCTTTAGAACTAAGGTGATAGATGTAGTTCATTATTACAACAAAAATTCCAGAGCATGAACTTAAAATAAGTTCTATACAACTCAGACACTGTTTCATTATATGTCAAGGGTTGACTTTGTAGGTTCATGTATTTATGTGTATATGAATCAGTTTAATAATAAGAAAAACTTACTAAAACTTTTTATTCTTTCAATATTCTTCAGATTAGTTCATAAACCTAAATACCCACCCCAATTCTTTAGATTGGATGGGTCAATCAGTTATTACCACAGTTATGCTGCAGAACAAATTATTTTAACATAGTGACATAAAACAACTAAGCAATTTTCCTGTACAGGTCTTCTGGTCAACTGGGCTTTGGCTTTTCTAAACTGGGCTTAGAAGTCTTGGCTCCAGGCTGTGGTTTGAGTCCTGGTCTTCTCCATATGTTTGTCATCTTCCTTTGACCAGTGACTACCAAAGTCATATTCTCTTTTGGTGAAAGTCAGAAGCTCAACAGCAAGGGCAAGACCAACCATATAAATCCTTTCAAGTCTCCATGAAAGTTTCATCTCTAGCATACTTTAACCAAACCAAGTCATATGGCAAGCTGAATGGCAATAAAGCAGAGAAGTATATACTCTATCCATAAAGTGAATATTTCCTAATCAATATTTAATATACCACAGTGAGGAAAGAATTTACCACTGAAAGTAAATGTGATAGAAGCTCAATAAGTGAGGAGAGTTGGGACTGCAGGAAAAGGATCTTTAAAATGTCAGAGAGTAAATTTCCTTAAAAGAGGCATGTCTCCCTTTAGAAAAGTCCAAGAGCATTTAGAGTAAAGATTATAGTAAACAGTGAGTGAAATAAAAGTTGCATTAATTCATTTAATGAGCACCCTAGAATTTGCCAAGCACTTCACCAGGCACTGAAGAAAGAAAGAGGAAAAGTACAGGAACTTCTCTATGAAGATGACAGAACACACAGGAGCAGTGAATTGTGATTTAAAGGATGGATCCTAAAATGGCAAATAGCACATCACAGAGTGAGTGACAGCAAGTGGACGCATCAACACTAGCTATACAGGGGTTCTCACAGCAGGATCAGAAGTCAAAGGCACACACCTTTGCAATATGAGAGGCATGAGGGACATGAAAGATGGCA
The DNA here is from genome assembly GCF_010015895.1 of Lontra canadensis. NCBI lineage: Eukaryota > Metazoa > Chordata > Mammalia > Carnivora > Mustelidae > Lontra > Lontra canadensis. The sequence goes on from NW_022631001.1 coordinate 4,835,164, forward strand.
TTTATTACTGCAAGGACTTTCCGCACAGAGATCCTGAAGCCACAGAGGAAACTGAGAAAGCTGAAGTTCCAGGAGCCTGCTGTTGTATGAGACCCTATTTCAATTCCAGCTTGGGAACAATAAAAACAGCTGTGTTTATTTTAATTTACATTCAGAAAATACATTATTTCAAATTACTGACTTGAAGGAAAAGTGTTGAAGCATATTTCAGAGCAGGCTTTTTGGATAAAATGACAACAGAATAATTTTGTTTTATTCATAGATAAACAGACAAGAGGAAACATGACATCAAGCTATTTTTTCCCTACACATAGTGTGAGTTTGCTGTGTATGGATCCAGAGGCTCCTGTCTTAGACCCTATGTAATAATAGCTTTGTCACTGTCATAGTTATAATTGTCACGACTACTGACATTTTTTCCAAGTAGCAGATACTGTATTAAGTGTCTGACCTGTATATAGCTCATTAAACTCCAACCATATGAAATATGTATTATTAATTCCCTTTAATGAAGGAATTCTGTGTCAGAATAACTTGTCTAAGATGAAGCAGCTAGTAAATGGGAAAGTCAAACTTTAAACTCAGGTGTAGTCTGATGCCAAAGCATCAGCATTAAAATGATTTATTACACATTTTCTAGATATATAATAAAAGCTTTGCTTGGATTTGGGTTATAATTAAGAGGTACTATGACTGAGGTATCAAATCAAGTTTTGTTCAAATCTGTAGAACACTTCAATGAGGAGAGGTGAGAGTTAATGTGCTCTCTAAATTTAACATCTGATATTAATAGAGATTTTTTTCACACTATTAAATGGAAATGAAGCTCATAGAATGAGAGTTATCTTTCATTGATCAAATAATGTGATGATTTACAGAGGTACCATCATAAGCCTTGGGGCACTATAAAAGCCCAGTTGATATAATATTGAACAGCTCACTTTGATAGGCTCAATAATAATAATTTCTGAGTCCCTTCATTGATAAGAGCTGCAAGAATAAATTGAAAGGGAACAAAACTTTAATATTTAAATAAATGCTGCTCAAATATATGTAATAAGGATTCTACAAAGCAGGATTTTGTTATCTGAATAGTAAGGCAATAGAAAAAAAGTTTTTAGAAAATGATCTTTGATCCTTGCTCAAAAGAAGGAAATGAAAGAAATCTGCCTGTTTCTTTTTGACAGATGTTCAAGTCTTGTTAAATATATGATAAATTTAATAATTTATGTCCAACATAAGGAGGTGCTGGTTTCAGTAGTAAAACCTTAGCCAATTTTACTCCAGCGGCAAACACCTAACATATTTACTCAAAATATATTATGATTAAATTACAAAAAAATAATAATAAACACACATCCTAAATATTTAAAAGTTATAAGATGTCAGGAGTAACATATGCTCATAATTCTGTTGTTTACCATTTGTCCTCTTTCTAAAAAATAATCCTTTATAAAGTTCCTTCGTTATATTTTTTAGTATAGGCATGTCTGTTCCTTGAACTCCTGAGATGTTTTTTTCCCCTTTTGCATTCAAATCAGCATATTTCCTGATTTTAATCCTTACCGTTTTCTTCCTGGTGTTTCTCTCAAATCTGATAACTGTATATAGGAACACTCACCAATAACTTTATCTTCTTTTGCACGTTTTTTCATCAAAAAAATTTTCTCAGTGCCATTTTTTCTGGGCAATCTGGATCAATTGCTCTACCATCTGTATCAGCTATCAAAAAAATTTTTTCTATATATTTTTTCTATTGTCTATGTATTTTCTTGATCTAAATAACTTAAAATCACTTTAAGGTGAAAATTTTTTTCTCATCACTACACTTTTTCCCACAAACCAGTTATCATAAACAACAAACAATAGTAAAATGGTTCTGGTATTTATGCAACCATAATGTTTTAGGTTCATTATTTATAACCTTTTTTTTTAATTATGTTATATTAGTCACCATACAATATGTCATTAGTTTTTGATGTACTATTCCATGATTCATTGTTTGCATGTAATACATAGTACTCCATGTAAACCGTGCCATTCTTAATACCCATTACCAGGTTAACACATCCACCTGCCCACCTCCCCTCTGAAACCCTCAGTTTGTTTCCCAGAGTCCATAGTCTCTCATGGTTCTCTTCCCCCTCCAATTTCCCTCCCCACCTTCATTTTTCCCTTCCTTCTCTTAATGTCCTGCATGCTATTCCTCATGCTCCACAAATAAGTGAAACTGTATGATAATTGACTTTCTCTGCTAGACTTATGTCACTTAGCATAATCTCCAGTCCCATTCATGTTAATGCAAAAGTTGGGTATTCATCCTTTCTGATGGCTAAGTAATATTTCATTGTGTATATGGACCACATCTTCTTTATCCATTCATCTGTTGAAGGGCATCTTGGCTCTTTCCAGGGTTTGGCTATTGTGGACATTGCTGCTGTGAACATTGGGGTGTATATGGCCCTTCTTTTCAATACATCTGTGTCTTTGGGGTAAATACCCAGTAGTGCAAATATCTGGGTCGTATAGTACTTCTATTTTTAATTTTTTTAGGAACCTCCACACTGTTTTCCAAAGTGGCTGCCCCAATGTGCCTTCCTACCAACATACACCAACAGTGTAAGAGGGTTCCCCTTTCTCCAAAATTTCTCCAACATTTGTTGTTTCTTGCCTTGTCAATTTTTGCCATTCTAACTGGTGTAAGGTAGTATCTCAATGTGGCTTTGATTTGAATTTCCCTGATGGCTAATGATGATGAACATTTTTTCATGTGTCTGTTAGCCATTTGTATGTCTTCATTGGGGAAGTGTCTGCTCAGGTCTTCTGCCCATTTTTTTTTTTTTTACTTGCTTCTTGTTTCCCAGATGTTGAGTTTGAGAAATTGTTTATAGATCTTAGTTATCAACCCTTTATCTGTAGTGTCATTTGCAAATAATCTTCTCCCATTCTGTGAGTTGCCTCTTAGTTTTGTTGACTGTTTCCTTTGCTGTGCAGAAGCTTTTTATCTTGATTAAGTCCCCAAAGTTCATTTTTGCTTTTGTTTCCCTGGCCTTTGGAGATGTGTCTTTAAAGAAGTTGCTGGGGCCGATGTTGAAGAGGTTACTGCTTATGTTGTCCTCTAGGATTTTGATGGATTCCTGTCTCACATTGAGGTCTTTCAGCCATTTTGAGTTTATCTTTGTGTATGGTGTAAGATAAGGGTCAAGTTTCATTCTTCCATAGCTGTCCAATTTTCCTAGCACCATTTATTGAAGAAACTGTCTTTTTTTCCATTGGATGTTTTTTCCTGCTTTGTCAAAGTTTATTTGACCATAGGTTTGAGAGTCCATATGTGGACTCTCTTTCTGTTCCATTGGTCTATGTATCAGTTTTTGTGCCGGTACCATGCTGTCTTGGTGATCACAGCTTTGTAGTATAGCTTGAAATCAGGAAGCATGATGCTCCCAGCTTTGTTTTTCTTTTTCAACATTTCCTTGGTAATTCAAGGTCTTCTCTGATTCCATAAAAATTTTAGGATTGTTTGTTCCAGCATTGCAAAAAATGCTGTCAGTATTTTGATCAGGATGGTGTTGAAAGTATACATTGCTCTCAGCAGCATAGACATTTTAACAATGTTTGTTCTTCTGATCCATGAGCATGAATGTTTTTCCATATTTTTGTGTCTTCTTCAATTTCTTTTATAAGTGTTGTGTAGTTCCTAGAGTATAGAAGCTTTATCTCTTTGGTTAGGTTTACTCCAAGGTATCTTATGGTTTTTGGTGTTATTGTAAATGGAATTGATTTTCTAATGTATCTTTCTACAGTTACATTGTTAGTGTATAAGAAAGCAACTGATTTCTGTGCATTGATTTTGTATCCTGCCACATTACTGAATTGCTGTATGAATTCTAGTAGTTTGGGGATGGAGTCCTTTGGATTATCCACATTAAGGATTAAGTCATCTGTAAAGAGAGAGAGAGTTTGTCTTCTTTGCCTATTTAAATACCTTTTCTTTTCTTTTTGTTGTCTGGTTTTCATTGATACGACTTCTAGTACTATGTTGAACAACAGTGGTGAGTGTGGGCATCCTTGCCATGTTCCTGATCTTAAGGTAAAGGTTCTCAGCTTTTCCCCCATTGAGAATGATATTTGCTGTTGGTTTTTCATGGGTGGTTTTTATGAAGTTGAGAAATGTTCCCTCTATCTCTACACTCTAAAAAGTTTTAATCAGGAAAGGATGCTGTATTTTTCTGCATCAGTTGAGAGGCCCATGTGGTCCTTCTCTCTTATTAATTAGTTCTATCATGTTGATTGATTTCCAAATGTTGAACCACCCTTGCATCCCAGGGATAAATCTCACCTGGTCGTGATGGATAATTCTTCTAATGTATTACTGTATCCAGTTAGCTAGAATCTTTTTGAGAATTTTGGCATCCATATTCATCAGGGATGTTGGTATGGAATTTTCCCTTTTTATGAAGTCTTTGCCTGGTTTTGGAATCAAGATAACAATGGCCTCATAGAATAAGTCTGGAAGTTTTCCTTTGGTTTCTTCCTTCTTTCCTTTTTTTTTTTTTTAACAGCTTCACAGGAGAATAGGTATTATTTCTTCTTTGAATTTTTAGTAGAATTCCCCAGAGAATCCATCAGGTCATAGACTCTTGTTTTGGGGGGAGATTTTTGATCACTGCTTCAATCAACTCCAGTTCTTTAAGGTATAGAGTTTGTGTATTCGGGATTTTTCTATTTTTTTAAGTGAGGCTTGGATGGTTATGTATTTCGCTTAGGACTGCCTTTGCCATATCCCATAGGTTTTGGACCAATGTGTTTTCATTCTCATTGGTTTCTATGAATTGTTTAAGTTCTTCTTTGATTTCCTGGTTGACTCAACATTCTGGAGCAGAATGATCTTTAGCTTCCAAGTGTTTGAATTTCTTCCAAATTTTTCTTGTGTTTGAGTTCCAATTTCAAAGCATTGTGTCTGAGAATATGCAGGGAATAATCTCAATCTTTTGGTATAAATTGAGACTTGATTTGTGACCCAGTATGTCGTCTATTCTGGAGAAAGTTCCATGTGCACCTGAGAAGAATGAATATTCTCTTGTTTTAGGATGGAATGTTTTGTATATATCTATAAGGGTCCATTTGGTCCAGGGTGTCATTCAAAGCTCTTGTTTCTTTATTGATTTTCTGTTTAATCTATCTATTGCTGAGTATGGAGTTCTGAGGGCTCCTACTATTAACATATTCTTATCAATATATCTCTTTATTTTGATTAGCTGTTGGCTTATATAGTTGGATGCTCCCATGTTAGGGGCATAGATATGTACAATTGTTAGATCTTCTTGTTTGAGATACCCTATAAGAATGATATAGTGTCCTTCTGTATCTCTAACTACAGTCTTTTGCTTAAAATCTAATTTGTCTTATATGAGACTTCTTACCCAGCTTTCTTTTGAGGTCTGTTGGCATGAAACATGGTTCTTCATCCCTTCACCTTCAGTCTGGATATATCTTTGGGCTCAAAATGAGTGTCTTGTAGACAGTGTTTGGATGGGTCCTGTCCTTTTAGCCAATCTACTACCTTGTGCCATTTTATGGGAGCATTTAGGCTGTTCACATTGACAGTGATTATTGAAAGATATGATTTTACTGTCATCATGTTGCCTATGAAATCTTTGTTTCTGTAGATTGTCCTATAAATTTCTGTTCTATATCATTCTTCAGGTCTTTCTACTTTTATAGAACCTCCCCTGAAAATTTCTTGCAGGGCCACCTTAGCGTTCACATATTCTTTCAGTTTCTGCCAGTCCTGGGATCTCCTTATCTCTCCATCCATTCTGAATAACAACCTTACCAGATGAAGAATTCTTGGCTGCATCTTATTCTCATTTAGTATCTGGAATATGTCTTTCCTCCCCTTTCTGGCTTGCCAGGTCTCTGTGGACAGGTTTGATGTTCCTCCCTCTATACATAAGGAACCTCTTCCCAACTTCCCTTACGATGGTTTCCTTGGTTCTAAGATTTGCAAGTTTTATTATTACATGCTGGTCTGTTCTCCTTGATCTAGGGAGGAGTCATCTCTGTCTCTAGGACATGAATGCTTGCTTCATTCCCCAGATTAGGGAAGTTCTTGGCTATAATTTTGTCAAATTACCTTCTAGTCCTCTCTCTCTCTATCCTCCTCAGGGATCCCAATAATTCTGACATTGAAATATTTCATGGTGTCATTTATTTCTCTAATTCTGCTTTCATGGATTTTAAACTGTGTGTTCCAGGCCTCCTCCTGTTCCTTCTTTTCTATCGGTTTCTCCTCTAAATCACTAATTTGTTCTGCCTCATTTACCCTAGCTATTAGAGTATCTAGATTAGATTGGATCTCATTGATAGCATTTTTAAGTTTCACCAGATCAGCTCTCATTTCTGTCCTTAGAGAATCCATGTTGCCATTAATGGATTTCTCCATTCTAGTTATCATCTTCATAACTGTTACCCTAAAGTCTATTTCTGACATCTTGCTTATATCCATACCCATTAGTTCTGTGGCAGAGGTCACAGTCCCTGAGGGTTTTTGAGGGTTCTTTCTCTTAGTCATTCTGTTGAGGGGTGGTTGAAGGAATGTAGAGAGTCCAAATTATTGACCACAACCCAAAGCAAGAAACACCTGTTTTATAGGGACCTTAGCGTTGTCGTTGTCAGGTTGTTTTCCGGGGGAGGAGCCTGCCATGTTGCTATTCAAGCAACCCTGTTTGGGCAGAGTTGCCCTGCCCCACTGTGGGGGGAGATGGGCTCAGTGATAACCAGTTTGGGGGGACTTTTGTTCTCTGACAGCTTTCCCTGACAGCTTTCTGTGTCTCTTCCAAGAGATAGATAAAAAGTGACCACATCCATCTTATTCCTTATGCTCCATAAGTAAGTGAAACCATATGATAATTGACTCTCTCTGCTTGACTTATTTCATTCAGCATAATTTCCTCCAGTCCCATCCATGTTGATACAAAAGTTAGGTATTCATCCTTTCTGATGTAGGCATAATATTCCATTGTATATATGGACCATATCTTCTTTATCTATTCCTTGGTTGAAGGGTATCTTGGCTCTTTCCACAGTTTGGTGACTGTGACCATTGCTGCTATGAACATTGAGGTACAGATGGCCCTTCTTTTCACTATATCTGTATCTTTGGGGTTTTAGAAGGGATGGGGTGAGGGGTTTAGTGAGCCTGGTGGTGAGTATGAAGGAGGGCACGTATTGCATGGAGCACTGGGTGTGATGAATAAATGATGAATATTGCAACACTGAAAAAATAAAATAAAGTTTAAAAAAAAATTAAGTGACCATATCCAGACCTCTGTCTCAGAACAGAGAGCTCACAGTCTGTTCTTCAGTGAGGTCTCTAGGCCACATTGTCTTTGTTTCTGTCTATGCTACTAAAAACTGCAATATCCTGCATTGTGTACCCCACAGCAGCACTCCTAGCCCTCACTTCCAGGTCCAGGCACATCTATGCCCTATTTGCTTCTAAAACCACCAACCACCCCCAGTTCTCTCACACACACACACACACACACACACACACACACACACACCCTGCACCTCCAGGTTTCAGTCTGGGGGCTGCCCTAAAAGACCTTTCCCCACCACTACTGGTCTGTAAGTCTGTACCAGTCCCCAGTCCAAGAGGCTTTTGTGGTCTGGTGGCACAGGATCCCAGAGGATCCTTCCCTTGCCTTCCATTTATCTTCTGATATCTGCCTGCAGAATCACAGCTCCCCACTTCATACGTCAAGATCAACCACCTGAGATATTCTGTTTATAGAGATCCAGATGTATCTTCTTACTTCACAGGCTTATTTTGTGGGTGTTCAGAATTGTCTCATAGATATGCAGCTGAATTCAGGGAACTGGTTAAAATAGGTCCCCTATCCTCTGTCATCGGTGCCTCTCATCATTTATAACCTTCAATAGTAATCAAAACTCACTCACTAACAAGTGAAGGAAACTGAGCTCAAACACTCTTAATTTTAAAAAAAAAATGTATTTTATTGTTTAACCAAGACACCCAGAGGTGGAACTGGCCTCAGGCAAATTTAGAACTAGAGATTAAAGGATGTCATAAAGCATATTCCTCTTGCTCTCATTCTCTTTCTCTCCCTTTCTCTGTCTTAAGCCTAGTTCCCTCTTTATGTTAGAAATATTTGCTTTGACTACAAATAGACTTCATTTATGAAGCTAATGAAGATGACAGTTCCTCATTTTCAATAGCCAGCTTCCAACTTTAACAAAATGATACAGAGGTTTTTGTTTGTAGCTATTACCGATCTAATATCTATATACCAATACAAATACTAATGCCAAGGAAAGTCTTTTATACATTAGCTGGGTCAGTGACACATATTGGCTATTCACTATTCACTATCACCAAAGACATAGGATATTATGATTCGCCAATTCTAGGATCCATGTCTGGTAAAGAGGGAGAACATACCACCTTAACTGACATCTCACTAGAAGGAACTTGTGCACACACCTGTGCCTCAGATTTGATGGCTAAAGCTTGAGGAATGGGCCAAAGATTACTTGGCTTTCATAGCCAATAGGGCTTCTACTCATGTGTACCATAGTAATGTAGCAAAAAGCAGTGGTTATTAACTAGCTACTTCTCCAGAGAGGAAACAAGAACATGCATTGTCCAGTCTTTCCCTAAAGAAAAACACTTTTCCTGGCTTATTTGCATATTTTTAAAGTTGCTGCCTGAGGGCAACAGTTCTAATCAACTTCAATCAAGATGCTGACTGTAATCATCTTTGGGACAATGATGGGTCTTGGCACACTCTCAACTACTGGGAGCAACTAAAATCAAAGGACGCAGTTTGGACAGTTATGAAGGTTAGAGAAACAATAAGGAGCATAAGCTGGGCTGACTGATGAGATCAGTCTGTCAAGACTGGGAGAAGCAGCTCTTTTATCCATTGCACAGAAACTAGCACAGAGAGTCAAGAATAATGAAGAAATGAATATGTTCAAAACAGAAGAACACAGCAAATATCCTGTATCCAAGCTTAATGAAATAGATTTAAGTGATATACCTGAAAGAGACATCAAAATAATGAAAATAAAGATACTCATCAAGTCAAGAGAACAATGTGTGAACAAAGCAAGATTTCAACAAAAAGACAGAAAACATAAAAAGCAACATACAGAAATCACAGTGCTGAAAAATACAATAACTAAAAAATTCCATAGAGGATTTGAACAACAAACTAGATAAAGTGAAAGAAAGGATCAGAGGACCTAAATATAGGGCAGTAGAATACATTAAGAGAAGCAAAAAGAAAAAAAATGAAAGACTGAAGATAGCTTAAGGATTTATAGGACAATATTAAGTAGGTCAATATATACATTATAGAGTACCTAGAAGCAAAAGAGAGAGAGAAAAGAGCAGAAAGCTTATTCGGAGAAATAATGGCTGAAAACTTCCCTAACCTGGGGAAAGAAACAGATATCCCAATCCAGGAAGTCCAAAAATTCCCAAATAAGAAGAATCCAAAGAGAAACATTAAAATTAAATTGTCAAAAATTAAAGAAATATAATAATTAAATTGTCCAAAGTCAAAGACAAGGAGCGAATTTTTAAAAATATTTTATTTATTTACTTGACAGAGAGCTGGAGGCAGAGAAAAAGTACACAGAGCAGCAGAGAGAGGGAGGACAAGCAGGCTCTCCACTGATCAGGGATCCCCAGGTGGGGCTTGATCCCAGGCCCCCAGAATCATGACCTGACCCGAAGGCAGCCACCTTAACCGATTGAGCCACCCAAGTGCCCCAACAAGGAGAGAATCTTAAAAGAAGAAAAAGAACAACCTATATATGGAAGGAAATTCCCACTGACCATCAGCAGATTTTTTAGTAGAAATGTTTCAAGCTAGAAGTAATGGCATGATAAATTCAAAGTACTTTAAAAAACAAAAACAAAACAAAAACAAAAAAACAAAACAAAAAACAAACAAAAAAAACCCTTTGCCAATCAAGAATACATTACTTAGAAAAGTTGTCCTTCAGATTTGAGAGTTTTCCAAATAAACAAAATCTGAAAGAAATCATTACCACTAGACCAGCCTAAAAAGAAATGTTAAAGAGGGCTTTACAAGATGTAACAAAGGATGCTAGTTTAACAACAAGAAAATAAGAAAGTATAAAATTCACTTGTAAGGATAAATATACAGTTAAATTTAGAATACTCTAATAGGTAATGGTGATGGTAAATCACTTATAACTCTAGTATGAAGGTAAACGACAAAAGTATTAAAAATAATAATAATTGAAATAATGTGTTAGTGGATACTCAATGTAAAAAAGATGGAAATTGTGATATCAAAAATAAAATATGAGAGGGGGAGTATAAAAATAAAGATCTTTTGTATGCATTCAAAGTTAAGCTGTTATTAAAATAAACATAATGTTATAAATATATTTTATGTAAGCCTCATGATAACCACAGGGCAAAAGCCTGTAATAGATACACAAAAAATAAAGAAAAAGAGATCAAAGAATACCCATTACAGCCCCATTGAATGACAAAGGAAAAGAAAAGGAGAGGAAGAAAGGAACATGAGAATTACTAAACAATTAGAAAAAAGATAAAGGCAATAGTAAATCCATACTTATCAATAAATATAAATGGACTAAATTATGTTTTTAGTAAAACATAGAGTGGCTGATGGATTAAAAGAAGGCAAATCTGGGGTGCCTGAGTGGCTCAGTGGGGTAAGCCTCTGCTTTCGGGCTCAGGTCATGATCTCAGGGTCCTGCGATCGAGCCCCACGTCGGGCTTTCTGCTCAGCAGGGAGCCTGCTTCCACCTCTCTCTCTCTCTCTGCCTGCCTTTCTGCCTACTTCTGATCTCTCTGTCAAATAAATAAAAAATAAATCTTAAAAAAAGAAGGCAAATCTATATGCTGCCTATAAGAGACTCACTTAAGATTTACGTATACACAGAGATTGAAAGTAAAGAGATGGAAAAAGATATGTCATGTAAATAGAAACAAAAAGAGAGCAGAAGTAACTATACTTCAGCAAAAGAGAGCTTAAGCTAAAAACTAAAACCAGAGAAAAAGAAAGTCATTATATAATGACTTTTTTTATCATTATAAAGGACTTAATTCATCAAAGTTAAAATATTTTTAAGTATTTATGCACCCAACAAAGGAATACCTAAATATATAAAACAAATATTGCTAGATCTGAAAGGGGAAACATACAGAAATACAATAATAACAGGGAACTTCAAACCCCACTTCCAACAGTGGATAGATCATCCAGACAGAAAGTCAATAAGGAAACAATGACAAGCAACACAGAAAAACAGGTGGATTTAACAGATATATACAGAATATTCCAACCATCAGCAGAAGAATGCACATTTTTTAAGGGCACATGAAATATTCTGCAACATAGATTATTTGTTAGGCCATAAAACAAGGCTTAATAGATTTAAGAAGATTGAAATCCTATCAAGGTCTTATCTGACCACAATGGTGAGAAACTGGAAATCAGTTAGAAGAAGAAAAGTAGAAAACTAAACTCACAAGTGCTTGTAGATTAAATAACATGCTCCTGGAAAACCAATGGATTAAAAGGAAATCAAAAAAGAAATCAAAAAATAACTTGAGAAAATTAAAATGGAAACAACACATACCAAAACCTATGGAATATAGTAAAAGCAGTGCTAAGGCAGAATTATACGGATAAATAACATCATTAAGAAAAAAAAATCAAACCCAAAGAAACAAGTTACCTTTATACCTCAAGGAACTAGGAAAATAAGGACAAACTAAGCCCAAATTTAGAAGAAAATAAGAAATAGCCAAGATCAAAGTGGAAATAAAAGGAATAGGCTAAAAAGATAGTAGAAAAGATCAATAAATCTAAAAGCTTTTTTTTTTAATAAAATAGACAACTCTTCAACTAGACTCATGGAGAAAAAAGGAGAGAGAACCTAAATAAATAAAATCATAAATGAATTATGACCTTGAAAAAGAAAACCAAAACTGAAGGCATCACAATTCCAGACTTCAAGTCATATTACAAAGCTACAGTGATCAAGACAAAGCTATGGTATTGGCACAAAAAATTGACACATGGACCAATTGAACAGAATAGAAAACCCAGAAATGAACTCACAACTACATGGTCAATTAATCTTCAACAAAGCAGAAAAGAAATCCAATGGGAAAAACACAGTCTGTTCTACAACGGATTTGAGAAAACTGGACAGCAACATCTAAAAGAATGAAACTTTCTTACACCTTAAACAAAAATAAATTCAGAGTGCATTAAAGACCTAAATGGGAGACTTGAAACCTTAAAAATCCTACAGGAGAACACAGGCAGTAATCTCTTTGACATCAGCCATAGCAAGTTCTTACCAGATATGTCTCCTGGGTGAGGAAAACAAAAGCAAAAATCAATTATTGGAACTTCATCAAAATAAAAAGCTTCTGCAGAGCAAAGGAAACAATCACCAAAACTAAAAGACAACTTGTGGAATGGGAGAAGATATTTGCAAGTGACATACTTGATAAAAAGTTAGTGTCCAAACTACTAAGAACTTTAAAAATTCAACACCCCAAAAATGAATAATCCAATCTAAAATAATTGGCAGAAGATATGAATAGACATACAGACTGCCAACAGACACACTCAACCTCACTCATCATCAGGGAAACCAAATACAATGAAATGCCACCTCACCCCAGTCAGAATGGCTAAAATCAACAATACAAGAAAAACAGGTATTAGAGAGTGTGCAGAGAAAGGGAAACCCTCTTGCATTGTTGGTGGGAATAGCATACTGGTGCAGCCACTCTGGAAAACAGTATGCAAGTTCACCAAAAAGTTAAAAATAGGACTACCCTATGATGATGTTTATAGCAGCATGATTTACCATACCCAAATTATGGAAACAGCCCAAGTGTCCATCGGCTGATGAATAGATAGAGAAGAGGTGGTATACCAATATACAATAGAAAATCGCTTAACCATAATAAAGAATGTAATCTTGCCATTTGTGATGACATTGTGGTGACAATATGGATAGAGGTAGAGAGTATTACAGTAAGCAAAGTAAGTCAATTGAACGAAGACATATACCATATAATTTTAATATATGGAATTTAAGAAATAAAGCAAAAGGAGGGGGAGAGATGGGGCAAACCATGAAACAGACTCTTAACTATAGAGAATAAACTGATGGTTACCAGAGAGAAGGGGATGAAGGGATGGGTGAAATAGGTGATGGAGATTAAAGAATGCACTTGTTATGATGAGCACAAGGTGATATATGGAATTGTTGAATTGATATATGAATCACTATATTGTACATCTAAAACTAGTATTAGACTATTTGTCAACTAACTGGAATTTAAATAAAAAATTTTTAAAAAAGAAAAAGAAATGAATTGAGACATTATAACTGATAGCACAGAAATACAAAGGATTATAGAAATTACTATGAACAATCATACACCCAAAATTGGACAACCTAGAATAATGTCTTAGAAACACTAGAAAGATACTAAGACCGAGGGGTGCCTGAGTGGCCCAGTAAGTTAAGCATCTACCTTCAGCTCATGTCAAGATCCCATGGTCCTAGGATCAAGTTCCACCTTGAACTCCCGGCTCATTTGGGAGCCTGCTTCTCCCTCTTCTTCTGTTATTTCCCCTGCTTGTGCTCCATCTTTTCCTCTCTCTCTCTCTCAAATAAATAAATAAATCTTTAAAGAAATACTAAGATTGAATCATTAAAAAAAAGAAAAAATTCTGAACAGATTATTTACTAGTAAGGAGAGAGAATCAATAATCAAAAACTTCCCAACAAAGAAAAGTGATCAGACAACTTTACCAGTAAATTCCACCAAACCTTTAAAGTACTAATACTGACCCTTTTCAAACTCTTCCCAAAAATAGAATAGGAGGGAACACTTCCAAACTTATTTTACAAAGCCAGCATCACCCTATTACTAAAGCCAGACAAAGACACTGCAAGAAAAGTATGGGCCAATATCCTGATGAACTAGATATAAAAGCTCCTCAACATATATTTAAAAATCAAATTCAACAACATATTAAAAAGATAATATATGATGATCCAGTGAGATTTATTCCAGGGATGCATGGGTGGTCCTACATCCACAAAATATTGTGATATACCACATTAACAAAAGCAACAATAAAAATAATATGATTGTCTTGATAAATGCAACAAAAGCATTTGACAAAATTTAATATCCATTCAGTATAAAAACTCCTAAAAACCTAGATATAGAAGGAATGTATCTCAACATAATAAAGACGTATATGACAAGCCTACAGCCGGCATTATACTCAATGGTGAAAAGCTGAAAGCTTTTCCTCTAAGACTAGGAATAAGAGATAAGGATGCTCACACTTACCACTTGTATAAAACCTAATATCTATAGTTATATAACTATACAAGTATATAGTATATAATATCCTAGCCAGAGCAAGTAAACTGGAAAAACAAAAGGCATCCATATTAGAAAGGCAGAAGTAAAATTGTCTCTATTCGTAGACAGCATGATCTTATATATATAAAAAATGCTAAAGACTCCACCAAAATATTGTCAATGAAATTATAAGATATAAAATCCATATACAAAAATCAGTTATATTTCTATACACGAGCAATGAACTATCAGAAAGAGAAATTAAGAAAACTATTGCATTTATAAATGTCAAAAGCAATAAAAAGAAATAAATTTAACCAAGGAGGAGGAAGATAGGTACACTGAAAACTATAAGACACTGATATTAGAAAATGAAGACACAAATAAATGGGAAGATATTCTATGTTCATGGATCAGAAGAATTAATACTGTTAAATTTTCATACTACCCAAAGCAATCTACAGGTTCAATGAAATCCCTATCAAAATTCCAAAGACATTTTCACAGAAATAGAGCAAACAATTCTAAAATTTGTATGAAACCATGTAAGGCCCCAAGTAAGCAAAGAAATCTTGAGAAAAAAATAATAATAAAGCTAGACACATCGTATTTCCTGATTTCAAACCATATTACAAAGTTACCATAATGAAAAGAGTATAGTACTGGCATAAGAACAAGCAGATCAATGAAACAGAATCAAGAGCCCAGAAATCTAGGCATATATAGTGAATTAATTTGTGTCAAAGTTATTAATTAAAGCAAGAATATACAATGGGGAAAGGATAGTCTCTTCAATGAATGGTTTGGAGAATACTAAACAGTCACGTGAAATAGAATGAAACTAAGTCCCTACCTTATGCTATACACAAAAGTCAACTCAAAATGGATTAAATGCTTGAATGTAAGACCTGAAACCATAAAACTCTTAGAGGAAAACATAGGGAATAAACCTCTTGACATTGGTCCTGGCAATGAATTTTTGGATTTGACACTAAAAGCAAAGGCAACAAAAGCAAAAACAAATGAATGAGACTACATCAAAGTAAAAGACTTCTGCACAACAATGAAAAGCGTCAACAAAAATGAAAAAGCATCCTACTGAATGGGAAAGAATATTTGCAAACCACCTATTCAATAAGAAGTTAATATCTAAAATATGTGAGTAACTCACACAGCTCAATAGCAATAAAGAACCAATAACCCATTTTCAAAATAGGCAAAGGATCTGAACATGGATTTTTCTGAAGAAGACATACAAATGGTCAACAGGTAAAAGAATGGATGTTTAACATCATTAATCATCAGGGAAATGCAAGTCAAAACAATAGCCAAGCTATGGAAAGAACTTAGATGTCCAACAACAGATGAATGGATAAAGAAGATGTGGTATAGGGCACCTGGGTGTCTCAGTTGGTTAAGCGACTGCCTTTGGCTTGGGTTATGATCCCGGAGTCCCACACCAGGCTCCCAGCTCAACGGGGAGTCTACTTCTCCCGCTGACCTTCTCCCCTCTTATGCTCTCCCACTGTCTCTCTCTCAAATAAATAAATAAAATTTTTTAAAAAGATGTGAGATATATATATACATATATATGTGTGTATATATATATATATGTATATATATATACTATGCAGCCATCAAAAAAAAAATCTTGCCATTTACAACAACATGGGTGGAATTAGAGGGTATTATGCTAAGCAAAATAAGTCAATCAGAGAAAGACAATTATCATATGACCTCTCTGATATGAGGAATTTGAGAGCCAGGGCGGAAGGTTGTGGGGGAGTAGGGAGAGAAAAAATGAAACAAGATGGGATCAGGAGGGAGACAAACCATAAGAGATTCTTAATCTCAGAAAACAAACCGATGGGTTTCTGGGGGGTGAAGAGGAGGGATGGGCTGGCTGGGTTATGGACACAGGGGAGGGTATATACTATGATGAGTGCTATGAATTGGGTAATATTGATGATTTACAGACCTGTACTCCTGAAGCAAATAACACATTATATTTTAATTTAAAAAAAAAAAGAAAGAAAGAAAAAAAGAAAACCCTCAAGAGAAGACATGTCATCAAGCCTATGTTTATATTGCATTCCATCTGGGACTTCTGAATATTGTTACATTAATCCTACCTTTAAAAATACTATATATGGTGTGATCTCAATTACATAAGAAAAAAGGGGAGAGAAAAAAAGACTGTGATAACCTTTATACTTCACACTTTAAAATTAAATATTATTCTTAATAAAAAATAAATTAGAATTATTTTAAAAACTCAATGAGATATCACTTCACAACTTTTAGGTTATATATTATAAAAAAAAAAGAGATAACAAGTGCTGGTGATGATGTGGAGAAAAGGGAACCCTTGTACACTGTCAGTGGTAATGTAAACTGATACAGCCACTATGGAAAACAGTACAGAGGTTTCTCAAAAAATTAAAAATATAACTACTATATGATCCAGCCATCCCATTTCCTTTGACACCCAAAGGAAACAAAATAAGTATCTCAAAGAGTTATTTATACCACCATATCCACTGCAGTCTTATTCATAAAAGCCAAGACACAGAAACAAACTGTCCATTAGTGGATGAATATCAAAAGAAAATGTAGTGTATATATAATTGAAATATTATTTAGCCTTTAAAAAGAAGGAAATCCTGTCATTTGCAAGAATATGGATAACCCTATAGGGCAGTATGCTTACTGGAATAACCAGGCAGAGAAAGCAAACGTTGTATGGTATGACTTATATGTGCAATGAAAAAAAAAAAAAATCAAACAAGAACAAAGAGAATAGAGAAATAGGTTGCCACAGGCTGGGGTGTGAGGAACATAGGGAGAGATTTGTAAAAGTGGACAAGCTTTCAGTTATAAGATAAATAAGTTCTGAGGCTCCAATGCATAACATTATGACTATAGTTGATAATGCTGTATTGTATAATTGAAATCTGATAAGTGAATAGAACTTGAATGTTCTCAACAATCAATCTATCCATCAATCAATAAAGTAACCAAATGAGGTGATGAATATGTCAACTCAATGAAGGGAAATTCTTCATAATGTATATGCATATCAAATCATCACATTGTACACTTGGAATATCTTACCACTTTATTTATCAATTATACCTCAATAAAGCTGAAAAAAATGAGTAAACAGAAAGGAAAAAGAAAGGAAAATTAAAGCAACTAAAGGGTGATAATCCAACTCTCACCCAATAGAACATCGAATCACTTACACATGTACTTCTTATTTCTTCCAAGTATGGTATCAGTTGAGAGAGACAGGGGTCAGGCAGATATAAAAAATAAATATTACTACCAATTAAAAAGAAATTAGATAATGAGATAATGCGGTTTTAGTTCTGAGTCAAAGACTTGTTATTATTACAACCTGAATTAAGCAGAATTGCCCCAAGAGTTCTTGCAAGTATAGGGCCCATATTTCTCATCATACCACAGGCTGAAAACAAATGAAAATAGGTGCCCTCTAAGTTCAAGAAGATCCCATTGATCAAAGAAGAGAAGAAGATGAGTTATGCATGCCCAGTGTCTTCAGTCAATCTTATTTTAATTTGTTGGCCTTTCTGCCTGTGGACAAAGAGAAGCCAGGAGTACTTTTATCTTAATGGCAGTTTCTCCATATAGAAATATGGAAGTAAGAAATAATTTTCCACCTCTAACAATGAAAAATAGATGTTGCTTCTCCAAGAGCATCAATCTAAAATTAAATGACACCTGGAAAGCAGTAACAATTGTAAATTGTAAAAGAGAATATATCAGTCAGATAGGGTAAATTATTCTAGGGTAACAAATAACCTAAAAAAATCTCAATAGCTTAAAATAGCAGATTCCTCTGCATTTCCATCAGTGGTCACCTCAGAGGTTGTCTCCAATCCCTCTCATTCTCATGATTAGGAAGCTAGGAATTACCTTAAAGGTTGAATACCCATTGTTTTCCCAATTTAAAATTTATTACTCTAATAAAAGCCTGCTAAGATGTCCTAATCACCAGAACCTATAAGTATGTTCTCTTATATGACAAAAAAGAACTCTGCAGATGAAGTTAAGGCTAGAGGTATTAATATAGGGAGATTATCCTGGATTGTTTCAGTGAGCCCAATACTTACAACATAAACTATAAGATAATAATTTTGTGTTTTAAGCTACAAAATTTATATACTTTGTTAAGAGCAACAGTGAACAATGAATACACCTTCTTAGTCATGAGTCCACCCTTGGACAACTACGATTTGCTGTAGAGACTGGTCAAGCCCAGATTATTATGCATACCCCTACAGTCAGAGAGATGTAGATTATTATTGACAGTTCAATTAAAAGTACAAGGGATGGGGGAAGTGGGGAAGAAATGAAGCCCAGACAAAATAAGGGAATATTCCCCCTGCTTTGCTATGTTATGTTTCACTTAATCTATTAACATATTTTGCTACCACCTTCACAATAGTTTTTTTGAAATATGGCCTCTCCTCATCACTACCAACTGATGGCTGCTCTGAGTTGATCAGCAGTATTTTTAGTATAAGCAGAGAAAGAATGACCAAAAGGGAGAAGATTGTTACCCATTACCTAATTTCTATCCTAGTTTAATATCCAAATGAATCTCTAATTTTTAAATATTTCATCTATTTTCAGAGATTACAGAATTAATAAATGAACCAAAGCCTCAGAGTTAGACTCCTGTAGAGTCTTAAGTATCATATTAGTGAGGAAAACAGTGTTCCTATGCTAAATCTCTTGTCATAAATCAACTTTAACAATAGTCAAAATACACTCCTTCATACAGCAGTGTGAGCCCCCCACTTGCTATGCCTCTTCCCTGGTGCACAGTTTCCACAAGGCCTAATACGATGGTACCAATATAGCAGGAGCTCAGCAGACGCAGCAGATAAAGATAATGATGGTAATAATGATAAAAATCAAAATAGTCATGTATGCCATATTGTTCCTTAGCTACAGCTCACATTTCAAACTCTAAATAACGTTAAGTCTTGCCTCATTGGAAAAATATACAGTCATGTATTTTCAACTACAGAACTTTAAAAGAATTATCACTAGTGCAGAACTTTTTTTATGTTGTCATAAAGCTAAGAGAAGTCAATTAGGTCTAGTACTTCATTAATGGTTTCCACAAATCACATTTATAGCCAGCCCCATATCCAGTGTGATACAAGGAAATGCCATTTAGAAAGACAAGTTTTGACACCCTTGTATTATGGCATTGCAGAAACTGTGGAGGTAATTAATTTTTACTTGTACTGTGATGAATCCAAGCAAAACTCTAAAAGCCATTTGGCCAATTACTGACTCTTTAGGGCAATGAAGCCTTTGCAGAAAGCTTGAGTTTATATTACTAGTATGATCAAAGCGTTAATGAAATTGCTGCATGGCAGAAACTACTGGACTATTAAGAGAAAACTACAAAAATAAATGAGTGCGTAGCTCTGAATCTACAAAAAATAGGAGCCTTCTTGTTTTCTTTGATTGTCTATTAATTTCTCATGATAGAGCCCCATGTGGCATTGCTCTGACAAATTTCACTGAAGCATGTTTTCTCTTCTGCAAATTAGTAAAGCAAAGTCCTGCATGTGATCTTCCTAATGGGACTTTGTATCCCACTGTTCTTTATTATTATTTTAAGAGGAGTAGGTGTTTTCTCATTCTCAAGAGAAATGACTGGACTAGTTGGAGCTCTTTTATGGATATTGCAGTATATAACCCAATAGGTGTCAGGAAGAATTCATGCTGTGTTGCAGCTCCACAAGTACCCATCCACCACTAATACTTATATTGTGGTGCTATAAAACTCAAAGTGGAATCTAAATGGTACAGCAAAGGAAGAATTTACTGAGACTTAACTTTCTATTCTTCCTGAATAAAACCATTATCAGCTCGGGTGTCCTATAACTCTTTAAAACAGGCATTCTTAACAGCTCATTCGCAAGCCCAGCTCAATCAGTTATTTTCCTTCCTATACTTTCTTTGAGAAATACAGTGGAAGTACCGATTAAGAATGCAAAACACAGGGCAAAGAGAATATGAACCCATAAACATGAATTAAATCATTAAAGTCTAGGTTTCTGTTGGCTCTACTTCCAAAGCAGATACAGGATTTCACCACCTGCCTGGATACACCCCAGGTGCAAGCCACCATCACCAATTACTAAGGATTATTTCAAATGCCTCCCAATTGATCACATGCTTCTGCCCTGCTTCTAACCTTCAGTCATCTAATCTCCACAGAACAACTATAGTGATGCTACTAAAACTTTCATGTCTTTCCTTTGCTCAAAACCATATGAGGCTCACCATTTCACTGGGATAAAAGGCCTGACTCCTTACAATGATCTGCAAGACCCTACATAATCCCACTCTCCTTACCTCTCTACTGTGTCTCTTATCACTGTCCCCCCTCCAGTCAATCCACACCTAACAGTCCGCAAAGCTATTTCTTGTATAGGCAGGTAAGCTTTTGCTTTACAGCACAGCCTTTCTTTTTCTCTGTAGGACTTTCATACATGCTTAATTCTCCCACTTACTCCACATATTTGTTCAAATATCATCCTTTGAATAATGAGAGTTTCCCTGTGCACTGCATTGTATATTTCAAGTGCCTTCTCTACATTTTCTCTCTCTTCTCTGCCTTGGTTTTCTCCATAGCACTTATCACCATCTGTCATACTATATACTTACTTATTTACTTATTTATTTTTATTTTATTATCTCTATTTCCCCCCATTGCCCAACAGAATATAAGTTCTACAAAAGAAAGGATCTCTATTTTATTACTGATGTATCCAAAATAAATGCATATAATCAACAAGGGGAAATCTATAGCTATATAGCTCCTACATTTCTTAACAATAAAATTGCCTACATAGAACATAAAAGCAGCCAACATGAAAATTCAACATTCAGTGCATTTACTAATGCCTACAAATGTACCTGGCAATTTGAGGGTACAATGATGAGAAGAGTGACTATGTTACCAGGCTTCAAGAAAATGCATTCAATGGGTTTATATTGTGGTTTGAAAACTTACTGAATTATTAAGGATTACGTCTTGTCATTGAAAAAGGTAAAAGAGAGTAAGATATATTTTCCCCTTCTTATAATCAGTCAAGGTTTTCTCCTATACAGAATGGCTTTTGCATTACATAGTTAGAATTTGCCAGTCATCCAGAAAAAAAGTCTGCTCTATTGTTTGAGAACTAGAGTCTTATTCAGAAGGAGAAAGAACCTGATTCTGAGAGTTGAAAAGAAAAGAAGAAATAGCCCCTGAGAAAATGGTGATTAGTAGACATCTGCACATTTCCACAAATAGTAGAGACATATGTTCTTATATTTAGTCACCAACATTAGGCTTAAGATGTTAGATATGGCTGATAATTAAGCACCAAAGTCCTAAGAATGAATGAAGTTCTATACAGCCCAATTATCAGGGAATGGAGATGACTGCTTTAAGGAAGTGTCTTTAAACACACTTAAGCGATCAGTGTCCAGATGATGATAAAGAACCAGTCTCAACAATGGCATCACACAACAGATGGAGCAAGGTAACAACAAATACCGCCAAGGAATGAGAAATTTCTAATTTGCTTTATAAACAGTCTGCTATGTGTCTCTGAATTCCAGAATGTTATGAAATCTAGGTAGTGAGAAACCATATCCAAAAATAAATTTTAGATTAACTTTTTTTTACCATGTTAGCAAATGGGGTCTCAGGGCCAAATTTAAATTAATTTAAAAGAGAAAAACTATTTTCTCTCTCTCTTGCCCTCAAAGATTGTAGAGAATTTTATACTTGCTACTGACTGAGACCTCACTCCAGATTACTAAAAATATTCCTGTAGATTAGGGCCAAACTATGGACTAACCATAACAACTATAATTTGAACTTATTAGTTTTTAACCCATTGCCAAGACCAAGTTCAAAAAATAATTCAAACAGATGAGAAATGATAGTAAATAACTTTTAACTTTAAGAATAACAATAATAAGAAACAACCATAAGAAGGCCATGCTAAGATTCAGTTTAATCAGAAATTTTATGAATGTTTACTAACACTTCGAGGTAGATATATTTTGAGGACACAGTGTTCAAAAGGAAAAGAGAGCACACATATCACTGAAGATTATTTTTAAGGTCCTTTGTTCAGGCTATGAATTTCTAAGAGAGAGCTTTGTCTTGAAGAGGTCAGTAGCAGATGTCATGGATATGGGAACACCATGACATCCTAAGCCCGATTATAAATTCAGTTAAAGTCTAATGTTCTAAGATAGTGTGTTACAAAAATGGCTTCTGCCTATGACAGAAACAATGAATTCCTGGAAAATGGTGGTGTTTTGGGGGTATGAAAAGCCAGTTCTAGAAGAGATCTTGAATCTTGAAGAGAGCCCATTACTCAGGTGCTACAGCAGTAACTCTTACACAAGGACAGGCAGCTGCTAACCTTTAGAAGCAGATTGCTTTAGTGACCCAGTCTTTAAGGGTATTTCAGCTCTCATTGTGCCTGGCTGAATTATCTGAGCACTTTAGGACCAGCTTTGGCCATATCTAAAATGAGAAAGCAGTACAGGTTTGCTTCCTGAATACCTCCTTAAATGGAAATAAAAAATTATCTGCATTTTACTGAAGCTAAAAACTGATGCAGAGACCTCTGGCCACAAAACATTAAGAAGCACTTAGCCAGGGGAAGAAGGAATGTTGTGAAGAACAGTGGTCCAGATTTTGCCAGCTACAGCAGATGGCAACTGAGCAAGGCAGTGAAAAACCATGGTTGCTCTGAACATCCTTCTGTAGGTCCCCTAAGAGCTCACTACAGAAGAGAGGCAATCCTGGTACCCCGACAAGTAATATTGTCTCTTAATCTGCTATTGATAGTGGGCCTGAAACATACACACACACACACACACACACACACACACACACACACGAATCAGAAGAGGAGACATGAACACAAAATGAAAGTAAAGAGCATTGCTCAGGTGCAAAAGTAAAACATACAAGAGATAACTACAACCACTATATGTTTATAAAAGCTAAAATATCTCTATGGTTTTGTGTACTCATAAAGAGAACCCAAAATAAAGCTAAAATATATTTGGTGACTATTAATAAACCAGAGAGGGATGAAAGAACAAATTTGACCTGGTCCTACAAGAAATTGGGCTTTTTGGCACAGCCTCACTCCTAAGTTTGACCCAGGAAATAGAAAGGGAAGGGCCTAAAGACTCACTCAATTTAGAAAAGTGCCAGTTTGAGATAAAGGCTCTCCCTCTCCATCAGTTAAAGGATCCATGGCAAGACAGCCCATGTCAGATCCCAAGAATATAAGAAATGAGATTCCTAAATACAAACAGGGGCTGAAGATCTTGGACAAGGAAGATAAAAAGATCATAGCTATACACAGCATCTGAATTAATGTTCTTACTGTTTTTAAGTCCAGGATTATGAAAAAGATCTCTCAAAACAGGATCACGAAAAGATGTTCAACTTCGTTCATCACCAGGGAATTCAAATCAAAACCACAATGAGATATCACCCCAAACCTGTCAAAATGGCTAAAATTAAAAAAGAAACAAGTGTTGGCAAGGGTGTAGAGAAAAAGGAACCCTCTTGCACCATTCGCGTGAAGGCAAACTGGTGCATCCACTGTGGAAAAAGTATGGAGTTTCCCCAGAAAGTTAAAAGTAGAACTACCCTATGATACAGTAATCACACGACTGGGTATTTACCCCCAAAATACAAAAACACTAATTCAAAGGGATTCATGAACCTCAATGTTTATAGCAGCATTATTTACAATAGTCAAATTATGGAAGCTTCCCAATTTTCCATTGATAGATGAATGGATAAAGAAGATATAATACACACACACACACACAGTGGAGTATTCAACCATAAGAAAGAATGAAATCTTGCCATTTGCAACAACATGGATAGATCTAGAGAGTATAATGCCAAGAAAAATAAATCAGTCAGAGAAAGACAAATACCATATTATTTCAATCATATGTGGAATTTAAGACACAAAACAAATGAGTACAGGGGGGGGGCGGGGAGACAAATCAAGAAGCAGACTCTTGACTATAGAGAACAAACTGATGGTTACCAGAGATGAGGTTGGTAGCTGGAAGAGTGAGACAGATGATGGGGATTAAGGAGTACACTTGATGTGATGAGCAACAGGTGATGTACGGAATTGTTGAATCACTGTATTTTACACATGAAACTAATATAATACTATATGTTAACTATTCTGGAATTAAAATAGAAAAACAAGTGCAATGAACTTATTTCACTTTATTTTTGTAGGTAATCTCATAAACCCAATTTTTAGAATACTCAGAAGGAATAGAAAGCATATCTGAGACACTGCTTTACTTACAAGAATAACTGCTTAGGGAAAGCAGATGAACAAGTACCTATGCCACATTTATAAAGAGAAAATTCATTTGGAAGACTATTTTTGAAGTGTAAAAATTTACTTGGGGAGAATTCAAAGGATCATTTATTTGGGCAATAATTTGTATTTTATTCTCCCCGCTATAAAGAGTCAAACACTGAATGGATTTGACTCTCACCTTTCTAAATAAGTGGCCACACCATGTGTTCAGAATCTAGGTTCCCTATCCCAAGGACCTAATGAGCATTGTGTTATAGTATCAAATTCATGTGAAACAAATACCTTCCCCCCCCAACCCCAGTTCCCACAAACAGAGTTTATTTGAGAGTTGGTGGCTCATCAAAAGGTGTTAATACAGAAATTAGTCCAAAGATATGGGGGGGGGGGGAATGACTCAAATTTGTAAGAAAGGGTTGAGCTTCTCCAGAACAATGAGGAAAGAGGTACTAGACTTCCAGAGAGTAAGGCAGAACCATACCTTATTTGTCGAGATGAGAGATCAACGTGGGATACTGGTGAGAGTTGTCCCATAAACACAAGACCTGGAGAGTGTTCTCTCATTTAAAAAAAATATAATCCTGGAAAAGAGCTCTTGGAAGGAAACCTTCAAGATAGCTCTGAGAAAGGCAAAGGACCAGGCTAGAGAGTGGTATTACATAAGATAAAGAAATTCTGGAACCTATGTAAAAATTGCAGACTAAGGACCAGGAACTTCCTTGAATTTCCAGACAACCACAATGGTAAGGCATCAGAAAAAAAGGAGGAAGATCTTTAAAATACAGTGAGATAGAACTTCCCATTACCCAGGAATAAGAATTCAAAAACAAATTTCATTATTTGTTTCAGATAAAAGAAACTAAGATGACATTTCTTTCCCTAAGTTTTAAGAAACAAATTCCATCCAAAACATTATTGATAGATTCTCTAACTTCCTGTTTATTGTCTCATAACTGATTACTTAAGATTAGAACTCTCTCTCCCCATGGAACTAGCTAACCCCATAGAAAAATATTTCCTGTTCAGATAACAGAGACTTTACGAAATTTCTTGCAAAACAACCCCAGTTGTAAATCATCCTATTTGTAACTGGCTTAACTCTCCCTAAAAGAGTTTTAAGACACTGCTTAGCCACTCTGATGTGGGGTGTTTCCTGTTATTTTAACAGCCCGAATAAAGCCAATCTCCTTTCTTATCCAGTTTTTGTCTTCAATGATTTGGTCGCATGATTTGTATTGGACTAGTCTTCATCTTCACCACCCAGGTGCTGAGGCTTCTTGAGCCTATTATGTTCCTTCCCTGACTGGCAATTCAGGGGTCCAATACTGAATACAGATTCTGATCCCTGTGCTTCAGATATTTGTCCATGGCAGAAGAGTAAATGTTTGAATTTTATTTTTTAAGCATTATTTTGATTTGTTTTATTGCCAGTTTCTGTTCAACTTTTGTACTATAGGAAATTCTCAATCCTCTTCTTATCCCTTTCCAAAACCTCTGCTAATTAGATGTTCACCACTACAAGTAACAATTCAATTCTTTACTTTTGAAAATGGTTGGATTTTACTAAGGGCAGTTTAGAACTCCAGTGGTGTTACTGGGACACCTGAGAGCTCTCTAAACTTGTTCACCTATGAGATGCCCTTGAATCTTGACTCTGTCTTGTCTTCTCACCAGTGGCAGTTTATTTTGTTTGATACAACAAGGCTAAAAAATGAGACAGTATCTCAAAGGGTACAATCCCTTAAGGATGCTTATCTCATCACCAATCCATTCCTCTTGCAAAACTTCCCAAACTGCTTCTTCACCCTGACCTTTCCATGGGCACCACCCCAGGTCTTCTTCCACCCACTACTCATTACTCCATGAATTACATTTTCCTTTTCCCTCAGTCCCTACTCCTCTTCATTATCTCCCCAGCTTCTGTGACAAAATCTTGCTCCCTAATTTCCCGCTTTAACCTGCAGCCCTTTCCAACCTTTCCTGAAAGTTAATGACCTGCATTGCCCCCTAAGCCAATACTCTTGAAACTTTAGTCACACTCAGATTTATATGCTGTTGTTACTTTCTGGACCTTCATAAGAATAAAGAAGAATTTACTAGTCAATTTAAGGATTCAGTACCCACATTCAGTCCCTGAAATATTCCAACCCTCCAAGTAAAGAAGGCTATTGGCAGCTAGTTCAAAACTTAAAAGCAATGAATAGGGATGCCTGGGTGGCTCCGTCCTTAAGCCTCTGCCTTTGGCTCAGGTCGTGATGCCAGGGTCCTGGGGTCCAGCCCTACATTGGGCTCCCTGCTCTGTGGGAAGCCTGCTTCTCCCTCTCCCACTCCTGCTTGTGTTCCCTCTCTTGCTGTGTCTCTCTCTGTCAAATAAATAAATAAAATCTTAAAAAAAAAAAACAGTAAATGAAAGAGATCCATGGTTTTCTAGTTGCTAATCCTAACACCATTCTGGCTTCTATTCAAACCAATACTGTTCATTTATAGTCACTGCCTTATATTCTGATTTTTTTTTCAGCATACCTCTTCACCCCAACTCATATCTTTTTTGGGGTTCTATGAAAAAAAATAGTACACTTTATGCCTCAGGTGTTTACTGGACTTAGTTGTTTTGAAACCTAAATGCAAACTTGAGACATTTAACCTTATTCTGAAGCTCTGATCCAGTTTGTAGATGACCTTCTCTGCTCACCTTATTTTGACAGCTTGCTTGTCAACATCCAATATTTACTCCCAAGTTCTTGCCCACAAGGGATATAAGGGCTCTAAAGATAAATGCAATTATGCATTCCTCAAGTGTATTACCTAGGACATGGTATCTCTCCTGATGGGAATATTTATCACCTAAATGAATTAACACCATCATCAATTTCCCTATCATCAAGATTAAAATACAACTCAAGGGTTTATAGCATTAATTGGCTATTGCCGAAATTGGACTCCTGACTTTTCCACTATTGCCTTCCCTTTATACACCAGAACTAAGAGTCCATCTCTGAACATCTTGATTGGGACTCCCCTTCCATATCTTAATATCAAAACCTCACATCCTCTCTATCCTCTTCCTTCATGGCTGGGTTTCCCAATTACTCTTTGTCCTTTTACATTTTATGCCCAAAGAGGAAAACGTGCTTTAAGGGTCTTCACCAAAAAACACAATGAAAGACAAAGACCTATTGTGCATTTTAGCCACACTTTACATACTACAGCTCAGGCTTTTCTGTTTGTCTGTACAAATATGCCACTGCTGCAGAATTAGTTAATGCCATTGCTGATGCAGTGCTGAGTTACTCACTCAGTCTATATGTACTCCATGCAACTCAAACCCTGCCACTTACTGAGGACACTCAATACTTATTTAAAGATTTTATTTACTTATTTACTTATTTTATTATGTTACATTAGTCACCATACACTGCATCATTAATTTTTGATGTAGTGTTCCATGATTCACTGTTTGCATATAACACTCAGTGCTCCATGCAATCTATGCCCTCCTTAATACCCATCACCTGGCTCACCCATTCCCCCACTCCTGTCCCTTCTACATTTTTCTGACTTTAGCTCATATCCTATGAAATCCTACTGTTTTCTCCCTCTCACATCATTATCCATCACAATCTAAACCTCAGTGCAACTAGTCTTCTTTCCCTCTTGAGCAACAATCTCATAGCTTTGTCACCATCATTTAGTCTATAATTCCTCCTCATCCAAACTTCACTGAAACTCCTCTCAAAGACCTTGATGTCATCTTCTTTATACATGTACTTAGCTCAGACTTAGAAATGGGAAATTTCAAACAGGATATACTACCATATATTTTCAACAACCCATCAAATTCAAACACTTACCTGAGGTTAACTCAGCCAAATTGTTAAACTCAAAGCCTGTACCAGTCTTGCATAGTAGCAAAAGATAAGAAAGCTGACATTTATACATGTAGAAGACATGCTTTTGATGTTGGACATGATTTGGATATGGTATAGAAACAAAGAGCGGTCACGAAAGTTGTAAAGACACCCACCGGAAATGGAAGTGAAATAACTAACCTATTAGAAATCTTAGTACTATCCAAGGAATTAACTATTCTCACAACTGAAGCTCACACTAGTAGTCAGACTCTCAACAGTAAAGAAAGGGAGTTGACTGACATATATGTTACGACAGATGCTTCACAAGAAAATTTCCCTTCAACCATCTGCATATTTTCCCTTCATTAACCTCCTTTAGAGCAGAAACTTCTACTTAGAGAAGGTATTGGACAACTGCCAGTACCTGAGGATGAATATCTATTAGAAACAAGCTGGATATCTTATTTTCTCAAATGAGCTTTAGAGATGGCCACTTGTCTTTCCTTGGTCTTGCCCAAAAGTTATCCAACAGCCTCAGCAAATCCCACAGTAAAGAAAATCTTAAAGATCTCTTCCCCAGATATTGGTGTGGACACCAACTCATATTGTGCAGGCAAACCTGATTTTTCCTAACAGCTAGGAAAACAATCCTGGTAAAAAATTAAAAGTAAGGCAAGGATTAAGAGTCAGCCCCTTATAGATACTTTTTCACTGGCAAATGAATGTTACTTAATACCCAAAGTCATATAGTTATGTACATGTCCTAACTATAGTCTGCATGTTTTCCCATAGTTAGAAGATTTTTCCCTACAAAGAGGCTACTGACACTACTGTAGCTAAGTTACTCCTAGAAAGAATTTTCCCCACTTGGGGAATACTTTTGTTCTTCTCGCAATAGAAAAGATCCCTTCCCTAGTAAGTTTATTCAAGATATTCAGAGATCTTGGGGGGCCTAGATGGTTTAGTCAGTTAAGCATATGACTTCAGCTCACGTCATGACCTCAGGGTCCTGGGATCAAGCCTTGTGTCCACCTCTGTACTCAGTCCCTTTACCTCTTCCCCTGCTCTTGCTCTCTCTCTCTGAAATAAATAAATAAGACCTTTAAAAAAAGATATTCAGAGTTCTTCAACTTCACAAAAACTGCACTATTCTTACTACTCTCAAACCTTTAGAAAAATATAATGGGCCTAGAACTCTAAAACTTAAAGTATCAAACTCCCTGAGGAACCCAACCTGCCTTCATCCAAAATCTTAACTTTAGCCCTAAAAATTCTTCAATCTCCCTACCCCTCCAAGTAAAATTTAACTATCTCCTTATGAAATAATTACAGCAGGCCAGTGAGGGTCTCTTATTCCTGTTGGACTTTAGGAGGCTCTAATGTTTCAATATGATAGCTTTAAGTACTTACAAAGTATCACTAAATGCACTCATACTTGTCACCAACAGAATAAATTGCCTTTCTCCAAATATACCCACCATAGCCTTGACATCATCTTCAGGTAAGACACCTTTTCTTTTGAAAGACACCACTAAAAGACCAGTCCTGAGCCCAGGTGGAAGAGACACTATCTGTCCTCCCAACCACCAAAATAAATGCAGAACTACAAGGAATACCACCTCAGGCTCATGTTTCATAATTTTTAAAATACAAGTTTTATTACAAATAGAAATCTACACCAATGAAAGATCTTAAACTGAAGTTCTTTCAAAACCTTCCAGAAGATGACAACATGAGGTACACTGCTTTCCCAAGAAATCAGGACCAAACAGATGACATCACAAAATGGTCAGCTTCCACCCAAGGCACTGGAACAAGATTCCTTAGGACTCTCCTGTTTAATTCTCCTTATTCCTCTTTTATCTCCTCCTATTATCATCCTCCTATTAATGAGATGTAGTCCACTATAAAATTCATCTTCTTAAAATGTATAATGCAATGGTTTTAGTAGAATCACAAAGTTGTGCAACAATCACAATGGTCTAATTCCAAAATATTTTCATCACCTTTAAAAGAAACTACATTTAGTCAGCAGTCACTCTCCATTTTCCCTCCCATGCCCTGCCCCAACCCTCTAGAAACTACTAATCTACTTTCTATCTCTATGGATTTTCCTATTCTGAACATTTCATATAAATGGAATTATACAATATGTGGCCTTTTGTTTCTGACATCTTTCAATTGGCATCATGTTTTCAAGGACCGTTCATGTTGTAGCATGAATTGGTATTTCATTCCTTTTTGTGAATGAATAATATTCCCTTGCATGGATATACCATATTTTGTTTATCCCTTTGTTAGTTATGGGCATTTTGGTTGTTTCCATTTTGGGGCTGTGATATTATGAATGATGTTTCTATGAAAATTCATTTATAAGTTTTTGTGTGAACATGTTTCAGATATCTTGGATGTATACCTAGGATTGTCATTGCTAAGTCACATGGTAATTCTATGTTGAACATTTTGAAGGTCTGCCAAATGGTTTTCCAAAGCAGATGTATCATTTTACATACCCACCAGCAATGTATGAAAGTTCCAATTTCTCCACATTTTTCCTAATAGTTATTTTTGCCCATCTTTTTTAAATTATAGCCATACTAGAGGACATAAAGTGGTACTCACTGTGGTTTTAATTTGCATTTCCTTAATGACTATTAATGTTGACCATCTTGTCATGTGCTTGTTGGCCATTTAAATACCTTCTTTGGAGACTCCTTTATTTTTCAATCACCCATTTACTTGAATACTTCCTTAAGCCAAGTCTCTCTTTTTCCTTTTGGCACAACCTACCACTTCCTTTTTCTCCATTCCTCATTTACCTGTAAATTCAATACCTTCAAAACTTTTGGATGATATTTTTTGAACTGATTACTCAGTCTTATAATCTTATAGTTATTTGTTTCTTTGCCCCTTCCCTCTTAGTTCAACCATATTTCCCCAAATTCCTCTTCCTGCCTTTAAAACCTCCACAGCTATTAATTTAGATACTTTGACACATGCAATGCTAGGAAATTCTTCTCATATGTTATATATGTTAGATGGAAATCCAGATCCAATCTGGACTGCTTTTAGATAAAATCAAACCTACTTCTCTCACAATTTCACAGATGGCCATTTTCTCAGTTCCAATTTCTGTTGATATAGTTTTTATGCTTCTAACTCTGATATAACCATACTTGTAAAAGTCATTACTTTCTCACAGAAAATCCAACCTTACATAAAACAGCTCTACCATGTTTTACTGCCATCTAGGGGCACTAAAACTTTAGTTTTAGTATGGAAAAGTCCCAATCGGCCTATTCTCTTTAGAGTCAAAGATGACCTATGGCAAACTTACTTCCATTCCACCTGGAGAGCCCCCAGAGGCACCTATTTCATTTGAGGAAATTGAGTCTATTGGTAATTGAGTATTTCTCAGGAAACTGGTCAGGCTCATGTTACCTAACTAATCTTGTCAGTCCTTCTCAGATCCCTAACTTGATCCCTTTATTAAGTTATTTATATTCTCCTTTGTTTTCTTCAAAGCCCCATCATCAATCTCAATAATCCACTATTAACTACCCACCTAAATACACCAAGACAGACACCAAAACATGAACTCCGAATTTGAAGATACTCTTAAAAAGGAAACTAAGTGCAGGGACACCAGGATGGCTCAATCAGTTAAGTGTCTGCCCTCAGCTCAGGTCATGACCTCAGAGCCCTGGGATCAAGTCTTGCATTGAGCTCCTTGCTCAGCAGGTAGCCTGTTTCTCCCTCTGCCTGTTGCTCCCCCTACTTGTGCTCTCTCACTCTCTCTCTCTCTCTCTTTCTGACAAATAAATAAACTATTTTTCAAAAAGGGGAAGCTAAGTGCCACCACAGTCCTTATCCTAGCATTGAAGGAACTGTCCACAAAAATTTTCTAGTAAAAATGGTTGCAAACTCACTATAAGTCATTTTTCTTTCTTCTAATAGGTATTCTACAATTAAATACCTTATCACAAGAATCCTTGCAGGCAACTTAGAGCACAACAGATGGTTCAGCTTCAACTTCTCCAGGAACAGAGCAAAGAAGAAACTGCTAATTATATGGACCATATCCCCAAACATTGATCCAAAGCCCAGCAGAAATTACACAAAATCCTGAGATTATTCTAAAACAGATAATGTTTGTCTCAAACACAAAGGTGGGGACAAAGATTAACAGTCTTTTCTATTTTTGCTTGAACCTGCTGACAAGGCCTAACTCTGACCATCCAACTTCCCTACTTTGTCTTATGATTGGTTAGCTAAGATTAGGGCTAGCTAACCACTAGGGAAAAACATTTCCCCTTCAGATAACTGACTAAAGCTTCCCTTTCTTGCAGAACAATACCAAATATAAATCAACTCATCTGCAACTTGTTTGCAGAAAAACTCCCTATAAAAATCTGAGGCATCTTCCTTATTCATTCATCTGTTGATGGACATCTAGGATAAAGAAGATGTGGTATATATATACAATGGAATACTATGCAGCCATCAAAAGAAATGAAATCTTGCCATTTGCAACGATGTGGATGCAACTAGAGGGTATTATGCTGAGCAAAATAAGTCAATCAGAGAAAGACAATTATCATATCATCTCCCTGATATGAGGAAGTGGAGATGCAAT
This sequence comes from Lontra canadensis, assembly GCF_010015895.1. Lineage (NCBI taxonomy): Eukaryota > Metazoa > Chordata > Mammalia > Carnivora > Mustelidae > Lontra > Lontra canadensis. The sequence continues at coordinate 4,868,527 of NW_022631001.1, forward strand.
GTGGGGGGTTTGGGTGATAGGAAAAGAATAAATGAAACAAGATGGGATTGAGAGGGAGACAAACCATAAGAGACTCTTAATCTCACAAAACAAACTAAGGGTTGCTGGGGGGGAGGGGGAGGGAGAAGGTGGTGGGTTTATGGACATTGGGGAGGGTATGTGCTTTGGTGGGTGCTGTGAAGTGTGTAAACCTGGCGATTCACAGACCTGTACCCCTGGGTCTAATAATACATTATATGTTTATAAAAAAATTAAAAAGTAAAAAAATAATAAAAATCTGAGGCAAAACCACCTGCTGAGACACTCTGATCCTTGGATGTGAGGAATTTTCCTTATTGCAGTAAACTAAATAAATCAATCTCCTTTTACAGTTTTTAAGTTGTTATTATTTAGAAAATTTTACCAGGGGTGCCTGGGTGGCTCAGTCATTTAAGTGCCAGACTCTTAGTTTTGGCTTAGGTCATGAAATCCAGTCCCTCATCAGGTTCCACACTGACAGTGGAGTCTGCTTGAGATTCACTCTCCCTCTCCCTCTGCCCCTCCCTGCCCGCTTGCACACACACTCTCTCTCTAAAAAAAATAAATGAATAAATTTTACCAATATAATCAATGTGAATAATCAGATCTATTAATAACCATTTTCTTACCTCAATTCAGGTATAACTAAATAAGCAGTTCGTTCAGAGAAAGAGCAACCCCTCTAATCACCTAAGAAAATTCATGATAATGGATTAAGGCATGTTATTAAGATGGTACTATGTAAAAGATCCAGAAATATTGAAACTCTGCCTTGACCATCTCATTCTTCTTTTCTCCAAAAACTCTAATGGAGATATATAGTAAGCAAAGCAAAACAAAACAAAGCAACAACAACAACAAACAAAAAGCAAAAACAAAAACAAAACAAAACAAAAATAACATGTTACTGTCAAAAGAATGTATAACTCATACTTTATTTTAAGACTTTAGTGTTTTGCTGAATATATAGAAAGCTTGTTTTCCCTAAGTATAAGGATCATCAAACCAAAGCAGACCCTGAGGTTTGTCTGTTTGCCTATTTTGGCCTGCAAAGCCTAAACTCTATTCTCTGAAATCACCCATTCCAATTTGACACTCAAGCATAAATCAGTGTGGAAGAAAGAGGATGATTATCTTATGAAAGCTTATTATAACTCTAAAATTTAATCTTTTTTAAACAATTTTGGCATAAAAAGTATCCTGGAAGTGAATTAAATCCAAATCAACACTCCTCCTTATAGGTCATGTAGAAAAGGGAAGGAATGCAAATAGTATCCTCACTTTCCTCATGCCAAAACCATCAGTGGACAGGGAATGACTCATAAGCATGGAATAGAAATGAGATACTGAGCCCTCATTTTCTCCATCTGCTAAATGGTTAAAGTTAGCAGGAGACTCAAAAGACCTAAGAAATTAAAGATTCTTATAAAGTAGTAAAGGATTCCAAAGTCCAATTATAAGCTATATTATTTGTGCTTAGATGTAATTGTAATTTATACTATCTTAATTGACTTAGAATAAATGTATATGTTCATTATAATATGACTATTAATATTAAAAATATTTACATTTATGGAATTTGGTTTTTAGGCTCTAAAGTAATAGTTACTTTCTTGGTTCTGGAAATCCCAGAGAATTAAATGTTAATATTCATTCAATCTTGGAACAGAATTTGGAAGAGAAAGAGAAAGATGCTGTAACTTTATCTCCCTGGTACCCTAAGAGTAATGTACAAGTCCAAGCTCAGAGGAAAGTGCAGCAACAGGCTCTTAGGGGCTTTTCCTAATCCAAACAGCAGTAAAAACAGTGTAAAGTCCAATGCAAGACTTTAAGTGGTGATAGAGAATAAAAAAGGATTTAAGTAGGAAAAGAAAAAGGCAACTGAGCTCCTGAGGCATCAAAAAATTTTTCTTTGCAGATGAAAGAGGATGCCTTACAAATAAATCTATCACATTTCAAGTAGTAGTCATAAAGCAAAAGCAAAAATACCCAAAAGGAAAAACAGGAAAATGACCTCTGTGCAGATGGAAAAGTCTTTTCTAAAGTCTTCATCCCCACTGAGTACAAAGTAGAGACAGTATCCCATAACCACATATAGTAAACTATTCAAGCTCATCCCTCCATCCAAATGAACCAGACACTAAGAAAAAGCAACCTGTAACCTTAAAGTAGAAATCTACTATTATAACTCAAAAGTATACTGTCACAGAGTGTTTTAGGTGCTATTTTTCTACTACGATATCTTTACAGATATATAGGTTATAGGGTCTGCCTATATGTATACTTTCAGCCTCTTCCATGAGAAAGTAAGACATCATTTATATGGGCAAGTGTTTCCTTACCCTCCTTAATTGTTTTTAAGAACACTTTTAGCCTGCCCTTTGTCAGCTGGCTGCCCAAACATATAGACAACTCATTTAAAGATTTGATAGAATATCTAGATCCCAGGTTCTTGCAAGAAAATGTAACTCTGAGTTACAGCTATTTAACCCGTGTCAAAATTTGATTGCCAGACATGTTTACAGATGATGTTCTAAAAGATAGACAGTCCATCTACTCTTTCATCTCTTCTATATTAATATTAAACATCAATATTAACATCCAAGACTTGAGAATGTGTATCACATTCTGATGCAGCATCCCCTTAAGCAACATCTGTAACAAGTAGAACTTTTTCTTCATGTCTTTGGACTATTTAAATAAGCAGCTCACTCAGAGATAATTCTACACATGTCAGGAATAAGAAAAGTGATGTTTCTCTAATAAACTGACTGGCCTTAATTTATGGATATCCTAAATTTTATAAATTATTTTATTTCCACCTTTGTTTTGCCTGTTAAATCTTGGGGCCAAGTTTGCTTCTCGCTTTCAACTACACAGAAACATATATTGATCTGGGCTAATCTGATCCACGTGTTCATCACGTTCCTCCCAATTTCCTTTCCTTGGACCCTATGCCTCTCATTTGCTGTTAGATGTAAGATACAATAAACTTTTTAAAACTAGAATTATTAGTCTATCCTCAGTTGAATAACACATGGAATAGTGATTAGTTTCCCAAAATATTGTTAAACTTCATAGAAATATTCAGAAACAAACTGAAAAATTATCATTATTCATGTCTATTTTCTGTTCTACCCTTTAATTGTCAGAGCACTCAGGTCATGCTGATAATACTGCATTGGTTTAATGCCAATGTTCTTGTGCACTTTATATTTCAACACATTGAAAATAAAGGTTTCATCCTGAACAGTGCTAAAAATATTGTTTTCCTGGTGACATAACTAATGAGCTACCAAAAAAGCATGTCTATAACCAGGAAGGATATTAAATAACAACTGACAGAGTCATATGATAAATTGTTATATTTTTGACATATAAAGGATTATTTTCAATTATTTTTCTTGGACAATTAAGCTTATTCAAATTCTATAATGGGTAGTGTCAGTCTCATCATACATAAAACACTTTAATGGTGTACAGTAAGCTTTTGCTTTTCATACAAATATCTTAGGACCTGTAATTATACCTCATTAAACCTTAGTGACATAGTTTGGAAATCTCATTCATAATATTTAGTTTAAAATTGCACTAAATAAAGTATATTATCTCTAAAGTATATTCCTGAGCTTGTTGTCTACAGAAGAATATTTAAAATTGAATAAATTAGGTAGAGTTTCAAGCATTAATATAAGAAATTGATTAAAGGAAATGATGAGAACTTTTTTTTTCTACCATAGGGTAAGTGTACTTTATCAATTTCTTAATATACTGTTTTATACACATTATACATATTTCTTAAAGTAAATCTAAAAGATATATTTGTTACCTTACCTAAAATTATTTCTTGAGGTTAGTTAACTAGTGTTTTTCTCAGTGCCTAATAAAATCATTGAATATATAAAATTCAGGAAAGTACAAAATGCTACAAAACTTGGAAGTATCTGAGATTTTATTTTACTTGCATCCTAACAAGAAAGCATGCCACAAGTTCACTGATGCTGGCCTCCTGGTCAGAGACAAAGGACTTTATTACTGATAGTGTGAGCAATAGCCAGCATATCAGCATTTTCTAAATTCCCAACCCCCATTTCCAAAGGTTAATATAAGGAGAGTTAGGTCTGCCTGTCCACACATTAGGCTGCATTACAGAAGAGGAACTCAAGCTTAAGCAACTTGAACCTTTTATAATGGATGGCAAACCTGTTTGATCTTTGTTCCAGAGAAAAGCATCTCTATTACACTACCTACGTTTCACTCCAGTGAGAGACACTCTTTCTATCTTCAAAGGCTGTTCACCATAAAAACATCCTTGGAAAGGGAGTCCAGAAAAAGGACAGCCAATGTTTCTGCTTGTAAGACATCCAGAAACGTGAGAGAGAGAGAGAGAGACCAATGGGGAGTTGTCTCCCAGCATATGTCATATGAAACAGTACAGCATCTCAGTGACTGACACACTGTTGGAGCTGATAAATATCAGTGGAATGAATGAGTGAATAAGTTCAACTAAGGTTAGAACAAAGTGAAAAATTATATTTGAATAAAAATGCTGTCCACAGCATTGTTTAGACTAAGAAAGAAATAAAAATGACCTCTATTTACCATTAATCATATGGTAAATAAATGAAATATTAGATACAAGAAGTTCCTCTATTCTTTTAACATAAGATATGATCAACAATAGTGCATTGAGTCAAAAATAGGTGTAAACATCATGTAGTGTTTCATGTAAAATTTATGTATATACTTATATGTATACATGAACAGAGAGATGTACCTAAAAGGATAGTAACCAAAATATTAACAACAGTAGTTTCTGAATTATGCACTTAAAGGACATTTTTATTTTCTTCTTTGCCTTTTACATAATTTGAATTGTTTTATCATGGGCATATATCATTTTTAAGGTAAAGTTATTTTTTAAAAATTAAAACCAAACTATATTAAAATCATACTTACAAGCACCATCCCAAGCATGTTTCTTTGCCATTGAGTTTTAACATTGACAAAGATTTACTGGGTATAGAAATTCTAACAGCCCTAATAAAAGCAATGCCTAGCATTAGCATCCATCTATTTTATTTTAGAGCTTAATTTACCATCTGTTACATTGAAACTCTTCATCTCTTTACAATTCAATGTATGTTGTGGTAACTAGAGATCCAAATACATATCCAAAATACACCACAAATGAAATGTCCGAATGAAAAACATTTACTCAAACTGAATGCAAACACCCACGGACATCTTTGATTACAGTTTTTTCTTACTTATCTCAATCTGGAAATATATAAATTAAGGGGTCTCTACTTTAAAATGGGCAAGAAGCCATTCTGATTTGCCTTAAGATGAAAAAGGGAGTTGCTGAGGAAACGCTTTGTTTGCATCCAGCCCACGTACAACTCTTCTAAATTTTACTTCCAACTTTGCTTACAATTTTTCTAAAACGGACTGAGAAAAGAAGTAGATTTTCATTTTAGACAGAGAAGGTATCAAGTATAGTTATCAATAATTTATCCAACAAATACAGGGTACCAAATATATCCTCAGCATTGCATTAGATACTATGTAGGACAAAGAAAAAAATCAGTAGACAAAATCTTTGTTCTTGAGAAGCTTTCAAATAAATTAAAGAGATAAAACTCCTGAATAGGTAAAGAATGGAAACAATTCCAGACAACCTGCGATCAGGTGGTAGACAGAGTGTGTATGTGTCTGAGAAAAGTAGATTAATGTCCCCTGGGATTTCAGGTCTAGAGATGCAGAAGCAAAATTAAGAGGGCATGAACAAGGACTAATAGAATTGATGCAGACCAAAGCAAGAACTGATGAAGCCCCATACCCCATTCTGTTAAGTCTGTATGATTCTTCACCCAGTACTCACAATGTGAGTTTTCAAATTTCCAGTATTAAAATACTGCAAAACTATACATTCTTCTTAGAATCTGTATTAGCTGGGGGTTCTCCAGAAAAACAAAATTAATAGAAGATAAATATAAATATATATATATAAATTTTGATAAGAACATCTTAAACGTGTGTGTATGTGTGTGAAGAGAGTTATTATAAGGAATTGGCTCACGTTATTATAGAGGGTGAAATCCCACAATTTACCATCTGCAACCTGGAGACCCAGGGAAGCTAGTAGTACCATTCAGTCCAAGTCTGAAGGCCTGAAAACCAGAGACACCAAGAAGGTCGATTCTAGTTTAATGACAATTACAGTCCTCACTTCTATAACTGTAGTTGTATTTGACTATGTATGGCTGTAGCTAGTACTTATACCTACTTTTCCCACTACCCATGCTGTATTCCTTTTGCGTTCAGCAAGCATCTCAGTTGGCCATAGTTTTTTACATGATAAGGTGACCCAGACATTCACTTCTGAAAGATCTGAGCCATTAGTTATCCTTCCTAAATTGGGTCATTTTAGTTTTCCATTCACCTTAATCACGGGCATGGAAATACAGAGATCACCTAAAAGATCTCATTCCAGATATTCTCTTCCCCAGTTCCAGTGTGGAGTAGCAGTCAAACTTCCCTTGGTAGTCAGTATTACTCACCCCAACCAGCACAGTAACTCCCTACTTTGGTGGTTGATGCAGAGGCATGAGGAGACCAAAGTGGACAGGGGGCAGTCTTAACTTTGAGTTCAATGAAACCATTGTGTGTCCTGGTAGAAATGTACCATCCCTTTAGAACCAAGACGTCTAGGCAAGCAGAGCATGAAATCATGGGAACAGAAAGCAAAAGTTTTGCAAGTGGGGTCACTGAAGTAAGTAATATGAGAATCATCAGTAATAGTCAGTGGGAGCAAAAAGAGGGATGGCTACTTACTCCAGAGTAGGGGAAACTGGGAAAAAGATCAAGTGGAAATTAATGTTTGACAGAGAGAGAGAGGAGGAAGCAGGCTCCCCCCTGAGCAGAAAGCCTGATGTGGGGCTCGATCCCAGGACTCTGAGATCATGACCTGAGCTGAAGGCAGAGGCTTTAACCCACTGAGCCACCCAGGTGCCCCTGAATGAGTAGAGTCTTAAAGGATGAATTACAGCTAGCTATATAAGGAAATTGAGGTTCAGAAATCATAAGCGTCTGTGTTGGTTATTTGCCCATTGTTTTTTAGTTGTGTGTCCACTCTACTAAATCATACTATACTCTAAAGTACTAAATATTGGAGTCTGCAAATTCCCAGATACCCTTTGCAGCTGGCTTCCAGTTGGCTTCTGTCAATGTGAAGCTCAGGAGAGATAATGGAAAAGAGAAAAAAGGGAAACACTGCAATTCCAAGTCTGCCACATGGTGGCACCTCCTTCATGGTCCCAGCTCCTCAAGTTGTGGTCTGCACATCCATGGTTCCAGTTACTACAGCTGCAGCCCCTCCTCTGATAGGCCCACTCCCTCCCTTCTGTTTCTATAGGCTTTGAGACAGCAGTTGCTTTTGCACTTACTCGTTTCATCTTCTCCTTTTTGATTTTTTAGCCCTTCAATATCCATGTAATAAATCCCATGTGTTAAATTCCCTCTCCTGAAACAAACTGTGTAGTTTTTCTTTCCCTCTAACTAGTCCCTCACCAGTCTTTGACTGATATGCACTTATGAACAAGCTAAAATTCTTAAATTAGATTGCTTAACTTTTTTGAGCTTGAATGAAGGCCTCTTTATCCAAGTAAATTAAAACACTAGTAATTTGTGACATGCAATAACAACCTGCTCACTTAAATTATCACGTGTTTACTTAGAATGAAGTAGCTACTAGATAAAATCCCAATAGTTCATTTTTGCCCTTGCTTCCCTTGCCTTTGGTGATATTCCTAGGAAGATGTTGCTGCGGCTGAGGTCGAAGAGGTTGCTGCCTGTGTTCTTCTCAAGGATTTTGATGGATTCCTTTCTCACATTGAGGTCCTTCATCCATTTTGAGTCTATTTTTGTGTGTGGTGTAAGGAAATGGTCCAATTTCATTTTTCTGCATGTGGCTGTCCAATTTTCCCAACACCATTTATTGAAGAGGCTTGTTCCCATTGGACATTCTTTCCTGCTTTGTTGAAGATTAGTTGACCATAGAGTTGAGGGTCTATTTCTGGGCTCTCTATTCTGTTCCATTGATCTATGTGTCTGTTTCTGTGCCAGTACCATGCTGTCTTGATGATGACAGCTTTGTAATAGAGCTTTTGCACAGCAAAGGAAACAGTTAACAAAACCAAAAGACAACTGACAGAATGGGAGAAGAGATTTGCAAACGACATATCAGATAAAGGGCTAGTGTCCAAAATCTATAAAGAACTTAGCAAACTCAACACCCAAAGAACAAATAATCCAATCAAGAAATGGGCAGAAGACATGAACAGACATTTCTGCAAAGAAGACATCCAGATGGCCAACAGACACATGAAAAAGACACATCACTTGGCATCAGGGAAATACAAATCAAAACCACAATGAGATATCACCTCACACCAGTCAGAATGGCTAAAATTAACCAGTCAGGAAATGACAGATGCTGGCGAGGATGCAGAGAAAGGGGAACCCTCCTACACTGTTGGTGGGAATGCAAGCTGGTGCAACCACTCTGGAAAACAGCTTGGAGGTTCCTCAAAATGTTGAAAATAGAACTACCCTACAACCCAGCAATTGCACTACTGGGTATTTACCCTAAAGATACAAACATAGTGATCTGAAGGGGCACGTGCACCCGAATGTTTATAGCAGCAATGTCTACAATAGCCAAACTATGGAAAGAACCTAGATGTCCATCAACAGACGAATGGATAAAGAAGAGGTGGTATATATACACAATGGAATAAGATGCAGCCATCAAAAGAAATGAAATCTTGCCATTTGCGACAACGTGGATGGAACTAGAGAGTATCATGCTTAGAGAAATAAGTCAATCAGAGAAAGACAACTATCATATGATCTCCCTGATATGAGGAAGTGGAGATGCAACATGGGGGGTTAAGGGGGTAGGAGAAGAGTAAATGAAACAAGATGGGATTGGGAGGGAAACAAACCATAAGTGACTCTTAATCTCACAAAACAAACTGAGGGTTGCTGGGAGGAGGGGGGTTGGGAAAAGCGGGATGGGGTTATGGACATTGGGGAGGGTATGTGCTATGGTGAGTGCTGTGAAGTGTGTAAACCTGGCGATTCACAGACCTGTACCCCTGGGGATAAAAATATGTGTTTATAAAAAATAATTTTAAAATAAATTAAAAAAAAAAAAAAAGGAATGAAGTAGCTACTAAAAGCAAGACTTGTAGCCCAACTGGCTACTGCTCTTCTCCATTATAACAGGAATGATAACCACAAGAACTGGGAGGTTATCTGATTGTTTCTGAGTGTTACGAAAAATAAATGATGAGTTCAGTGCCAAAAGGAAAACCACAGACCCAAATGGCATCACATAGGCCAAGTCCCCAAACTGGGGCTTAATACTTTTCAAAGTCCTTGAGAGACATAGTCTTTACCAGTCAGTCAGGGATTTTCCTATCAGCACCAAGGCATCTGCCACATGGACCCTCCTCAATCCCCAAAGGAATTTTCATTAAGACCCTCTGCTCTTACCCTAAGGGAAAGCAACCTTGCCTGGAACAGTTCTTTTCTTTTGCTAATAAATTTCTTAGCCTGCCCTCCATCCTATAATAACCTTCTACTTTGTACAACTCCTCAGAGCTCCCCTCTGTTTGCTAAGTGAGACACTGCCAGATTCATAAATTAATAAAGCCAGTTAGATCTTCAGATTTACTCAGCTGAGTTTTTTCTTAATGTCATTCATTTTAAAATCTCAACTTATAAAAAAGAAATCTCTTATTTCTTGTAGCTACAGGGCAAATATGGCTGAAGAGCAAAACTAATAAATTTAGGAAATTTGAAGTTGAATCCTGAAATTTCCCTGATATTTTAAAATGATATGTATAGTATCCTTGCCAGTAAAAGCAGGGCTTCTTCCCCTATATGAACAGACCAGTTTTCCATTGCTTGAAGATTCCGCTATGGCCTCACCAGAGGTAATTAGCTTGAAAAAAATAATCCCTCAAGACCCCACCCATCACCCTTTAGTGCTTCTATTCCTACAAATGTAATCAGATATAACCAAAAAGATAGAACTTATACTCCTAAACTTTGAAAGACTCAAAATTTGCATCAACAAAATAGTCTTTTCACCAAATGGTACTGGAACAACTGAATCTATTCAGCAAACTATTCCTATGTTAGTCCTCCTTGGTTTAAAACTGCTAGAATGCAATTATACATATATACTATGCCTCTAAAATATTTTTGTTGATTAATTTTTGTACATGTATATGTATATATTCTACTTTCCAGGGACTCTGGACTTAATGTGTTACACTGAGAAGTTGTCTGCTTACTTGATCAGTTGATGGAAATATAGACTCAGCAGTGAGCTACTCAATGATGTTCAGTTATCACTCCCAGATTTAATATAAAAGGAATAAGAGGTTTTGGAAGATCAGTGTTGAAGTAATTTAGTATGCACAACCCAAAAAATCGTATCTCACTATGTCTCCCAAAGGGGGACCATAGGACATTACCTTAACTAAGGCATTAAGAAGTAGGTATTATATCAGTTAGAAAACTCTGTGGTGGCTGTTCTCCGAAAGCTAGAATGGTGGTAGGAGATGCTGTCATTGTAACCAGATTCTTATCACTATGGCAATAGTGGAATTTCAGTAGGACCAAGCTTAGGTCAGTCTTTAACTCCAGTGGCAAGATAGGCAAATTAGCATCATAGGAACTAGAATCAAAGCAGCAATCGAGTCCTTTGAATTTTGGTAATGACTTCTTGATCATTACCAAATGATCTCTGAAAAGAAAATCAGTGAGTATCTTACTAAAGTACTACTTGATCTCAATAACTTAAGGTCTAATTCTAGTGGGCACTATAATATAGGTTCACAGTTACCCAACATAATGGTATCGCCTTGAAGTAGGATCCTACAATGCTGCCCAAAAATATGCTGCAAATATCACTCTAAGTTTGCCCTGAAAGGATCTAAAACTATTATTCACAGTCACTCTCCACAAAAGAAAAGACTCTTTGGGGGGATTATTAGATAATGGCTCTGAGTTACTATTAATTCATAAGTACCTAAAACATTACGGAGGTCCACCAGCAAAGAGAAGGCTTATTGGGGTCAGGTGATGAAAACAGTTTTGGCTCAAGTCTGATGATGAACAAAGTAATTCTACAATTCTGGAAATGGCCAGCAATCTCTGTACCAATGGATGAAAGACTACTCCAAATTTTGCTGTGAAAGAGAAGGCAAGGGGGTCAATGCTCAGAGGCAGACACCCTTTGCTCTTCTTTGTTCCCGCTTTTACTGGTCCTTCAAGGATAATCACAAACCCTTATCACTGTTTCTGAATCCTGAGATGTGTGACTAGGGGTCTTGGTGAAACTAGGAGGATCTGTTTACAGGAAGGATATGAAATGCTAATCTGCGGGTTCTATGAGTGCTGCTGAACATAGCCCAAGGGACAGTGCATAAGTCTCTCAGATCACAGGCCACTGTTTGGGCTAAGAAAGCTTCTGGGAAGGCAACTCCCTGAGGCATTCCAATGGCAGAATGGACCTTCAGGCCTGGGCATTCCCAAGGCCTATATCCTTCTCAGAAAACTTCCCTGTGCTCAGGGGCCTCTGTGTTACATTATGGCTGATTTCATGCTCTACATTAACCCCAACACTACAAGACCATGTGTGTCAGTTCCCCAGTTCCTGAATATATGATTTCAATAGGCATAGTTGGAAACTGGCCAAATGGAATGAGGCAAGACCTGTTATGGTAGAAAGAGCCAAGTGAAAAGTGCTCTAGAAAATTCCCTCCACCCAGGTAGACAGTACTCCCAAAACACGCCACAAGTCATGGCCTCGGTGGTCCCGACACTAGCCAAGCTGCAGCAGCAGTTGCCTAACCCCACCCACACATCCGTACCTCCACCCAGTCTCAGACACCGAGGTCCCTCCTGCACTGTCCTGGAAGCTGAGATCAGGAAGCTCATGGAGCAGTGGGAACTCCTCAAGCCCTCTGAGCTCTCAAGGAATTGGCCCCTCTCCCTCATTTCTAAATTGCCATAACAGCATCTCCTCTCTGTTGTTTTCACAGATTTACAGCGATAAACAGCTTCCTATAATGTCTGATCTCCATTCTTTCAGCCCTTCCAGCTTTCCAACACCTATGTTACCAGTTTCCTGAACTGGACTCCCACTTGTTGAAATACTCTGCATGGTTCCTTTGTTCCTGAGAAAACTGTAACCACAACAGTGCGCAAGGCCCAGTGTGTTTCCCATGGGATATGAATGAGTGACCTCGTGAATGAGTGATGAGAGTGCAGTAGCCATCGAGTATATTTCACATTCTGTTTTGTGCTTCCAGGACTGTGCCTATCCCTGTGGAGAAACACAGAATTAAGGAATTATTATCATGTAATATTATTAAAAGTGCAGCCATGATGCATCAACAGTGTGTGCAAAATGACAAAAGGAAGAATATGAAAAAGAGACAAATCCTCCCTGACAGGCTGGAAACAATGGCCTTAATTGCAGAAATGAAATAGAGTGGGAGATTTCTCAGAAAGGAAAATGAAGGAGTCTTGAAAATACTTCAATACAGTAAAGGTGAACTCTTGTGATGTTTACTTCAATACAGGACAGCAGTTCAGAGTCACCTTGCTCAGGGAAATATGTACTTTTCCTCTGTTAACTGGATGGCACATTCCTACTTCTAGCATCATGCATTCCCTCTGTATTTTATTGTCTCCTTTTCATATCAGGGGACAGTTAGTCAAAACTCAGATTCTTAACAAGCTTGCAATCCTGTTATTCCCTGGTTGTTGTCTAAGCTACAGCTGTAGGCATAAACATAGCCAAAGACAGGGACATAGACATTGATAAGACATATTTAATTCTCAAAGAGTATGGACAGTCCTCATCTAACACATGAGGAGCCCATTGGATGAACCACAAATGAACCCAAAATGTATTATTCAGCTCTTTGGGACGACTGATAAACAATTATATAGATACTTTCATTTTTTACATAGGAGAAAGTTGTTTACTTATACCCCGTTATATAAGGTATTAAAATTTGATCTTTTAAATTAAGCATTGTGACAGATTTACTAAAAAACTGGAATTAGTATTCTACTAAGAAGTCTGGCTGCAGACTTCCTGCCAGAACACCTGCAAAGATAATTGGGAAAACTTGTGATTTGGGAAAATACTTTATTAACAGGATATTATCAGTATTGTCTTAAGCTGCTTATGGGTTTCTACGCTTTCGTTTCTTGTTATTGTTTTACTTTAGCTCCATTGGTGCCAATTTAGTTTTTAGAGTGAGTAAACACAGCCAGCAAGCTGATAAAGTAGCCAGCAGCTACTGAAGTTAACTGTGGATCCCACAAATGGCTGATTTTATGTAAACATTATGTAGAGACCCAACAGGTTCACAATTTGGATTAAACGACAATGAAAAGCAAACACGGTGACTCTGGAAGTTCCATTTGCATCACAAACAAAGAGTCAGTTATTTTTATGTCGGACCAATTCAAGATGTTTTCATGGATTGAGGATTGAGGATGCTGAGGAGCTGTAACTAAGACAGAACAATAACCCTACAGAAATCTGTCAGAGTCCCAGAGTTTCAGGTTGCTCTCTCTCCTCGGTCACTTTTGCTTCCATTTCTTTAACCATTTAGAGCTAACCTATATATGACTCTTTATAGACTGTCTGTTTGGTAGGTCAGTCAGCCAACAAGTAATTGTCAGGAAGGGCTAGAATGTTCTAAAGCAGATCTGAATAAGTTGTGAGCAGGGTATTAGGTGATAGAAAACCCAATCCCTGATCTAGACACCATGGCCAGACTGTCATTGTATCTCACATAGCACAGGACAACGTCTCAAAGAAGTAGAATAAATTAACCAGAGTATATTTGATCTTTCAAAAAGTATCAAATGAATTCATTAATAAGTAAAAAATTTCAAGAAATATTCTCTTTAATTCATGAATCATATTAACTATTAATATCTAAAGGATAGAGGAAGGGTATGGATTCCAGCTAAAATGCATTCTGTCAGACTTCATGGTGGTATAGATTCATCCTGGAGCCTATTCTAACTGTAGGGCTCCCCTGCCCCCATTGTACTGCAAACCTGTGAGCCCTGAGCCATCTCTCTCTCTTTCTCTCTCTTTGGCCAGATATTAATGAAGGAGAAGAGGATTTTATTGCCCTGGCAATGCCATCCTCTCCTTCTTCCTTGGCAGCATTGGGAAAGCCAGAAGTTATCCAAAGAGCAAGAACCAAAGCTGGAGACTAACAACCTAAGCCTAGAGAACCATGAGCATTCCAGGGTCCCTGGTGGACTTGAGAAAGTGAGGGGTTACTAAGGAAGAGAAAAAGCACAGCATACATACCTTGTCAAGTACATGGAAAAGATCATATGTCCCTTGAATTACAAAGGGGAGATTTCTGCAAAGAGCTGGAAATTTAGTCCTGCACTCAGCTGATTTGTTTAATTACAGGAAATCTAAGGTATCCCATTAGTTCAGGCTTTACTGTCTTATTAAGGGAAGGCTTTAGGGTTACAAATGTCTCTGAAAGATGAGAAACCTCTCTTGCTGCTGTAGGAGAACTTATCTCCCAGTCCTCATCTTCCCAACTCAGCTCTAACATCTGGAGTACTGTTACCCCAGACACAACAGTCATTTAATCTCATTTCATTTTTCAATGTCAGGACACATTAATATTTTATAAATAGAAACAAAGCCCAGAAGCTAATTTTTTCTCTTATAAAAAAATTGTACAGATGCATTTTTTAAAGTGACATGACTAATTTTATCATTTTAATTTTTTGTTCTGTAAAAGCATCAAATAGTGGAAATCTGAGGGTCTTCCCTCCATTGTGTCAGATTCTCCAATAACATTTGACATGTGGAAACCAACTATCTTCTCAATTCATTAGACAACAGAAAATACCAAATAGAGTCCTGCAAGGATAGTTAACTAGAAAAGAACTAAGAATGTATTTCTAGAAATAGAAATTTTCAAGAGCTGTAACTTAAAATTATTCAGAATAAATGCCTATGGTACACTTCAATTATTCCTTTATAATTTACATCAAATGGTGATATTCAAATGGATTTTTAGTAAACATTAATACAGTAACATTTTTTTAAGATTTGTTTATTTATTTGAGAGACAGAGAGAGAGCACAGGAGCAGGGTGGAGGGACAGAGAGATAGAGAGAAACAGGTTCCCCACTGAGTTGCCCAAAGTGGAGCTCAATCCCAGAACCCCCAGATCATGACCTGAGCCAAAGGCAGACACTTAACCTACTGAAACCACCCACGCACCCCAATAAAGTAATTTCTAAAGGAAACATCAAAAAATAATTGCAAAGGACTTAACTTATGTGACCCCATTCCAATTTTCTTTTACCTCATGTGGTAGACAACTTAGTGGGTTTCAACTTAAACAGAACAAAACAAAACAACTTTCATGGGGACAAATAAATCTCTCTTGTTTGTTACTTAATAGGACCCATGTTTAAGGGGGTAACGACAGCTTGTATTACTGGTATGCACCGTTCGGATTAGACAGAATACAGTATTATTGCAGTAGCTTCTCATAATTCAGGGGGTTTTCTACCACCTGCCATTGGAAATTTTCTATCGACCAGACTCCTTCATCACTGAGTATTTCCCCAAAGCACAGTCACTATCAGTACCACTACCCACCAACAAACAACACCCCTTTCCCTACTTGCTTTTAAGCATCTAGTACTGCATCGTCTCGTAAGTTGGTAAGAAAAAGTACCTTAGCAAAGATCTAAGACAAGTGTCTTCAAGTTGCTTTTCCAAGCACTAGATTTCCATGGCAGATCCTTAGTGTCCACTGAAATGGGTGAGGACAGTGTCCCCTCAGGCTGGAATGCTGGGGCTCGAGACCTACTTTCTCCCTTAACCCTTCAGTGAGATTCACTGTTTGTTCTGACGCTGTACTTCAGAGTTCAAGACAACACTGTTTAAGAGGAAATGTAAAAGGTTCTATCTTCACTACCTTGAATTTTATTTGGAAGCTGATCACATCTCACTAGAGAGATTTTTCTTTTCCTTCTCTGTATCTTAATGGAAGAAAATGTGTATGTTGCACCTGATAAATACGGGAAAAAGGCAGATGAACATACGTATATGTGAATCATTTATTGCCTCTTAGTTATTAATGTTTTTTTCCCCAAATAAATCATAAAAGGAATAAAATCTCTCTCAGTACCATTATTTTTCAGAGCATGAATACAGTGAAGGGCAGGGATGCTTGGTTAAAACTAGTTGGCTATTTCCTCCTCCTTTTGTTCTCCATCAATACTGAAATCACCCTAAATTCAGAGGGATGTTTATTTTTGGATAAGTATGCTCAAATACTTGTGACCTTGAGTAATATCTACTTACTGGGCAATTTAAAGTACCCTTCACCAGGAACCTGGGAGTCAACTGCGTTTTATGCACAGAGAGTGAACCATATGTCACATTTCTGATTGAAACTTTTCAACCTGCTTATCAGACATGTGGTACAGGGATAAATTTATCTTTATAAACTTTATATGTGTCACCAAAAATGGCCTCAGGATCACTATAACCTAATGAACTAAGAACATCCAATAAATGATTAGGCTGCGTTTGACAATGAAAGTTGCATACCCTATTCTTTAAAATCTAAAGCACAGTATTTCTAGGGAGAATCTAGTCCTCCAGAGGTTACTCCTAAAATAACACTCATGATATTTAACAGCCACCAGATGGAAAGTCTTTAGATTTTAGTCCCAATTTTACTGACCTTACTCTATAAAGCATCCACAAAAATCATTTTAATCATAGTCATGATGTGTCCCCCACCTCCGGTAAGTAACCCTACATAACTTTGTTATTCTTACATTAAAATATCCTAATTTTCTGACTTTAAAGATATAATCTGTTACAAATCTGGAACAGAGTGACTTATCTAAATATTTGGGTCTATAAGTACCTCAAGATCAACTGTTTTCAGAAGAAAACAGTTTTGTGGCTCTAGTCTGAGTTTATGAAGATAAGTAGTATGCTCTACTGTTAAATTGCTCAGGTAAGGCTTACATAAGGAATATTTTTGTAATTCAGTATAACTAATTACATAAGTGGGGACAGTCAAAGAAAATAATTTTATAAAAAAATCTAAGTCACAAAATTGTTCTGACAATTGAGGAAGGGTGGTATATTACTTGAAGTAAATTTTCTAAGTCTACAATGATACTGACATGTATTGTCACATTACGTTAATCCTGAAGGCTTATCTACCACTTTACTTTCAAACATAATATGATAGTAGAGAGAAATAATACCTGGGCTGTCCTGGACATGTGAAGGTGAAGCCATTGGCTCACCATTGCTGGGGTATGTCTGTGACAGTTGTTGTTGCACGAATGGAAATTGACTTGAGATGATCCAAACATACACTCTCTCATCTGGTTCTCTTTATTTATTTATTTTTTTTAAGCAAACTCAATGCCCAGTTTAGGTTTTGAACTCACTGTCCTGAGATGAAGAGTCACATGGTCTACCAACTGAGCCAGCCAGGAGCCCCCTTCTCTGGTTCTCTATAAACAGGTATCTGCAGATTAAGCGGCCAGTGTGCATGAGGTAACCTCAGGTTACAGATATAAATGATAGCAAACTGGTCCATACAAAGTTGAAACTCACTACTTTCGCCACATCGATGGGAGCTTTTAACCAACCTAGCAGACCAGTTTGACCCAAGGATGCAAAAGCATACATAATAAGAATAAAACACAAAATCATCTTTATTGACAATCCTAAGGATCTCTGATCATCTAGAAAAAAATTCTATCATTAGTATTATATAGGAAACTCACTTTGAATTGATGCCTTTTTATTTCTTGCTTCACTCTCAACCATTTCCTCACTCATTAACAAATATTTGTAGTGGGCATATGCTAAGCCAGCACCATAGTTGATATAATGGATACACAACTAAGCAAGTAATAATTTCTGCCCTTGAGGCTATTTCGGTTTAGTGGGAGAAAAAGCAGGCAATAACTAACAATAGCAGTGCAAGATAATAAAGCGTTTTCTGTTCAAATTGCCAAGATGTTAATAAAAATCTTCTTAATCAAAATGGGGAAAAGACAGGACTCTCAAAGAAGAAATTGAGCCTTGATAGATGCCTAGGAATTAGCAAGGTAGGGAAGAGGCCAGAATTGCCAGGCACTGGGCTACCTGTTTAGACCTTCAACCTCCCTAATTCTTCAAGTTCAAATCGTACCTCGACCATGGGTGCTTCCTGGACACTTTTCAAGTCTCATGATAACACTACAACTGTAATTTCCTATTTATTTACTTCCACCTATCATTCTAGGCAGTAGCTTCTCTTTATTTGCTCTCAAGTCCCTGTGGTCTATAACCTAAATAAAGGGAAAGACTGCATTTGTCATTTTAATAGGTACGGCAATCCCCGGTATCCTGAATTGCCGTGGCATAAAGCAAGAGCTAAGTAAATCATTGATGAATTAAAGTTGAGGGAAGGAATAGTTTGTGCAAAAGCACTAATGTGTGAAATAACATGACGGGAAGCTGCTATGTCTAGAGGAATTGACGATGGGAAGCAGGATAGAGATGGGTCTAATTCTAATGCTTGACAAGGCTGTGACCGTTTTGCAGCATAGATGAATGGGTTCAATTACAGCTTTGAGGTTCAGCTGCTTAGATTGTTTCCTAACTCCACCATTTACTGACTGTTTTACATTGGGAAAGATATTTAATCTCTTTATGCCTCATTTTCTTTACCTGCAAAGTACCTACGTCGGGATTTTGTGATGTTCAAGTGAATCATCTATATAAGCTTGGAATAGTACCCTTCACATGGCAAATGCTCAATAAATGTTAACTAACATTTCTAGGCAAAGAAATTTGCCATTTTTCCTGAAAAATAGGAAGAGACTAAAAATGTTAAACACCAGTGAGATATGATCACTTTGGATTCTCTGTCAGTCTGGATTCACTGCAAGAAATAGGAACCCCTCACTTACCACCCTAGTTGATAGTTAGCTGTCTGAATTTTTGCTCCATGTTGTGTTTTTTAAGAGCTTATTTTTTTAAGATTTTATTTATTTATTTGACAGACAGAGATCACAAGTAGGCAGAGAGGCAGGCAGGGTGAGGGGGGAGCAGGCTCCCCGCCAAGCAGAGAGCCCAATGTGGGGCTCGATCCCAGGACCCTGAGACCATAACCTGAGCCAAAGGCAGAAGCTTAACCCTCTGAGCCACCCAGGTGCCCACATGTTGTGTTTTTTAAAGCCCATCTTTCTTATCTCTGAGTCTACACCTTCCATATATTCAGGCACATAATATTTCCTCAGTAATATTTAATTAATGAGCTAATGCTTTGGAATGAAGAAGAGCATCTTATCCAAACTGTTTTATTCTACTGAATTCTTTCTAAAACCATTCCTCTGAGAATGAATCAGGATCACGGCTCCATCCTCTCATGCCTAGTAAACGCCATGCAAGAAAACAATCTACAGTGGTAGAAAATAGAATTCAGACACAAGTCTGTGCAGAGTTGGAAGAGATTACTAGCATAATTTAGAGCAGTGACATCCATGCTTTGTGAGCTAAATCCCTTTTGCCAAGGAATTCAGGATGAGGAGGTAGGGACCATTCATAGACTCATCCAAAACCTCTGTCACAATCCGTCTCCACCCCAGCAAGCCACCACCCACGTTGTTGCTCTTTGGGTTCCAGGTGTGTAATTATCAACTTGTTCATTTATTCAAGACGCACACCTGCCAACAGCTTTCGCCGTAATAATCCAAATAGCTTCTTTTAACCACTCTGGTTGTCCAAAATCGATACGTTGCTACATATGCTACTTCCCTCAGGACAGCAAACAAACCATGGAGCAGCCATGGCTAAGTATATCGTCCCCAGCCAAGCGTGGCATTCTGAACATGGTAAGCCTGAATTTCTCATCCCAGGATCAAAATCTTGACAGCGAGAACCACCCTGCTGGTTCTAGGGGTTCTTGCTGTGGTATATACTTACAGGTGAGATCATTTCAGAAGGACATCCCTTGAGTCTTTCAATCCCAAACTCCATTATATTGCCTACAGAGAGACATTAGTAACACTTTAGAGCAATTTACAGAAAGGTGGTTTTCTCTATTAAAAGCATCCTCAAGAGTCTGTTTCTAGTACCTGTACATGAAGTCCAGAAGAATGTGCCGTGAGTTAAAAAGCAATTAGAATAGGTGTGGGGTGGAAGGGAGTTTAAAAAACCCTGGTAAAGATCCGACTTCTCAAATCCCACATGGAGAGAATCTCATTTCCTAGTTTAGAATAAAGACCTTAAAAGAAAATTTTGTGTTGAGCCAAGTGCCTCTGTTGTCCCTGGAGCTACCCAGCTCACAACCCCTTCAAGAGGACCTGTGGTAAGGAGCAAAGTTGACTGACAGGCTTCAGCTGCTGCACCTTTAGATCCCTGGCAGCAGGCATACCCGGCTGCTCCCGGCTGATGACAGCATAGTGGGAGCTAGAACAGGACATGGGTGCCCATCACAGGTATTCTGGGTCAAGAGCTTCTGCAAGGGGTGCCTGGGTGGCTCAGTCGATTAAACAGCTGCCTTCGGCTCAGGTTGTGATCCCGGGATCGTGGGACCAAGCCCCACATCAGGCGCCCTGCTCAGTGGGGAGCCTGCTTCTCCCTCTCCCTCTTCTGCTGTTCTGCATACTTGTGTGCTCTCTCTCTCTCTGACAAATAAATAAAATCTTTTTAAATAAATAAATAAATACATAAATACATAAATAAATAAATAAATAAATAAGAGCTTCTCCTCAGCCTGACTGGAACTCTGTGAGAATTAGACGTCAGTTGGAGTCTCTTCCTACTCAGCCCTTCCTTTATTTCTTTACAGGCATCAGATCTATTATTTTAGTGGATTGTATTAAAAGAGAAATAGACCCAGTTCCTGCTCAGATGCTTTGCAGTGGAATGCGTTCATTAATTTATTCTTAGTTTAAGGGTACCTGGATGGCGTAGTCGGTTAAGCATCGGACTCAGTTTCTGCTCATGAAATCAAGCCCTGTGTCAGGCTCTGCACTGAGTTGTGGAGTCTGAGATTCTCTCTCCCTCTGCCCCTCCTGCTCATGCTCTCTAATAAATAATGAAATCTCTAAAAACAAACAAACCAAGAAACCTCTTGGTTTAACTTGTTCATGTTTTAGCTTTGGGGCTAATGTCTTGAGTCTCTCTTCCATTGTATTCTTTGAATATTCAAATTACCAAAATATTTGGCCTGGAAGAGGCTAGTTCCCCACCCCTTCATTCCTCTCAATAGGCAGAACATGTTGAGCATTTGTTTTTCAGGCCCTCTCTCATACAATTTTCATTACTCCCAAGAGATTTTATGACCCAGAACATGATCTGTCCAAGTATATGCAGGGATGTCAGATCCAAAAGGGGAATCAGAGATGTCCAGGCACTGCTAAAGACAACCGTGTAGAGAACAAGTAGCTGACCACCCCAGGGGCCATTGTTTGGAGCCATTGTTAGGGACACACAAAGACCGACGGTCCAAATGGTTCATAGATTTGGCAACTTTCTTGGTGCGTCTACCTTGAAAATATTTTTATAGACATTTAGCACTAAACACTGTGGCTCTAACAATAATATCAAAACTCAAATTTCAGTAGGAAATATTCTTTTCTCAGTGTGGACATTCAAACTATTGATTTGCATTCCATTAACTTACAATGTGAGCACTTACTTTCTTTCTTTCTGTTAGGTCTGTTATTAACTGAAATGAGACTGAGGCAAAGTGAAAGTTATTTAAAGCTTTATTTTATGACAAGTATTAGAAGTTATACTGATCAGCCAGGGGAACGAGACTGAGACAAGGTGAAAGTTATGCAAAGCTCTATTCTATGCCAAGCATTAGAAGTCAGACTGACCAGGGGTACCTGGGTGGCTCAGTGGGTTAAAGCCTCTGCCTTCAGCTCAGGTCATGATCCCAGGGTCCTGGGATCGAGCCCCGCATCGGGCTCTCTGCTCAGCAGGGAACCTGCTTCCCTTCCTTTCTTTCTGCCTACTTGTGATCTCTGTCTGTCAAATAAATAAATAAAATAAAATGAAAAAAAAAAAAAAAGAAGTCAGACTGACCGGTCAGAGCTGCCTCTGAAGAGAGCGACCCCTCCCAGTCTCACAGACTAACTTTTATAGAGCAAAAGCCTGGCCACACATAGGTGGCCAATGAGATTGTAACATTGCATAGTCATGTTAGGCCACACACAGTTGAATTACAATTTACCCTTTAGGAGCTCTTTGAAGAGCTACTGACTCTCTAGCTCTCTGACTCTGGTCAGAACTGGCGCTCAACTTTGGTGCCCAAAAGGCGGGGTTTACATTCTTTGGTGGTTAAGGAGACAGTATGTATGCTTTACTGATTGGATGTCTCCACCTGGCCTGACTCGTCCTTGATATTCTGGGCTCTATTATCAGGAACTGGCTGACCTGTCCTTGTATTTTGGACTCTGTTATTAGGAACTGGCCAACCATATTTTACTGGTTTCCCAGACTTGCTTTTAAGTAAGTTTCTCTAGGGGGCAGGGTCAATTTAAGTTTCACTGCACAAACAACAAAATGGCTTTTTAACCAAGATGGAGTCGCTCTGGTTAAATAGGTCCTTACACCTTCTTTGTTTTGTTTGTGATTATTACCTTTTGTTCTTTCCAGATATGCTTGATTTCTGTGCATGTATTCCTACCTTGACATTAACAGATAAGAGAAAACTGTTCTTCCACCACGTGAAAGGATGCTGACAGTACACACATTTATAGAAACTCCCAATTCTCTTCTGTGTTTATATTTTCTCATAGTTTTTTGTTTTTGTTGTTTCTCCTATTTCTTTTACTTTTATTCCTTCACATCTTATCACTATTGGCTATTCATGAATGCCTAAGCCTATATCAGTCATCTCAAAAGCAACTTAAAAGGGTAAGGATATACAGAATCAAATAACATTTAAGATATATTTTTTGAGACTTAAATATATGAAGCTTACCTGAAATTTCCAGGCCACCCCAATATTTTCCCCATCCTGGGCTCCACTTGTCTTATCATATATTCCAATCTAAGCATTTTATTTCTTTGATCTTTAGCTATAAAAGATTGTGTACATCATATCTCCCTACTAAATTGTTAATCGTTTTGAGAAGATATTATTTTTTCACTGCCATACAACCTCCTCATCATATCTTGTACATATTAAGCCCTCAATAAGTGAGAAGTGCTTTGTTACCTGTGGCATGCCTAGACAAGAATAAGCCTTGTTAAGTCTCCATCTGAATTCTCAATCCTCCCAAAAGAGACTGACCATAATGGTCTGACGGGAGCTGGCCAGACTTCCTGCCAGAGGCTGGATTCCTTGTGGCCAAACTGAAGGTGGTAGAAACCTGAAAAGGATGTCTCCACTGCAAAAAAGAAACTGACTCCAGAAAATCCTCTAACGTACAGCACTGTACACATAGTTAATAATTATACACTTGAAAGCTGCTAAGACAGTAAATCTTAAATGTTCTCACTACAAAAAAAGAAACAGAAATTATGTGAGATGGTGACTGGTGTTAACTGGCATGTAACTAATGTTAACTGACATTATTGTGTTAATAATTTCATAATACATATATATGTATCAAATCATCACTTTGTCTACATTAAACCTACACAATGTCATATGTCCATTATATCTCAATAAAACTCAAACAAAAAGCTTGAAGTCATTTTCAAATACCGCACATTGTACTTTTTAACCCATTTGCTCCTGTAGTGTAGACCACACGGGTTTGTCACTTCATGGTTCTGCGTGTGCTAGTTAGAGATGTAGCTATTTTTTCAAGTTTCTCTGCTTAAAATTATTTTCCTTGAGAACCCCAATTCATTGTTCTGGTGAATCCTTTTATATACCAGATTTATTCTTTCTTTTAAAGATTTTATTTATTTGAGAGAGAGAGCACAAACTGGGGGAGAAGCAGAGGGAGAGGCAGACTCCCGCTTGAACAGGGAGCCCAATGTGGGGCTGGATCCCAGCACCCTGGGATCATGACCCGAGCCAAAGGCAGACACTCAATGTCCTGAGCCAACCAGGTGTCCCATTATTCTTGAATCAAGATTTCCAAAGATTCTAACTTGGGTTCATCAAGTTGTGAAGACATACACAGCTGGGTATATTTATGTCAAAGACTGATCAAATAACCACCCTTCGAAGTTCATGCTCAAACTAGAGTGGGTGTATTCTAAGACACCTGAAAATTCTTTATAAGATTATGACATTTATTTTCCATTTTGATAATAATTTTAAAAATTAACATAAATGTATTTTACGTATTCATTTACCAATATGATAGCCACTAGTCATAATTATTTAAATTTAAATCTCAATTCATTTCAGTGAAACAAAATTAAAATTCAGTTTGGAGCACCTGAGTGGCACAGTTGGTTGAGCCCCTGACTCTTGTTTTCGGCTCGAGTCATGATCTCAGGGTTCTGAAATCAAGCCCCACATTGGGATCAGTGCTGAGCACGGAGTCTACTTGAGATTCTCTCTCCTTTTCCTCTTGCCCCTTCCACTAGTGCTCTCTCTCTCTCTCAAAATAAATAAATGAACAAATCCTTTAAAAAATTAAAATTCAGTTCTTTAGCCACACCGCTCATATTTCAAGTGCTCATTAGCCACGTGTGGCTGCTGGCTACCATATTAGACAGTGCAGATATAGGACATTTCCACTGTTGCAGAAAACTCTATTGGACATTGCTATTCTGTATTATTTAAATAACATTTTATTTTTTTTAAGATTTTATTTATTTATTTGACAGGCAGAGATCACAAGTAGGCAGAGAAGCAGGCAGAGAGAGAGCAGGAGGCAGGGTCCCTGCTGAGCAGAGGGCCCGATGCAGGGCTCAATCCCAGGACCCTGAGACCATGACCTGAGCTGAAGGCAGAGGCTTTAACACACTGAGCCACCCAGGTGTCCCTTAAATAACATTTTAAAAACCAAATACAGCCACACAATTTTGGTATCTATGCATATATTTATTTGGCATTATTTTGGGTTACTGTAATTATTGTAACACAGAAAAAATAATTGAAGAATATTAATGTGTAAAAATATATATTCATGGCAAATGAAGAACAATTGATATTGAGAGCTCTCTAGGGATATGATTTTTTAGTAAAATGCTCAGAGCAGAGAACACGTACACATGGAATTCAGAAGAACCTTCCCCAGAACATTTTAGTGTGCCATTTACATTCAGAAAATCAACTACATCCACCAAATTAAAGTAATATTTTTTGAATTTTATTATTTAATAGTTGTATTTTATTTAATTTGTTATAGCTTTGATTTTCAAAGTCAAAGTCAAATATGAGCCATAGGTAGAAGAAGTTCACAGCTGGTTTATACTTATGCATAATTAAGTAAGAGCAAAATAAATACTATTTAAGTCAACATGGAGGCTACTCCTTTTGTTTAAGGGAGATCTTCCCAGTTCATAAGTGTAAGAAACACTGAGCTAACATTCTAAGGATATTAATAGCTGAGAGCAATCTTTCAAATGTGCATGATTAGCATTCCATAAATATTGGTCCCCAGCAATTTTGTGTTACTTTGAATTTTTCTTCAAGGCTCTATATATTCACATTCTAAGTTCATTCAGTTTGAGTTTGTTGAGTCTTTATCTTTAGTTTTGTATTCAAGATTATGTACTCAGGTTCACCTTTAGAAATGATGATATTCATAGTCTATTTAGAAAAAAAGGCCATTTCACACACCATGAGAAGTTTTAAAATATATCCTGAACAGCAGAGAGCCTGCAGTCTCTTCCTCTTGGGGAAGGTGGGGTGGAGCATGGCATGGAGAAGATGCCAGGGTCCTTAATGGACATGTCTAGTTTCTAACTCCTTCTCCTTGGACCTGATGCTGTTACGTGTTCAGCCTCAGAGCATTCAACCACTTTCCTTTATTTTGTGCATTCTCTGGGCTAATATTTGTTACTTTTCGTTAACTTCACAATCAGGCATGTGCAGCTGAGGATAGAGCAAGACATCAAAGAAGGCTTAATAATTTTCCACAGAAATTCAAAGGTTACTCTTAAGCTTTTTGGACATCTTCGCTCATAAAACAAGTCATATTTTATGGGTTTGATTACTGGGACTATCTCTGTGCAATTTTCTGAGGCAAGAAAGGAAGCTTAAAGCTTTTATATTATATTCCCACTTTTGGACTCTAAAGGATAAAATCGAACTTACAGGAGAGCAGAATATAAGATTCTATAATCCAAGTTCAAAGAATTAGGTTGGAATCTTCACTGAAAAAAAAGTGTCCATTTTTTTGTAAAAATGAATCTGACTCTGAAAGTAATATAATGTGTCACATACACACACACACACATGCCTATAGCTATGCATGCATACCTTATATGAGAAAACAAAATAATACAGACATGTATATATTACATATATGTATGTGTGTATATTTAAATCTTCCTAGGTTTTCTGAGCAATCACTGGACTATTACATTAACTGGAAGTTGTATAATGAACTTTGCCATTCATTAGTTTTATTTTTCACCTTGGGTTCAATTAAATAAAATCCTAAATATTTGTGGGTAACCTCACATGAGTTTTAATCGTGATTTAATGCAAAGATCCCAAATACCTCTGCCTTTCTGCTTTCATGGAAATTAAATCTTGATAAAGGTTTTATAGCAGAATGAAATTCTTTGGATATGCAATCACCCACCGACAGAGTATTAATAGGGTATTTCCTTAAAGATATTTCACAAACTGAGTTGTAGAAATAGCTTGTGCCATTGCTCTGTCATCTTCTAGACAGACTATCTGTACTAAAAATTCAAGTTTAAATTATTCTAGTTACTGTGAAATACTTCCAAGTCACAAAAGGCTGTGTTTTTTTGTATAGTTTTGAAGACTCATTACAGACCTCTCCTTACAACCACTAACCCCCAGTCTCACCACTCTGCGGGTTTGTATATTTTGAGCCACTACTGCCTTACAAGGAAAAAAAGCTATGAGAAAGCCTCTTGTGGCTTCAAGGTTAGTAGCTGATAAGTGTAGATGTTCTCATATAAAATGCTTCTAGAGCCAATATTTTTTAAAGACACTTGCTAATATAAACTGATCTGAAGTAGTGCTTGTCAGTTTAGAGGTAAGATGTTTTCCAGTCATCCTGCTAAACAGCCTGGAAAAAAATATTTGCAAATTTAATGTGAACCTCACAGTTCCCTTTATCCCCCCCCATTAAACCTACACACTTACATCTTCAAGTCATGTTCACCTCTTGTTGTTTGAGCTAAGAGAATTTAACTCTCCCCCTTCATAAATTTTAAAAATAGATCTACTGAACCCCACCTAACCTCAAAGTCTGGTGGTTTACAGATTCAAGACACACTAAAGAAAGACAGGAGAAATAAATGCAAGTATTTTATAAAATCTTCTTCCGGAACTCTGTGTGAAACCTCCTGAATTCTAGCCTACTTCCTTATGGATTAAAAACAAACACGTGAAGCAATATGTGTTTGCCTGTATTCCTAGGGAGTTTGAATTGGCAACAGAACACAAGGCAAGAATCCAGAAGTGCCAGACTCTAATATCAACTCTGGGAGAAACTAATCTAAAATTCTCACATTTTTCATGTTTATAATTGGAGTGGGGTAATTGGGAGGCAGTCAACAAAAACCATAATAAGTAGTTCTCTAAGTATAATATGCAAATAATAAGGCAAAAAGCCCAGAACTGATTTTTATTTCACTTCCTCCAAATTTTGAGTTTTTCTTGTTACAGTTTTCTCTTGAATTCTCAAATTGTTTTTCTGGAGAAGATGTAAAGTTAATTGTTAAATATTACATGAAGACTGAGATGAAGGGTGCCCAAGGTGCAAACAACTCATTGTGCAAATCACCTCGTTGGGCTTTGCAAGGTAGTTAAACAATATAACCTCAGACCCACATTACATATTAAAGGAAAAAAAACATCCGAGGCAAGAGGAAGTTTTCTGAAATAACACCATACTTATGTACGGAAGGGGTGTCAGCAGTAGTCTCCTTTAGAATAAGGGAAGGACTGGAAGAAATGAACAAGCACCGACATTTGCTAACTGCCTTCCCATGTGAATGTTCCACACTCCTCGCCAGACCAACCTGTATGCGGAATAGTCTGAGCACTTACCACAGGAGTCTAGCTTCTCCACTGAATTATAAGTTCATGGCGCCTAAGACTAAATATGATTTATGACCTGCTTGTGACAAAACATTACCTACCAGTGACCAGCACAAAACAGGCAATCAATACGTACTTGTTGCCTGAATGAACGAAGCCATGTGTTAACAATTAACATTCCAGTGTGATGAATAAGGAGATGAAGGCTCAGAGTGATTAAGTGACGTGTGCGGGTCACGGATATCACATACAGTAGCTGAAGAGGAACACAAACCCAAGCTTGTCTGACTTCAGAGAACACACTTCCTACTCCAGCAAGCTGCTCCATGGAAGCCTAAGTGGGACCAAACCTCGGAGAAAGGTCTCAGATTTGT
The DNA here is from genome assembly GCF_010015895.1 of Lontra canadensis. Taxonomy (NCBI): domain Eukaryota; kingdom Metazoa; phylum Chordata; class Mammalia; order Carnivora; family Mustelidae; genus Lontra; species Lontra canadensis. Next base: position 4,897,211 of record NW_022631001.1, read on the forward strand.
TTTTGGAAGGATGGCAGTGGGAGAGGAAACTTTCACACAGCTCTACCTACAACCAAAGGACCCCAGAGTAGCAAAAATGGATGATTTTATTTCTGGATAAAATCTGAGCATTGCGGTGAGGAAAGTCTAGCATTCGTCTCCTGGGAGCTTCTTCAGTAATGGCTTTTCCTCCCGAACAGCCTGTTGTTTGCTTTGCTTTTCACTTCTCACCACCGCTTCTTTCCTGATGTGGTTCAAAACTCCAGGAAGACAACTCTACACAAGGGTCAGGAGAAGCAGCCAAGGAGTCATGGCTGCTCGCCTGATCGCACAGGCTCTGGAGTCCAGCCATCAGAGTTCCATCCCAGCTCAAGTCCATCCTAACCAGGTGACATTGGACAAAGTATTCAACTTCTCACTGTCCCAGTTGCTTCTTCTGAGAAATGAAGGTGGGAATAATAAAATCGACCTATTGTTCTAAGAACTAAATGAGTTAATACATGTTAACTGTTTAGCACACTATCTAGCATATGGTGGGAACTTAAAAGAGAGGGGCCATTATCATGCCATTGGCCCTAAAATTCAGAACCAGAGCCAGCTGCATGAATACCTCAGCAAACAAATCCCAAAACGCATCTGTCATGCTCCAGACTAGGTTTGCTACAATACAAAACTCTTCTCCCAAAGGCAGAGGTGTTGCTGAAAGTAAATGAAAAAAAAAAAAAAAAAGAAGAACAAGAACAAGAACAAGAACAAGAAGAACAAGAACAAGAACAAGAAAAGAAAGAAATATTTTTTTCTAGTATCTCCTGACTTAAATGGTCAATGGCTTGGCACCCAGGCAGCTGCCACTGGGGTCCTTCCTCCATGCTAGCCAATATATGTAAAACCCTCCCCTGGTTCTGGATAGAGAAACAAACAAACAAACAAACAAAAAAGATCCATCTTATTATTTTTCTCAAGTATGTATTTTTCTAACAGTATCACAAGTTTATTTGAATTCAAGAATGAGTCCCCTCATCCCTCAGTCTGAAGGGTAGAGGAATAGAAGGTAAGGGAGTCCACCTGTGCACAAGAAACCAGCTCTATTTACTTGGAGCTACTTACTGAACTGCGGGTCATTATCATCAAAAGCAGTGATTAAAGTGAGAGAGGAGTAGGAGCTGGACTAACTAGGGGCTGTTTTTTCTCATGTAATGGCTTATCCAGGGGTATGCAGTGCAGTGTTGGTGCAACTGGTGAAGGAGTTATCAAGAATATTTCCATCCTTCCACCCTGCCCTGTTTAAGATGCATTTTCAATCTTTCAGATATAATATCATCACTATAATGCCAGTGGGTCAAAGACCACAAAAGAAGAAATGAAGGAAAAGGGTGAAGGACAGGAGGTTGAAAAACCAGGGCAGCGAAATAGAGTTCTTTTAAAATAGTCTTCACAAAAATTCCACCTGCTGACTTGCATTTACAAATCTTCCTGGACAAAATTATTAGGCTTGATCACGTCAAATTGCCGAAAATTACTATGCTTACATAGAAAAATAAGCATAGCATGTGACTTAATCTAATATGGCATATGGCAACCAAGAGAGGCTAAGACATAGGGTGTTTTATCTGCACCTATTGTCACTGAACAGAATCGAAGTTTGGTTAGTAAAAATAAATGGCTGAAAAAAGAAAGTCAGGGGCGCCTGGGTGGCTCAGTGGGTTAAGCCGCTGCCTTCGGCTCAGGTCGTGATCTCAGAGTCCTGGGATCGAGCCCCGCATCAGGCTCTCTGCTCAGCAGGGAGCCTGCTTCCTCCTCTCTCTGCCTGCCTCTCTGCCTGCTTGTGATCTCTCTGTCAAATAAATAAATAAAATCTTTTAAAAAAAATAAAAAAGAAAAAGAAAGTCAGTAACTAGTAGTGTCTCCAATGTTCACCCAAGAGGAAGTCTTTATTAATATCAGAGAAAATAAATTATACCAAAAAAAAGCATTCTTAAAGACAAAGAGGACATGACATAATGATAATAAGAGCAATTAACAAGATAATGCCTTTAATAACATATATTCAAAATTTATAAACTACTATTGGGGTGCCAGAGTGGCTCAGTCAGTTAGGGATTGACTCTTGATTTTGGCTCAGGTCATGATCTCAGGGTTGTGAGATCAAGCCCCCCCATCAGGATCCATACTCAGCATGGACTCTGTTTGTCCCTTTCCCTCTGCTTCTCCCCTGTCCATGCTCTCTCTTTCTCTCTCTCAAGCAAGTAAATAAAATCTTTTAAAAATTTTATAAACCACTATTAATGGAAGAACATAAAAATATTGATAAATTCATTTTCAAAATGGGAGATTTTTACATATTTTTCTCAGTAACTAATACAAAAACCTGACCAAAAAAATGAACATGATAAATAAATCAGATTCACAAACATATATGGAATCCTGTTCCCAACAGAGAGATTATTTTCTTTCAAGCACATGAATATTTCAGAAATCGCACCATGTTAAGTGATCAAATGCATCTCAATATATATCAAAGAATTAGCATCAAACAGTCCATGTTCTCTGATAAAGATGCAATTAAGTTAGGGGGCGCCTGGGTGGCTCAGTGGGTTAAAGCCTCTGCCTTCAGCTCAGGTCATGATCCCGGTTCCTAGGATCGAGCCCTGCATCGGACTCTCTGCTTAGCGGGGAGTCTGCTTCCCTTCCTCTCTCTCTCTCCCTGCTTCTCTGCCTACTTGTGATCTCTGTCTGTCAAATAAATAAATAAAACCTTTAAAAAAATGCAATTAAGTTAGAAAATAATTTTGAAAAGAAGTAACTTTTAGAGAAATTAATGCATCACTTAAAAATTCATGGATTAAATATTAAATCAACATATAAATCTTAAAATATTTGTAATTAAATGGTACTAAATATGATACATATTAAATATACTGGTATACAGCCAAAGTCATACTTAGAGTAATATTTATAACCTTAACTGTGTCTATTAGAAAACAAAAATGGGGGCACCTGGGTGGCTCAGTGGGTTAAAACCTCTGCCTTCGGCTCAGGTCATGATCCCAGGATCCTGGGATCCAGTCCCACATCAGGCTCTCTGCTCAGCAGGGGAGCCTGCTTACCCCCTCTCTCTCTGCCTGCCTCTCTGCCTACTTGTGATCTCTCTCTATCAAATAAATAAATAAAATCTTAAAAAAAAAGAAAACAAAAATGAAAGATGGAAAATTAGAGAGCCAAACACTAACTTTAAATTATAAAAAGAAAACAAATTTAAAAAAAAAAAAACCTCAAGGAAGGAAATAAGAAAGATAAAAACCAAGTTTAATTTTTGAAAGAAATATTTTTTGAAATATTAGAGAACAATATTAGTATAGACACATAAAATACTTAAATTTAGAAAAACATCATGAAAAATAGGAGAGAATGCAAAATTAAATAATATTAGAAATGAAATAAGGGATATATTACCGATTGATTGTATTTTAAAAAAAAAGAATACCATGCATGAACTGAACATACAACTAAAATTCATTGTTTCCTAGAAATATGTCACTTATGAAACAAATTTATGAATTCAAAAAAATTAAAAATTTGAAACCATCTATATAATCATTTTTAAATTTGAATTGAATCAAAGTCTACATACATGCACACACGCGCACACACACACACACACACACACACACTTCTCAATCAACCCACATAGTTTATAGATAAGTTCTACCAAACATTAAAGAACAAATGATTCCCATCATGGAGAAACTCTTAAAGATAGTAGAAAATGAAAGAAAATTACTTTTTGAAGTTAACGTTATATGATTTAATGTGATCTTAATACTAAAATCTAATCAGAAAGAAAAACAGAAAATAAAATTAATATCCAATATAATTATCATAATAAATATTTGCTTTTAATATGATCGTCATAGAAGCACTAAAGGCCTATTTGAAATTAGTGGTCATGAATTAAGAGCGAAATCATGTCTCATGATTTTATGTTTTTCCAGCTACATTCAGTTTTTATGAATGCAGGCGCAAAGTATGTAGGGGTAGATTTAACTAGGGTAGTGGTTTTGCCAAACAAATTGGAAGAATCAAGAGGAGCAAAGTTGCTGAAAACATTTAGAAGGGAGTCATTATAACTACAGGTCACAGATTCTGTTGGGAAAAAGGAAGGAAGAAAGGAGAGCAGAGGAATGAAAGATGGTTAAAAAAAAAAAAAAAGTACTAGGATCAATGAACTGTAGTCCTGGTGGGGATGAAAAATTGATTTTATCAGTAATCCTGAGAAGTATGAGAGGCACAATGTTATCACACTTATGCACAATGCCACAAGGACCCAGGTATGCCAATGTTCTTTTCTAAAGTGAATATACTGCAGTAAGTAAATAGCAGAGCTTTCACTCCACTTGAATATTCTGGCTGTAAATCCTTTTCCTGGACCTGCTACATGATTCTGCAGCCCTGCCCCACACTGAATTTGCATAACCTTCCTATTCACTGCCATCTCTCAGGGGTTAATGCTTACCTAGGATCAACTCAGGATTATTACATCATCAGTCAGACTTTGTTAAAGCTCCAATCTTACTGTTATTTCAATGATGATTTAAATTCTAATTCTCTGAAATAAGTACTTTCAGGAGAGAGGAAACAGCTCTTTAAAAATATAAAACAAGCCCCAGAGCCATAAAATATCCATACTGAGTAGGGATGGAGATTGCAGCCCAACAGTCCCCAATCTCTTTATATTCTACAGCAATTTAATTTTCCTCCAATCTTACTCCTCCTTTTGTAACCCATTCACAATGTTCCTTCTCTCCTTTTTGGAATGTTAAATTTTGAACACATTATTTACTACCTGCAGTTTTGCTGTTTCTTGGTTCTATATAACCATTTGTCTGAAAAATATCAAGAATCCTCTTCCCTAAGTGTCTATAAATCTCCTCATAATGTCTATTTGTTGGGCAACCCTCCTCTCCCTTGCTAATCTTACCAAGAATTCCTTCAAGGTCACCAAACTTGAAATATGTATTTATAATCATTATGTAATAAGATCTTCGGGGGATCTTCAGAGGGATACAAGGGAAACTTGTTTGGATATTTTTTTGGTACAAACTGACATTTATTCTTCTGCCAGTATCAATAAATAAGAACAGGTGCAATTTATGTGTGTGTCATCATTCAGAAAATTGACAAAAATGACTACAGAGTTGTCTCTTAAGTAAACCAGTCATCATTTAGTATCAGGGTCAAAACATATAAAGTGGTTAAGTTGATTTCTCTCCTAGGTTGTCGCCACCTTCTTTGATCCTCAGTTTCCTAAGTGTAACCTATCAGCTTTGAGAGACACCCTTTCAGGCTAAACAGCACCAGCACATTAACGTCTTTGAAGGGATTTGTCACAAAATGTAAAACTATAAATCAAGATCAAATTCCTCCTAAAATGATGTTTCTAAGATATTATTGTAAGGTAACAAAATGTACCCTGGAGAAATTAAAATAAAATACTTTTTTTTTATAATTGTGACTGTTCTTAGTGTCCAAATTGCTTTCCTAAGGAGAATCTGAATTTAGAAAATAGTTATTTTGATATCGTCTCCTTTCTTACCATTCCTAAAAGGCCTTATTTGCTCTTGTTTCTATTTCTCCTTCCCTATTCCACCATATAATTTTCTCTTACACTTATTTATTTTTGATTTCTCAGTAGTCTACCCTATATGATTTTCTATACAACATTGAATTCTGCCTGTTCTGTAAAACTCATTTCATAACATTTTAAAGTGTGATTTTTCTCAAACCCCAGATGCAATAAATGTGAAGCGTTGTGCCATGTAGGAATTCCAGTCACTGCATTTTTTGGGTTAAGACAACTTAATTGCTCGCAGAGCCAGCTCTAGTTTCCTCTAAAACAAATTCAGTGACTGTTGTGAGTAAGGTGAGAGCAAAAAAGAAGTAATATATCACCTCTTTGCCAGGGCTCTTCATGGCACCTGTCATTGCCAAGAAGTCAATGTTGGAGGGAGGGGTGTCAAAGAGAGTGAGAATGGAGAATTGACAACTAATGTTCCTATGAAATTATTGCTGAACAAGAGAGAGAAAAATAATATCAATATCAGGAAAACTTTTCAAATGAGAGACAGCGGCACACAAAGGCAATTCTGAGAGTCTTTGTCAACAATAAAATGTATAGAACAGAGAGAAAGATGGCCTTTCTTCAAATTCCGAGTCTTTAGAGATATCAAATCAAAGAGATCTGATCATCTGTGGCTGCAGTAGGAAAACAAGTTGACATTGCCCAAGATTTACAATGTTTTAATTGTTTTGAAATCTCATCATGACTCCTCTCTAACTCAGAAATATCTACTGTGTGTTTAGAAGAAGACCGAGGTTAGGGAATGAGAAGTAGGTTGGTCTGATCCCAGCCAAACCACACAGATCTTCCACAGTGAAGGAGGCATGGAATGGATGTTGATGAGAGAACCCCTGTGGCCACTTAAACCCTTAAAGACTAGCTGCCATGCACAGGAGTTTCAGGGAGTCAAGGAAACTATAAGAGAAATCTGGGGGAACCAGTATATCCACTTTGGAAAAATAATGTGTTTTGGAGGGCTCTGCAGATTTGCTCCTACTGAAGATCATGCTGGAAAGAAACTATAATGTTCTGATGGATTATACTGGCAAGAAGTTTGCCACCCAGGCTAAAAGACAGAGGCATCTGGGCTATCTATGTCCAGCCAGCATTCCCTAAGGATATTATTTTATCTCTATCATCTGGTGGGACTTGTGAAAGCCCAGAGCCATAGAGTTCCCTTTTAAGTGTAAAGTACTTGAAAAATTAATCACAAGAATCCATAAATTCTTTCTCTAAATTGAGCTGATATTAGATAGCCATTTGTATAGCTGTTCACTATATAAACATCTTTGAAAAGATAGTTCAGAAAAAGGGGCATCTAGTAATTCACAATGTAAGACATGCAGAAACACAAAAGACCATAGAGAATTGTCCCTTCCCACTACCTCTCACTGAATGGCTGTCCAGGAGATTAATATTTCTTCAAACAATGTCAATGGGCCAAAGCAAGAACCCCATCTCACACTCTCTATATTCTCAGAGATTGTCTCAAACATATATATTCCAAAGACAGTTCTCAGAGCCTGATGCAATTTTACGTCCTCATGTTCTTATCTATTGTTCTGCAATAACTGAGTGACTATATTTTGTAGTAAAATGTTCTGTGATATTTGCTGAGTCTCTTTATCTGGCTGGGCAACTTACCAAGCCTTCTATGTGGCTTATATCATTTAAGGCTTGTAATAATTTTATAAATGAGACATTATTATTCCTATCTTATAAAGAAACAAGATTTCCATTCAAGATTGTGCGGTAAATCCTCTCTGTGACCTACACACACACACACACACACACACACACACACACACACACACACACAGACTTATACACATACTCAGCCTACCCCCATTGATATTCCAAAAAGAGTTGATAAAATTCAAAAAGAAACATTATAAAGATGTAGCCATTCTCAATAAAATTAACAAGTCAGGAAACAACAGATGTTGGCCAGGTTGCAGAGAAAGGGGAACCCTCCTACACTGTTGGTGGGAATGGAAACTGGTACAGCCACTCTGGAAACAGTATGGAGGTTCCTCAAAAAGTTGAAAATAAAGCTACCCTATGACCCAGCAATTGCACTACGGAGTATTTATCCCAAAGATACAAATGTAGTGATCTAAAGGGGCACCTGCACCCCAATGTTTAAAATGGCAATGTCCACAATAGCCAAACTTTGGAAAGATGTCCATCAACAGATGAATGGCTAAAGAAGATGTAGGGGGTATATGTGTGTGTGTGTGTGTGTGTGTATGTATGTGTGTGTGTATATATACATATATATGTGTGTGTGTATATATATATATACACACACATATATGTATGCATATATATATATATAAAATGGAATATTATTTGGCCATCCAAAAAATGAAATCTTGCCATTTGAATGATGTGGTTGGAACTAGAGGGTATTATGCTAAGTGAAATAAGTCAATCAGAGAAAGACAGTTATCATATGATCTCACTGCTATGTGGAATTTAAGAAACAAAACAGATGATCACAGGGGAAGGGAGGAAATAATAAAACAAAACAAAATCAGAGGGGGAGAAAAACCATAAGAGACTCTTAATCATAGGAAACAAACTGAGAGTTGCTAGAGGGGAGATAGGTGGAAGGATGGGGTAACTAGATGATGGATATTAAGGAAGGCATATGATATAATGAGCACTGGGTATTATATAAGACTAATGGATCACAGACCTGTATCTCTGAAACTGATAATACATTATATGTTCATTAAAAATAAATAAATAAATAGCCATTCTCAAAAACAAAATTAATACCTCTCTGAATTTAAAAAATAACAAAATTATAAAGCAGTAAGTTGGACTAAAGACACAGCCTTCTGGTCTCCATATATGGAAGTAGTCAATGGAATTTAACTCCTGAAGGGTATTGGAACTGAAAGTCCTCCCACACAGTAGGATTCCAAAGCCCAAACCATTGCTTAAAATAGGGTTCCTACTCTTTTCCTTCAGTGTGCTACTGGAGATCCTGGTGTTACCAAAAGCCACCACCCTGCCTGCTATTACCAATACTAAGAACAAGCCACATCCAAACTCTTGCTTCTGCAGAGGTGTCCCTGAAGCCAAGATCTGCATCTTTGACCTGGGGCAGAAGAAGGAAAAAGAGGATGAGATCCCACTATTGGCCAAATGGGACCAGGTGAATATGAGCATCTCTCCTCTAAAGCCCTGGACCCTGCCTGTATTTGTGTGAACAAGTATATGGAGAAGAGCGTGGTGGAGATGGTTTTCACATCTGAGTGCAGCTGCAGCCCTTCCACATCATCCATATCAACATGTTGTCCAATGCTAGGGCTAAGGGGCTCCAGACAGGTATGCCTGGTGCCTTTGGTAAACCCAGGGCACAATGGCCAGGGTCCACATTGTCCAAGTTATCTGTACCAAGCTGAAGAACAAGAAGCATGTGATTGAGGCCTTACACAGGGCCAAGCTCAAATTCCCTGATGGCCAGAAAATCCACATTTCCAAAAGTGGAGCTTTACTGAGTTTAATGCACATGAATTTTAAGACATGGTGGCTGAAAAGCAGCTCATCCAAATGGCTGTGGGGTCAAATGCAAAATACATCCCTAATCATGTCCCCCTGGACAAATGGCACGCTCTGCCCTCATAGGAACCTCAGCACTGCCTCCTCCCTATTCAAGCCCACCAAAAAATCCTACTTCTGTCAAAAAATAATAAGGGTCCTACTAGTGAAAAAGGGCTGCAAAAAAGCTCCCCATTGTCACAGAATATAGCTTAGATAAATTTACATTTTGACAGAACCATAAGGACAAAAATGCCTGCCTTCCAACATTGGGGCTTAGTTGACCAGTGTTTCAGGGACTGGTCTATGATATGAAAAATACCAACATGGGCCATAAGCATGGAGCATATGAAACAGTCCCAGAGGGATGACTGATTAAGATAGATAAAAAATGAGAGGAAGAAAAATGAGAGAGCGATAAATAGAAACTTAAACATGGTGATAGACTTAAGCCCAGCTCTATCAATAGGTATTATATTTTAATAAGATAAACATTCCAATTAGGAAGGCAAAGATTTTCTGAATTGATTTTTTTTTAAATCCAAGTATGTATTATCTACAGGAAACGTACTTTAAATATGAAGATACAAGTGGTTTAAAAGAAAACTGATGGAAAAATATATACCATGAAAACATTAATCAAAGAAAAGCAGGGGTGCCTGGGTGGTTCAGCAGGTTAAAGCCTCTGCCTTCAGCTCAGGTCATGATCCCAGGGTTCTGGAATCGAGCCCCGCATCGGGCTCTCTCCTCAGCAGGGAGCCTGCTTCCCCCTCTCTCTCTGCCTGCTTCTCTGCCTACTTGTGATCTCTGTCAATTAATAAATAAAATCTTTAAAAAAAAAAAAAAAAGAAAAAGAAAAGCAGTATGACTTGATAAGTATCAAAAGAGACTTCAATACAAAGAAAATTTCCCAAGGTAAGTAAAGGCATTTCATAATGGTAAAATGGCTTAATTTATCAAGAAAACAACAATGCTTAATTTATAAGAAATTAAAACAGAGCACCAAAGTAAGTGAAACAAAAATTAACAAAATTCAAGGGAGAAGAAGATCCACATTCATGGTTAGAGACTTTTTTTTTTTAAAGATTTTATTTACTTATTTGACAGACAGAGATCACAATAGGCAGAGAAGCAGGCAGAGAGAGAGGGGGAAGCAGGCTCCCTGCTGAGCAGAGAGCCCGATGCGGGGCTTGATCCCAGAACCCTGGGATCATGACCTGAGCTGAAGGCAGAGGCTTAACCCACTGAACCACCCAGGCACCCTGGTCAGAGACTTTAATATTCCTCTATCAATCACTGACCTAACAACTAGACCAAACAATCAATACATGATTCACAGACTTGTACCCCTGGGGGAAAAAATATATTATATGTTTATAAAAAATAAAATTAAAAAAATAAATAAATAATTTAAAAACAAACAAACAAAAAAAAAGAGTACAATTGCATTGCAATCTATTGCAATCTATTTTCCATTTTCCTACCTTATAATTTCATTTCAGTACACATTTGGGGAACAGATAGGGTATAACATTCTTTCTAAAATTAGCTAATATACTCATTCAGTGTTTTCATAATTATCAAGCCACTTCCCTAATTATCAGATTATTTAAATATCATCTAATATCATTTATAATATTATTTTAATATTCAATGTTTGCACAAAAAGTTAGCAGCATTCACAATCATCAATTTTTACATTTCTCTCTTATAGTAATAAATTTACACCTATATTCCCAAGTGGCTCATGAAAATTCCAACATAAAGCATTTAAGGAGTTTTTTTTATATCATGCTTACTTATATTTGAAAGTGAAATTTTCACATAATAATATAAATCCAAATTAAATTCTTTGTTCACTTAGTCATATGGTTATGCTAATGAGATGATAGCAACATAAGCATATAAACACGCCAGAAATTACTTTAAAATGAACATTTAACTGTCTGGCCTTCCTAAGAGCAAATGTAGGAACAATGTGAGACCTGTATGGAGAGTTGGTTGGGGCAGTCTGTAGAAAACCTGAAATGTCATCACAGAAACTTGACCTGAAGTATTGTGTGAGTGGTTAAATTGAATGACCTTTAAATACCTCCCACTTTGAGTGTTTATAGCTCTATGAGTCTAAGAGTATTTCTCTCTGGGATCATTATTCAGAAGAGAAAGATGGTATATGAGTTCCAGCAAAATTTCACTAAGCACTTAAGGAAACCATCCATCAAGCATTGCCTCTGTTAGAATAGTCTCCAAAGTATTTGAAAGTGAAAAGTTGCAAGTCAGTACCCAAGAAATATGAGCAGAAGGTAAATAAGAGCACCAATAAGTTTACAATAATTTTTGTGGGTGTTTTTGTCCTATGTGTTTGAGCCAAGCACATCTTAAAGGAATTAGTCTGTACTACAAAGTAGATTCTTCCCCCACCATTCAGTTATCAGCTGTCCTGGGCCTGGATCCTGCCCTCAGGATCCTGCAGCTCCCATCAACTCAAGACACACTTGAATACGAAGAATCAGTGTTGGGGGTGCCCAGGTGGCTCGGTTAAGCATCCAGCTGGATTTCAAATCGGGTCATGATCTCAGGGTCGTGAAATCAAGCCCTGCTTCAGGCTCTGCACTCAACACTGAGTCTGCTTGAGATTCTCTCCCTCTGGCCCTCCCCCAGCTTGCATGTGGTCACTCTATCTCAAATAAATACCTTTTGAAATAAGAAAACAAAAAATCAGTTTTGGTCAGAGAAGCTCTGAGACCCAGTTGTACTACATGGAACATCACAAAGCAGCTCTGGACTAGGAGCCAGCTGAACTATATTTCACTCCTGATGAATATTTATTACAGCAGAAAAGAATATTCTCTGAACACTTTTTTTTTCACACCTTTTCTTACACAGCTCCACTTCCCACAGGCCCTTGACTTCCTTGAGGATGTAGATGCAAAATGAACAAACCTTTTAGAATTTCTAAAAAAAAAAAAAAAAAAAATGGAAGAGTTTTATTGAAGCCCAAGTTAGACTATTTACCTGATATTGGATCTTCACAAAGATGAGAATGTTCCAGTAAGGGGACATTTAATGTAGGGTTATATACATTTTTTTACATAAAAATTTACAAATTATTGACAAAGAACATTTCAGAAATTTGCAGACATTATCTCAAGTTTCTACTATAGGCAGGACTGTAGGACTTTAATCTTATAAGAAACCAGGGAAATCTCTTACTTTTTCTTATCTTTGTGTTCAGAATGCTCCTTTTTGGTTATTTTCTTTAACAAAGCAGATGTACACTTTGTGCTTGGGGCAGAAACAGAGCCCATGCTTTGAGGTTTTGCTGAGGCATTCTGACCTTGCTAAAGTTCAAGTATAGCTTCCCCAGAAGCCCAGGGGCAGGGCCCATAACATTAAAAGTTGAAATTTTATCAGAACAAGAACCATGTTTATATCATCACTTTTCCTCATTCCCCAGTAAACTGTGTGCCTGGTGCTTTGCCTGGAAATGGAGTAGTGAACATACATACTTACCTCCCAACAAGTAAGTTAACAATAATAACACATGATAAATATTCTTAAGGTAGTAAGACAATGTATAAAACACAAAGATTTGTGTTTTTATACCAGGCTCAATGAAACTTATCCTTAAAAATTAGCCTAGCTTCTGAAATAAAGTACAGGGACCCTTCTTCAAAATCTCCTACATTTTTCTGTATATATATCCATATCAAAGCATTCATTAAATTTTACTGAAATTATCTCTTTATGTTTCCTCTTTCACCTGACTGTGGATTCTTACATTTATTTATTTATTTGAGGGGGTGGGGCAGAGGAAGAGAGAGAGAGAGACAGTCCTAAGCAGGCTCTGCACTGAGCCTGACGTGGGGCTCAATCTCACAACCCTGAGATCAAGACCTGAGTCAAAACCAAGAGCTGGTCACTTAGACTGTGCTCCCCAGGAGCTCCATCATCTGACTATGTATTTTTGAGAGATAGGGGCTTTTTTTAGTTTTTGTATCACCCAGCATACATCACAAAAGCTTGCCACTTTGTAGGTGCTCTAAAATGCTTGCTTCACATGTCTATTATTTGCTGTTTTCCGGGAAGAGAATCATCTTCTTTCTATAAATGAAGTACTTACAGAATATCTAGGTAATGACACTAAGTAAACATTTGAAACATAGCATAGAAGAACATAATGGACTCAGAAGTCAATTAAGAAATTAAAGTCATAGATTTTGAAAAAAGAATTATCCTTGTAATCTCTGTTATTTTCAGATTCTACATTATACAGCACTTGACAGTTCCTGCCTAGGTGACTTTAACTTGGTTTGCTGGTTGGTTGTTTAATTGTTAGTTCAATCTCCAGCTTTCTTTGTGTGTCCTCCTGGGTTATAGGTTTTTGCATTTATTTTAAAAAAAACTGAATCATATGGAAACTTTTTTGTACATAATGAAATCCCCCCTGCTCAGCTGGCTGGCTCAGCTAGTATAGATCTAACTCCTTCTTACCAAAGCTTATATAATATTGCATGGCATGGTGTTCATTAAATGGCTAAACTGCTACAGTAAAGCAACCTAAAAAACATCAAAGACAAAAACATACTGTTATGCTGAAAATAAATTTTTAAAAAATGATTAAAAAAATAAAAGACAAAAACAATAACAAAGGAAAAAAACCCTTAAAGTTTCTCTTCCATCTAATGATTCCAGCCAGTTGCACCCTGTCCCCTGGCAGGTTTGTTCCATACAGTTATTCAGGCTGATATTATCCTGAATACATAGCTTCCAAGTTGCTAACTTCGCTGAAGCCATTGCTAGTCCCACTCTGGATTGGAAACAAGTAGGAAGGAGCACAGGTAGGAGGTGAACCGTCAGCCCTGGAATGGCACTCAGGACTTCTATTCACATTTCCTTGACAAGACCTGATTTACAAAGACCACCCCAGCTGCAAGAGGACCCTGGAAGCCCCCGGCCAGGCAACCACATCTCAGCTATGATTTGATCATACAGAAGAAGGAGAAAATAAATTTTGGTGGAAAATTAGCCCTTCTTTCCTCAATCTGAATTCACCAAAATGTGTTCCACTTTTCACCTAATGATGGGTCTTCCATTTATTTCTTATTTATCCTTACCTACTTGAACTTACATTTACAAGGACCCCAAGAAATGGAAGTATGATTTAATAAATGTGCTCACACTGCTTTCTTGGGTTGTGCTGTAATATTTGCTCTTCTGATAGTGATATATATATGGGAGGCCTCTGCTTCCACCACCATATCTGCCCCAGCAGGAGACATAATCTGTTATTTCTTTGCCATTCTAGTGTGTGGCAATAAATAAATAACAGCTCTTTATTAACATTTACTTAGATTATGCTAACCACTAGAAAACTTTAGCCACTATTATATATTTACTGGTCGCTTGGATTACTCTTCTCTGAATTAACTATTTAGATCCTTTGCGTATTTCCTCATTAGCTTATATGTCTTTCTGTTGTCAATTTTATCTTGCTGACTTTAGATTTCAAAAAAATGCAAAGACATTTGACAGCCCTGGAAATATGTATTTTTAGATGTATCTCTTCCCCAAAACAGTCTCCATATTTCAAAAAAAAAAAATCATAGCCCTTAATATATTCTAAAGGTAACATTTCCAATGCATCAGAATGTTTCCAAGTTCCCCCATAAATCTGAACATACAATCCTGGGTTTAACCTGATTTTCAAGAATAATGAATAATCGATATTCCATGGTGATATTTCATTTAACAGTTTTAAAATCTATCCACAAAAGTTAGGCATCAACAAGTCTTCTGTTGAAAGAAGTACACAATTCCCAGCCTGCTAAACTCTCACTCTACCAATCGACACATTGTGGAAGAGCTAATTCATTTGGAGAGGAAAGTGATCATCTTGTAAATAAAACACTAGGCAGGTCCCTGTTCCAAGTGCAGTGTGATTTGAGATTGATATTTGAGGCATTTGATGGGCTTAATTTGTTCCCCAGTGATATGCAATCAGCATTACAAAACCTCTCACACTTCACTCCGATGAACTTGTATTATTTTTCATTCTGCATTCAGAAAAACCCCTAAGCAATGTCTATCTGTAAGATCGAATAATTATGTCTACTCTTTTTCAGAAAGCTCAGAGAAGTTTGCAAGCAATAATTAAGCCCTGGAACATTTATAAGGCATGGGGAAAATATTGTTTTCTTTTTATACACAAAGAGCAGGATGAGAACAGTTAAATGATTAAACAAAACAGCTAGTTGAAGACAGAATCCCTGGAGTGCTGATGTCAGGATAATATTAGAGTCACTAGACCTCTGTTCTCTCCTTATTATTTAAGAGGTACTTCTCCTCAGGTCCTGGTTTAACAAATGCAAGCAACATAAAGAACGCTGCACTGGGGATAGTCAGCAGATAAAAAGGACAATTTCACTTTGCTGAACTACCAGACTTTACTCTTCATAAACCCAAGCTGTTTCACACAAAGGAGGATGGGAAAACAAATAAATGTCTTTTGTAGGACTTACGATATCTTCTTTTGAACATATGATAAAATTTGTTAAATTTTAAATATTTTTTAATCATTTTTTATTTATTTTCAGCATAATAGTATTCATTGTTTTTGTACCACACCCAGTGCTCCATGCAGTCTGTGCCCTCTCTAATACCCACCACCTGGTTCCCCCAACCTCACACACCCCCACCTCTTCAAACCCTTCAGATTGTTTTTCAGAGTCCATAGTCTCTCATTGTTCACCTCCCCTTCCAATTTCCCACAACTGCCTTCTCCTAACTCCCCATGTCCTCCATGCTATTTGTTATGCTCCACAAATAAGTGAAACCATATGATAATTGACTCTCTCTGCTTGACTTATTTCACTCAGCATAATCTCTTCCAGTCCCGTCCATGTTGCTACAAAAGTTGGGTATTCATCCTTTCTGATGGAGGCATAATACTCCATAGTGTATAAGGACCACATCTTCCTTATCCATTCGTCCGTTGAAGGGCATCTTGGTTCTTTCCACAGTTTGGCAACCGTGGCCATTGCTGTTAGAAACATTGGAGTACCGATGGTCCTTCTTTTCACTACATCTGTATCTTTGGGGTAAATACCCAGGAGTGCAATTGCAGGGTCATAGGGAAGCTCTATTTTTAATTTCTTGAGGAATCTCCACACTGTTCTCCAAAGAGGCTGCACCAACTTGCATTCCCACCAACAGTGTAAGAGGGTTCCCCTTTCTCCATATTCCCTCCAACACATGTTGTTTCCTGTCTTGCTAATTTTGGCCATTCTAACTGGTGTAAGGTGATATCTCAATGTGGTTTTAATTTGAATCTCCCTGATGGCTGGTGATGATGAACATTTTTTCATGTGTCTGATAGCCATTTGTATGTCTTCATTGGAGAAGTGTCTGTTCATATTTTCTGCCCATTTTTTGATGTGATTATCTGTTTTGTGTGTGTTGAGTTTGAGGAGTTCTTTATAGATCCTGGATATCAATCTTTTGTCTGTACTGACATTTGCAAATATCTTCTCCCATTCCGTGGGTTGCCTCTTTGTTTTCTTGACTGTTTCCTTTGCTGTGCAGAAGCTTTTGATTTTGATGAAGTCCCAAAAGTTTATTTTGGCTTTTGTTTCCTTTGCCTTTGGAGACATATCTTGAAAGAAGTTGCTGTGGCTGATATCGAAGAGATCATTAAATTTTAAATATTATTAATTGGGTTAAAATAATTTGACTGAAATATGAACATCACTACTTTCTTCATAAGGGCTATCTATAAATAGGATGGCAGAATTTGAATAGATTCATTTAAAAAATATTTATGATTTATAGAACAATTTTCTTCTCAAGAAGTTTTAGTTTTACCACATTTAATAATTGTAACACAAGTGTATTATACATATTTTCTCTCCCTCTCTATTTCTCTCTTTCTTTTTTTTCTTTTTTCTTTCTTTTTGGTAGAGACTTCTGATTGTTCAGAAGCATTCCAGGGTGCAACTTACTTGAATCGCAGTTGACATATTCAGCTACACATCCCTTCAACCACCTCTCACCAAAATGACTAGAGGGAGGAGCACCCAACAGAGGAAAAATTCAGAGACTGTGTGCTCTCCATCAGAACTATTGGATATGGGCATAAACAATATGTTGGAAAGGGAATCCAGGATAACAATTATCCAGGCTCTGGCTAGGTTGGAGAAAACCATTAGAAACAAAGAATCTCTAAGGACGGAAATGATATCCACCAGGGCAGAAGTTAAAAATGCTATCAATGAGATCCAATCTAATCTAAATACTTTAACAGCTAGGGTAACTGAGGCAGAAGATAGAATTAGTGATCTAGAGGACAAAATGATAGAGAAAAAGGATCAGGAGAAGGCATGGAACAAACAGCTTAGAAGCCATGAAAACAGAATTAGAGAAATAAATGATGCCATGAAATGTTCCAACATCAGAATTATTGGGATCCCTAAGGGGGTGGAGAAAGAGAGACTAAAAGATATAGTTGAACAAATTCTCAATGAAGATTTTCCCAGTCTGGGGAATGGAACCAGCATTCCTGTCCCAGAGGTAGAAAGAACAGCATCCAAGATCAACGAATCTAGAAAGACCTTGAGGCACTTGGCTGTGGGACTGAAAAATCATAATTTTAGACAAGATCTTTTGATAGCAGCTAGGGGGAAGATTCCTTACATACAGAGGAAGGTCCATCAGAATGATGTCAGGCCTGACCACAGAAACCTGGCAAGCCAGAAAGGGTTGGCAAGACATATTCAGGGCACTAAATGAGAAGAACATGTAGCCGAGAATACTGAATCCAGCAAGGTTGACATTCAGAATGGATGGTGAGATAAAGAGCTTCCAAGACCAGCAAAGCTTAAAAGAGTATTTGACCACCAAGCCAGCACTACGAGAAATACTAAGGGGGCTCTACAAAAGAATGACATAAAACAGAAATTTACAGAGACAATCTATAGAAACAAAGACTTCACAAGCAACATGATGTCAATAAGAACTTATCTTTCAATAATCACTCTCAATGTGAACAGCCTAAACACTCTCAAAAAAGTGGCACAGAGTTGCAGATTGGTTAAAACGACAGGACCCATTCATAAGTTGTCTACAAGAGGCCCATTTGGAACGTAAGGATACATCAGACTGAAAGTGAAGGGATGGAGAAACATTTTCCATGCCAACAGGCCTCAAAAGAAAGCTGGGGTAGCGATTCTCATATTAGATAAACTAGATTTTAAACTAAAGACTGTAGTCAGAGATAAAGAAGGACACCACATTATTCTTCAAGGGTCTGTCCACCAAGAAGATCTAACAATTTAACTATACCCCAATATGGAAGCAGCCAACTACATAAGACACCTGTTAATCAAGATAAAGAGTCATATTGATATGAATACATTAATAGTAGGGGGATCTTAACATGCCACTCTCAATAATAGACAGATCATCCAAGCAGAAAATCAATAAAGAAACAAGGGCATAGAATGACACATTGGACCAGATGGACCTCATAGATATACAGAACATTCTACCCTAAAACAACAGAATACTCATTCTTCTCGAGTGCACATAGAAACTTCTTCAGAACAGACCACATACTGGGTCACAAATCAGGACTCAATCAATAACAAAAGATTGAGATTATTCCCTGCATATTCTCAGACCACAATGCTTTGAAACTGGAACTCAACCACGAGAAAAAGTTTGGAAGGAATTCAAACACCTGGAAGCTAAAGACTACCTTGCTTAAGAATGTCGGGGTGCCTGGGTGGCTCAGTGGGTTAAGCCTCTGCCTTCAGCTCAGGTTATGATCTCAGGGTCCTGGGATCAAGCCCCACATCAGGCTCTCTGCTTGGCAGGGAGCCTGCTTCTCCCTCTGCCTGCCTCTCTGCCTATTTGTGATCTCTCTCTCTCTCTGTGTCAAAAAGATAAATAAAATCTTAAAGAAAAAAAAAAAAAAGAATGTTTAGATCAACCAGAAAGTCAAAGAAGAACTTAAACAATTCATGGAAACCAATGAGAATGAAAACACTTCAGTCAAAAACCTATGGGATATGGCAAAGGTGGGCCTAAGGGGAAATACATAGCCATCCAAGTCTCCCTCAAAAAAATTAAAGAATCCAGAATACACCAGATCTCTTTACACCTTGAAGAACTGGAGAATCAACAACAAATTAAGCCAATGTCACATACAAGAAGCGAAATAATCAAGATGAGAGCAGAGATCAATGAGATAGAAACTAGAGATATAGTAGAACACATCATTGAAACCAAAAGCTGGTTTTTTGAAAGAATCAATAAGATCAATAAACCATCAGCCAAACTAATCCAAAAGAAAAGAGGACCCAAATTAATAAAGTTATGAATGAAAAGGGAGAGATCACGACTAACACCAAAGAAATAAGAACAATCATCAGAAATTATTATCACAATTATATACCAATAAGTTGAGCAACCTAGATGAAATCGATGCATTCCTGGAAAACTGTAAACTTCCAAAACTGAATCAGGAAGAAACTGACAACCTGAATAGACCAATATCCAGTAACGAGATTGAAGCAGTGATCAAAAACCTCCCAAAAAACAAGAGCCTAGGACCTGGTATATTCCCTGGGGAATTCTACCAAACTTTCAAAGAAGAAATAATATCTATTCTCCTGAAGCTGTTTCAAAAGATAGAAACAGGAGGAAAACTTCCAGACTCTTTTTATGAAGCCAGCATTACCCTGATTCCCAAATCACGTAAAGACCCCATCAAAAAGGAGAATTTCAGACCAAAATCCCTGATGAATATGGATGCCAAGATTCTCAACAAGATCATAGCTAATAGGATCCAACAGTACACTAAAAAGATTATCCAAGTTGACCAGGTGGGATTTATCCCTGGGATGCAAGGGTGGTTCAACATTCAAAAATCAATCAGTGTGAGAAAACAAATCAATAAGAGAAGAGGGAAGAACCCCATGGTTCTCTCAACTGATGCAGAAAAGCATTTGACAAGATTCAGCATCTGTTCCTGATTAAAACAATTCAAAGCATAGTGATAGAGGGAAAATTCCTCAACTTCATAAAATCTATCTACAAAAAACCCACAGCAAATATCATCCTCAATGGGGAAAAGCTGACAGCCTTCCCTTTGAGATCAGGAACATTACAAGGATGTACACTCTCACCACTCTTGTTCAACATAGTATTAGAAGTCCTAGCAACAACAATCAGACAACAAAGAAATAAAAGGTATTCAAATTGGCAATGAAGAACTCAAACTCTCTCTTTGCAGATGACATACTTTATATGGAAAACCCAAAAGATTCCACCTCCAAACTACTAGAACTCACACAGAAATTCAGTAATGTGGCAGGATACAAAATCAATGTACAGAAATCAGCTGCTTTCTTATACACTAACAATGAAAATACAGAAAGGGACATTAGAGAGTTGATTCCATTTACTATAGCACCAAGAACCATAAGATACTTGGGAATAAACCTAACCAAAGAGGTAAAGGATCTGTACTCAAGGAACTACAGAACACAAAGAAATCGAAGAAGACACAAAAAGATGGAAAAACATTCCTCATGGATTAAAGAATAAACACTGTTAAAATGTCTATACTGCCTAGAGCAATCTATACTTTCAATGCCATCCTGATCAAAATTCCACAAACATTTTTTGAAGATCTGAAGCAAACAATCCTAAAATTTGTATGGAACAAGAAGAGACCCTGAATTGCTAAGGAAATGTTGAAAAATTAAAGCAAAACTGGGGGCATCATGTTGCCTGATTTCAAGCTTTGCTACAAAGCTGTGATCACCAAGACAGTATGGTACTGGCACACAAACAGACACATAGACCAGTGGAACAGAGTAGAGAGCCCAGATATGGACCCTCAACTCTATGGTCAAATAGTCTTCAACAAAGCAGGAAAAAATATACAGTGGAAAACAGACATTCTCTTCAATAAATGGTGCTGGGAAAATTGGACAGCTATGTGTAGAAGAATGAAACTCGACCATTCTCTTATACCATACAAAAAGATAAACTCAAAATGGATAAAAGACCTCAAAATGAGGCAGGAATCCATCAAAATTCTAGAGGAGAACATAGACAGTAACCTTTTCGACATCGGCCACAGCAACTTCTTTCAAGATATGTCTCCAAAGGCAAAGGAAACAAAACTGAAAACAAACTTTTGGGACTTCATCAAGATCAAAAGCTTCTGCTTGGGAAACAGTCAACAAAACAAAGAGGCAATCCATGGAATGGAAGAAGATATTCGCAAATGACAGTACAGACAAAGGGCTGATATCCAAGATCTATAAAGAACACCTCAAACTCAACACACACAAAATAGATAATCACATCAAAAAATGGGTAGAAGACATGAACAGACAATTCTCCAAAGAAGACATACAAATGGTTAACAGACACCTGAAAAAATGTTCATCATCATTAGCCATCAGGGAGATTTAAATCAAAACCACAGTGAGATACCATCTTACACAGTTAGAATGACCAAAATGAAAGAGATAGTAAACAAGTGTTGGACAGGATGTAGAGAAAGGGGAAAACTCTTACACTGTTGGTGGGAATGCAAGTTGTTGCAGCCACTTTGGAAAACAGTGTGGAGATTCCTTAAGAAATTAAAAACAGAACTACACTGTGACCCTGCAATTACACTACTGGATATTTACCCCAAAGATACAGATGTAGTGAAAAGAAGAGCCATATGTACCCCAATGTTCATAGCAGCAATAACCACAGTCGTCAAACTGTGGAAAGAACCAAGATGCCCTTCAACAGATGGATGGATAAAGAAGATATGGTCCATATATGCAATGGAGTATTATGCCTCCATCAGAAAGGATGAATACCTAACTTTTGTATCAACACGGATGGAACTGGAGGAGATTAGAGAAGCAGAGAAAGTCAATTATCATATGGTTTCACTTACTTGTGGAACATAAGGAATAACATGAAGGACATTGGGAGATGGAGAGAAGTGAGTTGGGGGAAATCGAGGGCAAGATGAACCATGAGAGACTGTGGACTCTAAGAAACAAACTGAGGGTTTTGAAGAGGAGGGGGATGAAGGGTTGGGTGAGCCTGGTGGTGGGTTTTACAGAGTTCACGTTGCACGTAGCATTGGGTGTGGTGCATAAACAATGAATTTTGGAACACTGAAAAGAAATTTTAATTCAATTTAAAAATAAATAAATAAAAGGAATCAGTATTATCAAAAAAAAAGAATATAAATGCAAAAATTCTCAACAAAATATTAGCAAACTGAGCTCGAGAACACATTAATATGATTATACACCATAATCAAGGGACATTTATACCTAGGATGCAAGGACGGTACAACTTAAGCAAATCAATAAATGTATTGTCACATTAATAAAATGAAAGATAAAAATCACATGACCATCTCAATAGATGACAGAACAAACATTTGACAAAATACAACGTACTTTCTTGATAAAAACCCTCAACAAATTGGGTATAGAAGAAATAATAAATAATAATAAAATAATAATAAAAAATAAATAATAATAAAAGTTATATACAACAAACCAACAACTAACATTATACTCAATGGGGAAAAACTGAAAAAATTTCCTCCAAGATCAGGAAGAAGGCAAGAATGTTCACTATCACTACTCTTAAAATTTGTATGGAAACACAAGAGACTCCAGATAGCCAAAACAATCCTGAGGAAAAAGAACAAAATCAAAGATAACACACCACTGATTCAAACCATACTACAAAGCTATAACAATAAAATAGTATAGCACTGGCACAAAAATAGACTGATAGACCAGTAGAACAGAATGGGAAGCCCAGAATTATACCCTCACATATACAGTCAACTAATATTCAACAAGGGAATCAAGCATACCAAATGGGGAAAAGATAGTATCTTTTCTTTTAATCATTTTTTTAATTTATTTTCAGCATAACAGTATTCATTGTTTTTTGTACCACACCCAGTGCTCCATGCAATCCATGGCCTCTCTAATACCCACCACCTGGTTCCCCCAACCTCTCCCCCCCGCACCTCTTCAAACCCTTCAGATTGCTTTTCAGAGTCCATAGTCTCTCATTGTTCACCTCCCCTTCCAATTTATCTTTAACAGATGGTACTCAGAAAACTAAACACAAGCAGAACACTGAAAGTGGACCCCCTATAGGAGTGTTTGGGTGGCTTAATTTGTTAAGAGACTATCTTTGGATCAGTTCATGATCCCAGAGTCCTGGGATTAAGCCCTGCATTGGGCTCCCTGCTCAGTGGGAAGCCTGCTTCTCCCTCTTCCTTCCCCCTGCTTGTGCGCTCACTCTCTTGGTCAAATAAGTAAATAAAATTAAAAAAAAAAAAGAAAAGAAAGTGGACCCCTATCTTACACCACTCACAAAAATTAAACATAAGAATTTAAAACTTAGATCAGAAACTTAAACATAAGATTTTATATCATAAAACTCTTTGAAGAATACATAGCAAAGAAGTTCATCAATATTGGTCTTGGCAATAATTTTTTTAGTAGGACACCAAAATCACAAATAACAAAAACAAAAAATCAACAAATGGTACTGCATCAAACTTAAAAGCTTTTGCACAACAAAATGAACTTCAACAAAATTAAAAGGCAACCGACAGAATGGAAGAAAATTTTTAGAAATCACATTACTGGATGAGGGGTTGATATCCAAAATATATAAAGAACTCACATAGCTCAATAACAATAAAATAATTCTATTTAAAAAATGGTCAGAAGAGGGGCTCCTGGGTAGCTCAGTCGGTTGAGCATCCAACTCTTGATATTGACTCAAGTCATGACCTTGGGGTCATGATATCGAGTCCTGTATCAGGCTTTGCACTCAGTGCAGAATCTGCTTGAGATTCTTTCCCTAAACCCCTGCCCCCCATGTGTGGACTCTCTCTTTCAAATAAATAATTTGTTTTTAATGGCCAGAAGAACTAAGTAGACATGAGAAGATGCTCAACATCAGTAATCATCAGGGAAATGCAAATAAAACCACAATAAGATATCACCTCACAATTTGTTAAAATGCCTACCATCATGAAAACAGGAGATAACAAGTGTTGGAAAGTATGTGGAGAAAAGGAAACTTTTCATATGTTGTTTTGGGAGTGTAGTTGTGTCAACTATTATGGAAATACGGAGGTGCCTCATAAAATTAAACATAGATCTACCACATGATCTAGAAATTCCATTTCTGGGTATATACCCAAAGGAAATGAAAACATGATATTGAAGGAAATGGAAAAAGGGTATGTACTTCCATGTTTATTATAGCATTATTCACAATAGCTAAGATATGGAGACAACATAAGTGCCCATCAACAGATGAAGGAATAGGATATTATTCAGCCATGACCAAGAAGACTATCCTACCATTTATGACAATAAGGATGGGCCTTAAGCACATTATAAGTGAAATAAGTCAGTTAGAGAAAGACAAGTAATGTATTACAGCACTTATAATGTAGAGTCTAAGAAAATCCAAAATGGTAGATGACAGTGGATGGCTGTGGGGGATAGGACAGTTGCTGTTTAAGGGTACGAACACACTGAGCAGTAAAAAGCCATAGAGATCTAATGCACAGAATAAGAATATAGATGACAATATTGTATTATAATCACCAAACCTGATGAGAAACTAGATTTTAATTATCCAATCACTAAACTGAAAGTTTAATTATATAATGTTATAGAGGTGCTAATTATCATTACAATGGCAATCATATTACAACATATAAACATATCAAATTAACATGTTGAACATCTTAATGTGTTATATATCAAATACATTTTAATAAAGTGTTTTTTTAAAAAACAAAATTGATTATTGATGTAGTTGGTTTTATATCTACCACATTTGTTACTGCTTTCTATTTGTTGCTTTTGTTCTTTGTTCCTGTTTTTCTCTTGCCCTATTTTTCTTCCTTTTGTAGTTTTAATTGAGCATTGCATATGGTTCCATTTTCTTTCCTTTCTTAGCATACCTCAGCTTCTTTTTTTCACTTTTTTAGTGGTTGCCCTACAGTTTAAAGTTTATATTGACAGCTAATCCAAGTCTGTTTTCAAATAACACTATACTGCTTCACAGGTAATGTTAATACTTTATAATATCAAATTAATCCTAATTCCTCCCTCTTGTCCCTTGTATATTTGCTGTCATTCATTTCACTGATCTATAAGAGTACATAAGCATACATATGATACATAGGATATATACATGAGCATACATCATCAAATACAATGTTGCTACTATTATTGAATCAACTTTTATCTGTTATATCAGTTATGAGTAAGAAAAACAAAAGTTTTTACTTAACCTTTATTTATTCCTTCTCGGTATTCTTTTTACTTACGTCGATCTAGGTTTCTGGCCTAAATTATTTTCCTTCTCTCTAAAGTTTTTCCTTTAGCATATCTTGCAAGACATAGCTGCTGGCAATAAAGTCCCTCAATTTTTATTTGTCTGAGAAGGTCTTTATTTCTCCTTCACTTTTCAAGGATGATTTCACAGAGTAGCGAATTCTAGGTTGGTGGTTATTTTCTCTCAATGCTTTAATTATTTCCGCTCCTCTCTTTCCTTGCTCAGCATGGTTTCTAAGGGACGTTGGATGTAGTTCTTATCTTTGTTCCTCTGCGGGTAAGGTTTTGGCGGTTTCTATTGTGATATCCTCAAGCACAGAGATTCTTTCCTAAACTGTGTTCCACCTACTAATTAACCTATCAAAGGCATTCATTTCTGCTACAGTGTTTTTGATCTGCAGCATTTTTCGTGGGTTTTTTTCCTTAGGATTTATATCCCTCCACTTACATATTCTTGTACACTGTCTACTTTACCCATTACAATCCTTAGCATATTAATAATAATTATTTTTGTTAAAGTCTCAGTCTAAATTCTTTGCCACTTCTGGTTTTGAGGCTTACTCTACTCTGACTCCTTAAATTGAGTTTTTTGCTTTTTGGTATATCTTATGAATTTTTCTTGGTAGTCAGACATGATGTATTGAGCAAAAGGAACTGTTGTAACTAGGCTTTTCATAAAGTAGTGTTAAGCTGTGGGAGGTAAAGTGTTCTATAATCCTGTGATTAGTTCTCAGTGATTAGTGAGCCTGTGTCTTTGCACTGTGAACTTCATGGGTGTTTTTAGTTTTATTTCCTCCACCCACCTTCCCTAGAAGAGGATGGCTAGAGTGGGCTTAAATTGGGTATTTCCTTTCCCCTAGTCAATTAGGCTCTGGTAACTCTGCAGCAGGTCAGGCTCCATCCAGTTAACTAGCATCCCCTGAGGTCAGGCCTTGTTAAGAACTAAGTGCTCTGGTGTATTTCAAAATAATTGCTTTTTCCCTCCCCCCATGAAAGCACAAGGGGATTTTTCTCTGGTACTTACTATGGGAACCTGGTTGAACACCTGGATATAAATCTCACAAAATTGCAGGACCTCTCTTATTACTGTGTCCCCTGATGCTTTAACTCTCAGACTTCTTCTCTCTGAGCCCCATCAATTGTCAGTTGTAGTTCAGGTTTTTCTACCCCAGTGCTGACTTGGTGGAGGTTTCTGCTCACGTAAATATGACTCCCTGTTTGCCTGCCCGTCTCTCTAATCTTAGGAGTCATGCTTTGCCCTCTGTCCTCAGTGTTTTCCTAGATACAGTAACAATTGTTGATTTTTTTTTTTTTAAGATTTTTATTTATTTATCTGACAGACAGAGATCACAAGTAGGCAAGGAGGCAGGCAGAGAGAGAGGAGGAAGCAGGCTCCTTGCTGAGCAGAGAGCCCGATGTGGGGCTCGATCCCAGGACCCTGAGATCATGACCTGAGCCGAAGGCAGAGGCTTTAACCCACTGAGCCACCCAGGTGCCCAACAATTGTTGATTTTTAAGTCAATGCAGCTTTTTTACTTGTTGAGACATAATAGTGGTGACTTTTAAGCTCCTTACACGCAGAACCAGAAACTGGAAGTCTGTTCTTTTAATCTTCACAAAGACTCTCGGAGGTAGTTTATTGTTATTTCTATTTTACAAATGAGGACATGTGGTAAATGAAACTTGCCTAATGTCACTCAACTAATAAAAGACAGATTCAAATAAAAAGAACTGATTCTGAATGATCATAAAGCCCATCTTTTACACTGCCTCCCAGCAAATATTGTACAGATATTAACATAATTTTTACATTATCTTAAAGATGGGCATCGAAAGGTTTTTTTATGCTAGTATAATAAAACTTTGGAAACAGAGAAAATGTTCTTCTGTAGAATAATCTGTGTGTGTCTGTCTTTCACACACACACACACACACACACACACACCACAGAACAGCAACCATGCATTCCAAATGGAAATCAGGGAAGATAAACCAGTGCTCACTGACAATAGCATTATGAAGGAATTTGATCTTTTATTTGAATTAGCAGCTATCTGCTGGTGAGCAGGTGCACAAATCATAAGGCCTTTCTGAAACCTCCCTCCAATTCTTAGAAACAGCACTGGAGTCCAGTATTTTAGAATACTGGCAGCTTGAATTGGAAATAGCCTCTCTGAACCTTCAAACTTTCCTGAGTGTGTGGGACCAGAAGGCAGATTGGGCGTGAAAAGTGTGGTAGGACTTCACACTTTCTGAGTATTTCTCATAGTAAAGCTTGGTATGGGATTTTCTCTGCCCTGGTCTGGAAGAGAACCTGAGAACTAACAATACAGGGCTCAGAGCACAACACTGAAGCAAGGGGTATGCCCCTGATTGAGTAAAGCAGCAGCTGTATAGGTGAATGGAGTTTCCTAAAACGCTAAGGCTATGAAATTCCAAGGAAGTGCTTTGCAGAGTGGTTTGTCCCAGTGCCCTTTCACCATAGGAAGCTGAAAACCCACCTGTTGCTATCCCACCACCCAAATAGCAGGGGCCATCATGTCCCAAAATCCATGGGAGGAACTTTAGTCAAGATATCCTGACTTCACATTAATAATAGAAGATGGTAGTTAGAAATATATATATATATATCTTCCATGTGCTGAGAAAATAACTTTCCATCAGGAATTCTTTGCCAAGCTAAACTATTTTTCAAGAATGAAGAAAAATGAAGACATTTTCACACAAACAAAGCTAAGTGTATTTATCTACAACAGACTTCACTAAAAGAAGTTCTAAAGGATGTTATTCAAGTAGAAAGAAAATAATTCAAAGCACGGGTCTGGATTATAAGAAATAAAGTACAAAGATTTGATAAACTGGTAGGTAAACCCAAACTAACATGACCATATAAAAATAGTAATAATGTCTAATTTGTGAGGTAGGGAGGGGAAATAAAATCAACCTAAAGAACTTGACATATATTTTGGATATATTTACGGTATATATATTGAGAAAGTGCTGATCTGTGTTGGTACTTTCAGTGTGTCAAAGCTTTGCTTAGAAAAGGTAAATTTCTTGGTTTACTTCACAAGTTGCCAATAAGTAAAGAAATAAAGAAATAAGGGAAAAATAACTATGACAGCAGTGGGTAAGGGAGTTGTAATGAGGAAAAAGAAGAGAGAAGAAAAATTGGCTATCTCTCTCCCCAATAAAAAAGAGGAAAGGAAGAAATAGAACAAAACAAGATTTTATAAAAATCCATATACATTGGGGGGGAGACAAGATGGCGGGGAAGTAGGAGGAGGCGCCCTTTCAACCTGTACCCTAAAGTGAGCTGATTACCTTCCAAAGAACTCCAATCACACACGAAATCAGCCTGAGAGCAGAATTATACACGTCTGGATCTCTACAGGAGCAGAAGACGCCAGTGGGCAGGTAAAGCAGAGTGGGAACCTCAGACTGATATGGGAAGCTAAACAAAAGGGGGAGGGAGCCACCAGAGGTGACCCATTGGAAAGTAATACCCCAATCCGAGAGTGCCCTGCATCTGGGAACTAGCATTAACTTGGAGTCTGGTAGAAAGCACTCAAAAAGAGCAAAGAATCACAGGGGCGAAATTGTGGGATTCGGGGCGGCTAGGGACAGGGGCTTAAGTCCCCAGACCCAGGACACCCACCCCTGGTGCAGAGCCAGAGAGAGTGCGGCTGAGAAACCAGCTCTTGGTCCCTGAGCCACCAGCATGCCTGAGAGCGCATGGGGTCTGGCTCCCTTGAGGAGCTGGGAGCCTCGCCAGCCAGCAGAACCACAGCCTTTTTGCACTCCCCACGGGAGTGCCCTGCCCTGCTATCAGAGTCCAAGTCTCGCCCCCTACCCTCCCCTGAGAGAGGTGTGCACAGGTGCCAGCCCGGTGCTCTTGGACCCGGAAAGACCAGGCACTCCCAGCCCGGGCCAGTGGGAAAATCTCAGTGTGCAATTGCTGCTTAGAACCTCTTTGGCGGTCTGGAGCTACCCAGACAGCCACTGCTGCCGGGGTTTTGGATACAAGAAAAAAATCCTGCATCCCCAGGGACCACGACTCAGAACCTGCTCTGCCAGTGGCCAAGGGGGAATTTATTTGGGCCCTGCAGCCAGACTGAGGCTTCTCACTGAAAGGGAGGTCAGGGTGCAGTTTGCTTTCCTCTAAACCTACAAAAACCATCAAAAGTGGTCAAGGCAAGAGAGAAAAAAAAAAAAAGTGAACAAACATAAAAACCTCCAGAGAACAAAAGCCTGAAAAAAACAGTTTCCTCAGAGCCCACACCCTGAGGGGGGGTGGGAGGACTTAACTCAGAGAACATCATTGACCAAAAACCCACGTGGCAGGCCCCTCACCCAGAAAACCAACC
The DNA here is from genome assembly GCF_010015895.1 of Lontra canadensis. Taxonomy (NCBI): domain Eukaryota; kingdom Metazoa; phylum Chordata; class Mammalia; order Carnivora; family Mustelidae; genus Lontra; species Lontra canadensis. Next base: position 4,927,141 of record NW_022631001.1, read on the forward strand.
AGGAAAGAAAAAAACAAACAAAAAAAAAAGACGACAAGAGAACAACCACCACTACTTCATAGGACAACTTTTATTTTTAATTCTTTCCCACTATTCTGGCTCATTTTTTTATATATAGATAATTTTTAACCTATTTACCATCACAGTGAGATGTCCAGTACATCAAATTCCATAATAACCTTCTAACCTGAACTTTTGATACATATACCTGTTTTTCTTTTGCATTTCTATTTTTTAAATTTCTTTTTTTTAATTTTAGTTTAGTTTAGTCTAGTTTATTCCTTTTTTATTTTTATTTTCTAATATTCATATAGAGTTAAACTTCAAGGTAATCCCCTTTCCCCAATCAATGCTACCCCTATAGGTAAACCAATTTTTAATCCCCCTTTATCTTAGGAAAGTTGAGTCCTTTAACAAAGATATTAAGATACATCCAGGAAGAATCAAAACAACCTTCCTCGCCCACCCTGAGAATTTATAACCACTCTCCCATCTTTTTCTTCCACCAGTGTTTCTGTGTTTTTGTGTTTGTCCTGATAGTATATAAATCTTACACTTGGGGTTCTTTTTGATGAGATTCTTCCTTTATATGCATATATATATATATACATATGTATATGCATATATATATGTATATATATGCATATATATACATATATATGCATATATATATAATTTATATATATATATAAATATATATATATAATTTTTTTCCCTTGTCATATACTTTTATCAGTCTTTTTGTTTGTTTTTCTTTGTATACTTCATAAATCTTACCTTGGGACCTATTTGGGCTGAACCTTCTCTTTTATCTTCCCTTTCTTTCCTGTCTCTCTCTCTCTCTTTTTTTCTTTTTCTTTTCTTTTTTCTCTCGTTTGGGTGGGGAATCCTGATTGCTCAGAAGCGTTCCAGGGTGCACCTTGAATGCACCATGGTTGATACATCCAGCTACATCCATTCAGCCATCTCTCACCAATATGACTAAGAGGAGGAATGCCCAACAGAAGAAAAATATAGAAGATGGGCCTTCTGCAACAGAGCTAATGACTATCAACATAGACAATATGTCAGAAAGAGAATTCAGGCTAACAATTATCCAGGCAATAGCTAGGTTGGAGAAAGCCATGGATGACCAAATGGAATTGATTAGGGCCAAACTGAAAGCGACCAGAGATGATGTTCACAATGTTAGGGCAGAGCTGAAAGCTACCAGGGATGAGGTTCACAATGCTCTCAAAGAGTTCCAATCTAATCTAAATTCTCTCAAAGCTCGGGTAACTGAGACAGAAGATAGAATTAGTGATCTAGAGGACAAACAGATAGAGAGAAAGGATCAGGCGGAAGCCTGGAACAAACAGCTTAGAAGCCATGAAAACAGAATCAGGGAAATAAATGATGCCATGAAACGTTCCAAAGTCAGAATTATTGGAATCCCTGAAGGGGAGAAGAAAGAAAGAAGTCTAGAAGATATATTGGAAAAAGTTCTTCATGAAAATTTTCCCAATCTCGCAAATGGAACCAAAGTTCATGTACTAGAGGCCGATCAGTCTCCACCCAAGATTATAGATTCCAAAAAAAATCAAGGCACCTGATAATCAAATTGAGGAATCAAAATTGTAGATATAATCTCTTGAAAGCCGCTAGGAAAAAGAGGCTCCTTACTTACAGAGGAAAGCCCATCAGAATAATGTCAGACCTGTCCACAGAGACCTGGCAAGCCAGAAAGGGCTGGCAAGATATATTCAGGGCACTAAATGAGAAGAACATGCAGCCAAGAATACTTTATCCAGCAAGTTGACATTCAAAATGGATGGAGAGATAAAGAGTTTCCAAGACCGGCAAGGCTTAAAAGACTATGCAACCACCAACCCGACACTGCAGGAAATATTAAGGGGGGTTCTATAAAAGAGGAAAAATCCTAAGAATAGCATTGAACAGAAATATAGAGACAATCTACAGAAAGAAAGACTTCAAAGGTAACACAATGTCAATAAAAACATATCTATCAATAATCACTCTCAATGTGAATGGCCTAAATGTGCCCATAAAATGGCACAGGGTTGCAGATTGGATAAAACGACAGGACCCATCCATATGTTGTCTACAAGAGACCCATTTTGAACCTTAAGATACACCCAGACTGAAAGTGAAGGGATGGAGAAGCATCTTTCATGTCAATGGGCCTCAAAAGAAGACAGGGGTAGCAATCCTCATATCAGACAAATTAGATTTTAAACTAAAGACTGTAGTCAGAGATACAGAAGGACACTACATCATTCTTAAAGGGACTATCCACCAAGATGATCTAACAATTGTAAATATCTATGCCCCCAATATGGGAGCAGCCAATTACATAAGAAAACTGTTAATCAAGATAAAGAGTCATATTGATATGAATACATTAATAGTAGGAGATCTTAACACGCCTCTCTCAGAAATAGACAGATCATCAAAGCAGAAAATCAATAAAGAAACAAGAGCATTGAAAGACACATTGGACCAGATGGACCTCATAGATACATACAGAACATTCCACCCTAAAAGAACAGAATACTCATTCTTCTCAAGTGCACATGGAACCTTCTCCAGAATAGACCACATACTGGGTCACAAATCAGGACTCAACTGATACCAAAAGACTGAGATTATTCCCTGCACATTCTCAGATCACAATGCTTTGAAGCTGGAGCTCAATCACAAGGAAAAGTTCGGAAGGAGCTCAAACACCTGGAAGCTAAAGACCACCTAGCTTAAGAATGCTTGGATCAACCAGGAGATCAAAGAAGAACTGAAACAATTCATGGAAACCAATGAGAATGAAGACACTTCAGTCCAAAACCTATGGGATACAGCAAAGGTGGTCCTAAGGGGGAAATACATAGCCATCCAAGCCTCCCTCAAAAAAATTGAAAAATCCAGAATACACCAGCTGTCTCTACACCTTAAAAAACTGGAGAATCAACAACAAATAAAACCAACTCCACACATAAGAAGGGAAATAATCAAGATTAGAGCAGAGATCAATGAGGTAGAAACAAGAGATACAGTAGAACGTATGAATGAAACTAGAAGCTGGTTTTTTGAAAGAATCAATAAGATCGATAAACCATTGGCCACACTAATCCAAAAGAAAAGAGAGAAAGCCCAAATTAATAAAATTATGAATGAAAAGGGAGAGATCACAACTAACACCAAAGAAGTAGAAACAATCATCAGAAGTTATTATGAAGAGTTACATGCCACTAAGCTAAGCAACTTAGATGAAATGGATGCATTCCTGGAATGCATCCATTTCATCTAGGAACCAGGAAGAAATTGAACCAGGAAGAAATTGACAACCTGAATAGACTGATATGTAATAACGAGATTGAAGCAGTGATCAAAAACCTCCCAAAAAACAAGAGCCCAGGACCCGACGGATTCCCTGGGGAATTCTACCAAACTTTCAAAGAAGAAATAACACCTATTCTCCTGAAGCTGTTTCAAAAAATTGAAGCAGAAGGAAAATTTCCGGACTCTTTCTATGAAGCCAGCATTACCTTGATCCCCAAACCAGGCCAAGACCCTACCAAAAAGGAGAATTTCAGACCAATATCACTGATGAATATGGATGCTAAGATTCCCAACAAGATCCTAGCAAACAGGATCCAACAGCACATTAAAAAGATTATCCACCACGACCAGGTGGAATTCATTCCTGGGCTATAACGATGGTTCAACATTCGCAAATCAATCAATGTGATAGAACAAATTAATAAGAGAAGAGAGAAGAACCACATGGTCCTCTCAATTGATGCAGAAAAAGCATTTGAAAAAATCCAGCATCTGTTCCTGATTAAAACGCTTCAAAGTATAGGGATAGAGGCAACATTCCTGAACTTCATAAAATCTATCTATGAAAGACCCACAGCAAATATCATCCTCAATGGGAAAAAGCTTGCAGCCTTCCTGTTGAGATCAGGAACACGACAAGGATGCCCACACCACTCTTTTTCAACATAGTATTAGAAGACCTAGCAACAGCAATCAGACAACTAAGAGAAATAAAAGGTATCCAAATTGGCAATGAAGAATTCAAACTCTCTCTCTTCACAGATGACATGATTTTTTATATGGAAAACCCAAAAGACTCCACCCCCAAACTACTAGAACTCATACAACAATTCAGCAACGTGGCAGGATACAAAGTCAATGTACAGAAATCAGTGGCTTTTTTATACACTAACAATGAAAATACAGAAAGGGAAATTAGAGAATCAATTCCATTTACTATAGCACCAAGAACCATAAGATACCTGGGAATAAACCTAACCAAAGAGGTAAAGGATCTGTACTCGAGAAACTGCAGAACACTCATGAAAGAAATTGAAGAAGATACAAAAAGATGGAAGACCATTCCATGCTCTTGGATAGGAAGAATAAACATTGTTAAGATGTCTATACTGCCTAGAGCAATCTATACTTTTAATGCCATTCTGATCAAAATTCCACTGGTATTTTTCAAAGAGCTGGAGCAAATAATCCTAAAATTTGTATGGAATCAGAAGAGACCCCGAATCACTAAGGAAATGTTGAAGAACAAAAATAAAACTGGCAGCATCACGTTACCTGATTTCAAGCTTTACTACAAAGCTGTGATCACCAAGACAGCATGGTACTGGCATAAAAACAGACACATAGACCAGTGGAACAGGGTAGAGAGCCCAGATATGGACCCTCAACTCTATGGTCAAATAATCTTCGACAAAACAGGAAAAAATATACAGTGGGAAAAAGACAGTCTCTTCAATAAATGGTGCTGGGAAAACTGGACAGCTATATGTAGAATAATGAAACTCGACCATTCTCTTACACCGTACACAAAGATAAACTCAAAATGGATAAAAGACCTCAACGTGAGACAGAAATCCATCAGAATCCTAGAGGAGAATATAGGCAGTGACCTCTTTGATAGCAGCCACAGCAACTTCTTTCAAGATATGTCTCCAAAGGCAAAGGAAACAAAAGTGAAAATGGACTTTTGGGACATCATCAAAATCAAAAGCTTCTGCACAGCAAAGGAAATAGTCAACAAAATAAAGAGGCAACCCGTGGAATGGGAGAAGATATTTGCAAATGACAGTATAGACAAAAGGTTGATATCCAGGATCTATAAAGAACTCCTCAAACTCAACACACACAAAACAGATAATCATATAAAAAAAAAATGGGCAGAAAATATGAACAGACACTTCTCCAAATAAGACATACAAATGGCTATCAGACACATGAAAAAATGTTCATCATCA